>NW_024581108.1:3306533-3715883 GCF_017639235.1 Corvus kubaryi | reverse complement strand
CGGGGGCAGCGGCGTTGGGCGGCCGAGCGGCCCCGGGGAGCGCCCGGCGCCGCGCAGGTACGAGGGACGGGGCTGCGCCGGGGGCAGCGCGGGGGAACGGGACGGGACGGGACGGGACAGGGGGGCGGGTGCGGCCATTTTAAGCACCGCGGGACGGCGGCGTCCTCGGTGCCCCCGCGCTCGGTGCCGCCGATCCCGCTCGGGCCGGCCCTGCCCCGCCCTGCTCTGGGCGGGGGACAAAGGCAGCGTCCCCGGGTCCCCGGGCCGGGAGAAGCGCGGCCGCCCGGCGGGGACAGGCGCGGCAGGGCCGGGCCAGGCGGCCCCGGCAGGCACCCGGGCGGGTCTGGCCCGGCCCGAGCAGCAGCTGGGGTGGCTTTGCCCTGGTGGGGTGAAACGGAAAGAGAACGAGCTTCGGTGTTATAATAATAACAACAGTGCACGTCTGCCTGGAGTGGTGCACAGGCTAAATGCGGCCGGGAGCCGAGCGAAGCCAGCCCAGCCGCCGCCTTAGAGCTAATAATAGGCAGTGTCTGCTCGCTGGCTCGCGGCAGGTTATGCCGTGGTCTGAAACGCGAATAGATTGTAATGATTTAATAAAAGCCGCAGTTCCGCAGATACATAAAACTAACAGTGACATATAGAAAGCATTATTAAAAAGTGAAGTAATGTTTAAGTGCTAAGAGTAATTTTTATCATAATTCTTTTGCAGAGTATGAAATTACTGTTGCATATTTTCTTAAGGTCCGGAGCAGAACCAAGTCTTCACAGGAATTCTTTGCTAATCACCTATGAAGCTCCTGATCCTGAAGTTGCACTTTTGCAATGAAGAAAAGGAGACGGCTCGCTGCAAGTCTAAATGAAAAGGTTCATCTTGGCCATGAGAAAGATACTTCAGAACAGATTCTTGTAGTGGACTGTGCGCAACAAATTGTCTCCAAGTCTGCAGAAATAGCTCCTGCAGATCAGCTCGGATCTTCCCAAGAACTTTCACCATCACCAGAACAAAGAAAGCTCCTAAGCTCATTGCAATATAACAAAAATCTACTTAAATACTTAAATGACGATAGACAGAAACACCCGTCGTTTTGTGATTTACTCATAATTGTAGAAGGAAAAGAATTTAGTGCTCACAAAGTTGTTGTGGCTGTTGGGAGTAGTTATTTTCATGCGTGTTTGAGTAAAAATCCAAGCACCGATGTCGTCACATTAGATCATGTAACTCATTCTGTCTTTCAACATTTGCTTGAGTTTCTTTACACTTCTGAGTTTTTTGTGTATAAAAATGAAATTCCATTAGTGCTGGAAGCGGCAAAATTTTTAGATATCATAGATGCAGTGAAGTTACTAAATAACGAAAGCGTTTCCAATGTACAGACTGATGTGGTAACTGATGCCCCTACACCAGTAGAAACACTCAGTGAACTGACAGGTAAACTATTAAATAGTCATCAGTGCACTTTTTGTGGTCGAAGTTTCTGTTACAAGAAGTCCTTAGAAAATCATTTGGCTAAAGCCCACCGCCCCCTTTCCCTGGAAAGGAAGCATGGGTTAAAAATGGTTGAGAAGGCCAGCTTTTCCACCAGACGCTCCACGAGAAGCCGTAAATGTCCAGCTAAATTCGATACCAGTGACAATGAAAGTGGTGATGCCTCTGACAGCAATTTGGAAAAAGTCAGTTCTGACAAGGAGACATCTGAGAGAAGTGAATTTGAAGACAGTGAAAGTGAGTGCAATGCAGATGAAGACGGGCAGGAAGAGGAAGTGTCCGGTGAAGATTCGGAATCTGAAGAACAGAGCGAAAAGGAACAGAATGATGCTGAAGAGGGTTCTGAGGCAGTTGACTCAATGGGGAATATTCCTGAAGGTTTAGCTCCAGTCATCATTCAAAGCAGTAGCAAAAAACTACTGCAGTGTCCCAAGTGTGACAAAAAGTTTGATCGAATAGGTAAGAGTGAGTTAGGTTGATCTTGTTCATGGTGGTCTTGTTTATGTAGGAAATAAACCAAGCTTTTTCTCTGTCCTGGAGGGTGAACATAAGAATTTCTGGATCATCTCACTGATGCAGTGTGCTGCTAATTTCTTGAAGTGTATTAAGTTATGTCTGTGGTGCTAAATAGTTTCAATAAATTATCTGAGCAAATTATTTTAAAAATCTGCAAATACTACATTTATTTCTCTTTCACTGCTCTGGATTCTAGTTATTAGCGTGGTGTGTAAAAGCTCAGCTACTGTGCAGAAATAAGTGGCTTGTGAATTTTCGGGTTGGAATGGTACATTTTGGTTCTGCACACATTGGAAGCACTGTTCTCTTTGCACTTCCGTAACTTAGAATTCTAGTTCTCAAAAAATGCATGATAAGCATGCATTAAAACAAGTGATACATAAAGTATTTCTTTATAAGCTTGTATTACAATGGACAATTGACTTATATGTAAATTTATGAGCTACAGAAGCTCATAAATTTAACAGTACTATACAGCAGGATGCATGTATGTTCTACAGAGAAAAAAGTAAAATCTAGTACAAAGCAGAGAGGCTGCTATTGACTTGAGGTAGGTTTATCCACAGGGTAGGACAGAATTCTGTCCTTAGAAAAAATTGGCAAACAGAAGAGGAAATACAAGTGATGTGAAAGAAATGAGTGAGTAGCATTTTTGTTTATAGTAGTGTGTTGGGTCCCAAATACAGATAATGTGCAAGGGTCTATATGTGTCGTTCAGTGTTTTGCTATTTGAAAGTACCTTAAGATTACCAGTTTGTTGTGAGGCTGTTCCCCATTCTGCAAAGGTACTTCATGATCAGTGTAGTGAAAGAATAGTACTGTAACTTGCAGTATTTAAGAACAGACTATGCTGTAGGGTTGAACAAGAGTGACTTGTAACCCTTGCACAGATTTACAGGAAGATGGAAGTGTTTGGAGGGACCTTGGATCAAACACACAGGTGAGCGCTGGGCAGTTTTCAGTGCTGTAAGCCAGCAGGAATCTTTAGATGGATGTAGGGGTTACTTAGAGCTTGACTACATGTGAGCGACATTCTAGAACAAACCCCCAAACATGCCTGTTACAGGTGATTCCTGTTACAGTTCATGCTAACAGATTTCATTTTGTTGTCCAGGCAAATACGAGAGCCACACACGTGTCCACACGGGTGAGAAGCCTTTTGAATGTGATATTTGTCACCAGCGCTACTCAACCAAGTCCAACCTGACAGTCCACAGAAAGAAACACTCCAGTGACACTGACTTCCATAAGAAGGAACACAAATGTCCCTACTGCAATAAGCTGCATGCAAGCAAAAAGACCTTAGCAAAGCACGTCAAGAGGCAAGTATGAGCTTAATGTGTCTGGCATTTCTGAAGAAGCACTTTTTTCATTTCAGAAGTGAAGACAAACATATGTATAAATAGAGCATATTTTGCATTATTTTTATAACTTTTTTTTTCAAATGAGTGCGTTTTCAGAGGGCATGGGGATTAGCAGTATCACCTAACCTGCTGTAAGAAATAGCAGTAGTGCTTCTATGGGGGTTGTGCCAGAAGTTTTTATTATAAATTTTAGAAACTTTCAGATGAGCTAGCACAGTCAGTCAGAACACATCAGTCTTAATAATTAGCTGTACTGCTTTTATGTGAAGGCAGAATAAAATACCTTCTTTAGTTTTAGATGTCAGTGTTTTACTGTTGATGATAACAGGTGTCTAAACCATTTCTATGCAGATTCTTTTAGATAAATAATTTATGACAGGTCTAATTGTAAAGTATTATTTTCATACTGTTTTTTTCCTTCTTTCTTTGTAAATATCCATAAGTTGAAACTGCCCTCTCTCTTATCAACTGTTGTATGAGGTTCTACAGGAATCTATAGTCAACACTATTTTCCAGTTACTCGTGTCATTAGAATTGTTTCAGTATCAGTGTTCTGTTCTGCCAGTGTGGTGATCAAGTTCCATTACCTATAAAGCTTAGAAATAGATATTTAGTATTTGGATCATCTTCATCTTAGAAAGCTATGACTACTTTCACCTAGGTTTCATCCAGAGAATGTACAAGAATTTCTTTCTATCAAGAAGACAAAAAGTGAAGGTTGGAAGTGTGATGTAAGTAATCCTTCAGTACATATGTTTTTTTCATATAGAGTTCACCTTCTGTCAACTTTAGCGAAAATCTGGTGTGTGTTTGTGAAATCTCAGAAAGCACTGTAAGTGATGGTTACACATTTCCTCTATATGCTGATTTAAGGACTGAACTTTGTCTATATGTACAGCCTCTGGTCAGATAAACAATACCAATTTGAATTCTAAAATAGTTAGAGGCAGTATTTTTTGATGTGATCAGTTATTACTGTTATTCAAATACATCCGTTTACAGATGATTAGACTTGAGTGTTATGAATACTTTAAAAACAGTATTTGCTCTCCTGTTAATTACACACATCAAGCACTGACTATAAAGTATCCTGTTTTAGGAAGGATCTCTCTATAGTGAGGAAAATACATGTTAAATATGAAACACTTTCTCATTTGGCTGCATATGCATGTCAGCAGAGTTGTAAATTTGTGCTAAATTTATCTCTAGTTGTAAAAGCATAGAATACTTTCTTTGATTTTCCCCAGGAGAGGTATATGTGTGAAACTACATCTGCTTTAAAAAGGAGCTTGTAGAGTTTCCATTCTCTATGTGTATGCTGCCAAATAATGTTTTAAGGTTTCAGACGTGGGGTTTTGTTGTTGTTATGTTTTTTTTTTTAAGGGAATTGGTTTCCTTTTTGGTTTTTAGGGCAGCTGTTCCATTTATGTAAGCTGCTGTATGCTTCTGTATGTCTGTAATATTAGGGGCTGTAACATAATTATTAACCTTGCTTTATTTGGGAACTTTCACTTGTACACATACAGTAGGAAGTTGGGAGATATCAGGTGTAGGAATTTGTAGTGTTCATTGTGCAGCTATTGGGATCATGGTTCGAGGTTTTTACATGGTTCCGCAAAGGGTGAAGTTCATCAACTTCCAGGTGAAGTTGTATTGTGTGAGTGTGTTACAGATTCTGTTTGTTAGTAGATAAGAAACGTTTTAATAGTGGCAATCAACTGTGCAACATTGTTGACATTTGTCCTGGGAAAGTGTGTTACCAGATGAGTGATTTGAGGAATTCCACTTCCTGGTTTGTGGGTTTATTTTTAAACTTGAAAATTGTAAGTAGAAATTTTTAAAGAAGTGAGCTGCTTCTCTTGTACAGCTCATGTGCATTGAAAATTGACTTGAATTAAAAGCAGGTAGAATTCCAACTTTTCTAGCAGTTGGAAATTGAACAGGACCCTTGGGTGCTGTGCTGGGACTTTGTTTTCAGTTTGTATGGTGTGCTCTGAGAGCAAAGGTGCCACAGATGTAAGCTGCAGGATTCATTAAGGTTGTTGGTTTATGCTGTAATCCATTTGTGAACAGCAGGATTTGCTGACCATATTTTAATCCTTGAGGAATATGAGCAAATTAACACAAACAATAGATATTAATAATAAGGAAAAGCAAGAGGGCTTTATAGTTTGTTCAAATACGGGATTTTCTTACACATATATTTAACATTAATGAGTTTTTAAACAAATAAAGCTGCTGCTTTTGATTTCCTTATTCATGTTTGCTCTGAGAAGCTGATTGCATGAGTTAATATGTGGGAGTTGTAGTGCTCAGTTGAGGTGTCATAAACAACAGCAGAAGTCTCACAGGGAAATAAGTGAGCACTCTGTTGGTTTATGTTGAAGCATAGGACCCTGATGATAGATTGTAATACCTGGTTTAAGTGCCTAAATTTGAGCTGTGGATTCAGTTCTGTAATTGTACTGCATACTTACTTTAGTCACTACTAATAATTCTTGAACATTTCCATTTTGGTTAATGTGAAAGCAGTACTAAAAAGCAAACATAATGTTACGCTTGCGAAGGTCCTGTAGTTCTAAAATATATTTTGAGTTATATTTCTTTGTTGGTATTGGCATTTTCTCTTGAATATCTGCTGTCATAGAATTTCCCAGAGGAAATAAAGGAACAGGTATGACTCAGGTTCTACAGTAGCTTATGCTACAGCAATTTTTACCACAGTCCAACTAAGCTGTTTCAGCATCCAAAACCAAGCCAAAGCTCTTTGCTTTTTTTTATTAGGTTATTTTCTGCTGAGTTACTGTGTTGAAACAGTCTAGGAAGAGAATCTGGGAAGTGCTGGAGTCAGTAGAAAGAAGGATTGGGGAGGAAGGTGTAACTGCGTGCAGGATTTGCCAGTAGTCGATCTAGGCTGCCATGGATCTGCATCCTAATCTATGCAGTACAGTTGTCTATGGCTTATGTAGAGCACAGGTTGGTGCAAGGCTTTACATAGAGTACGCTTTACTGGCATAGAGTAGGCTTTTGAAGAGTACCTGTTCAATTTTACATTGGTGCAGAGAGCAGATAAAATAAACTGTTAGGAGTTTATGAATAGGAAAAGAATCTGGTTATAACTGATGTATTTTTGACAAAATGTGTTATCATTTCAGATTTGTAAGAAATCTTTCACTCGAAGACCTCACTTAGAAGAGCATATGATCCTTCACTCTCAGGATAAACCCTTCAAATGTACCTACTGTGAAGAGCATTTTAAATCCCGGTTTGCAAGACTGAAACATCAAGAAAAATTCCATCTCGGTATAGAAACCTCCTTCTGACATGTAAACACTAGATTTAAAGTAAAACCTTCCCCACCATTTTATGTCCTGGTCAGTCTGGTTTCCACCTCACCTCTTTTTGCAGTTCTCTCTTCCACTTTTGGGGGAGAGTTGTTTGAGGGTTTTTTTGTTGGTTGGGTTTTTACTTTTGTGTTCAGCTGCCTTTTTGAGGCATTCTGTTGTACCCAAAAAAGTCAGAATCTTGAGGGGGAAGAAGAATTAATGTTAGTTTAATTTGAAAACTTTTTTGCATGAAATTGATTCTCAGCTATGGAGTCAGATTCTTCCTCAAGTTTTCAAAAGACCTTTTCCTTTCCTCCTGAAGTATTCTGCAGACTTTTTTATACAACTGATTGTTTCTGCTGGGTAGGAACTAGATGGGTGATAGGAATTTATTATTTCAAGTGGTCTAATTTGGCTTAGTTGATTTTTGACTATGAATTCTAAATTTTTTGCTTTACGGTCATGAAATTTGCCAGAATACCAGGTCTTCGAAGTAACTTAGCAGAAAGCTCACAAAATCTGACTAAAGTATCCTGACTGTACGAAACATGAATAATTTGTTAGACAAAACTTTTGCTTTGTAAATTGATGAGGATTTTCAAAAGTAACCAGTCTGGACTTGTAGTTTAGTTTAGCTGACAGTCAATCCTGCTCTGTGTGTCTGTCTCCTTGTAGGGCCTTTTCCTTGTGATATCTGTGGCCGCCAGTTTAATGACACAGGGAATCTGAAACGCCACATAGAATGTACTCATGGGGGAAAGAGGAAATGGACGTGTTTCATCTGTGGAAAATCCGTCAGGGAACGGTAAGGACTTGGCTGACTACTTCAGCTTCAGCAGAACACAGAAATCTTTAGCATACTTTGATTGCTGTTGAGTGTGCTTTGTGTTTTAAACATAAATGAGACCATTTCAGAGCATTAGTGTATTAAAAGGTAGTGCCGGAGCCACAGGTAGCGTATGGTTTTCTGATCACCTCTAAAATTAAGGGTGACAACTGTAGGTAATTAGTTATGAAGTGCAAATATATTAAGAAAGTCTTACCTCTCATTCACTTCACTTACAGTTTCTCTGTTGTGCAAAAACATCTTGCAATTTTTTGGGAAAGATGTTTTCTTTAATGTATGTTTTCCAAATTTGTGTTTCATTTCTTTCCTGCTACTGTTTCTGGATCCAGTTGGTTCAGTAAATAGGTTGCCAGACTGTCTTTGAATGCATGTATAGGTGTGTATATCTGAATTTATACTGTCATTTGGATATATTGTGATCCATCACAGTAAAAGAAATTGAGAAAATTATAGTATGCTTCACTTTAAAGTGGCAGGAACATTGCTTAAAATTACATTTTACTGGCTTTGTTAAACAGAACAACTTTGAAAGAACATCTGAGAATTCACAGTGGAGAGAAGCCGCATCTTTGCAGTATATGTGGGCAGAGTTTTCGTCATGGAAGCTCGTACAGGTACAGATTTTTATTAAACGAGCTGCTAAACTGTTTTGCTTATTTGGTGATATATATGTGTTCATGTAATTGATATAATTCTTTATAATGTATGTGTTTGATGTACTCCACCTCTGAGAGCATTAGTACATGTTCTAAACATCTTTCAATATTTAAAATATTTTAATAATCTGTGAGAATTCATTTAATTTTTAATACATTAATGGCTTAACCACAAACAAAACCCTCTACAAATCTTTTCTCAGAGCTGAGTTTTTGCACATCTAAAACTTCTGCGTTTTTGTTACTCAAAGAGAAAATAAGCAGAGGACTAAAATATCCCCCTAAATTAATGCCACATAAGAGAGTTTAGCTCAGTTCTCTCTTGCTTTTTAAGAACAATTTAGGTGCACCTCAGCTGAAAGTTACTTCCTGGTACTTATGTGAAGCATTAAAGACTGCATTTTCTGCTGTTTTCCATTGAATTAGCAGTACAGATTATGTTAACAAAATTACATTTTGTGGTTATGTTTATGACTAAATATGCAGACTTCATCTAAGAGTGCATCATGATGACAAAAGATATGAATGTGAAGAATGTGGGAAGACATTTATTCGGCATGACCATCTGACAAAACACAAAAAAATACATTCAGGTAGGTATTTTCTTTGGAAATTTGCTTCAAAATTACTATTTTGAAATAACACCAAATAAAAAGTTCCTTATGGATTTTTTTTTTTTTTCAGTACATGGAATGTTTTAGGCCTGATAAAAGTTCCTGCCACTCTTTTTAAGGTTTACTAAAGTAGGGTTAATCGTACATATTTTAAAAGTTTAAAAGCCAAATGTTTCCTCCACGATACCATAGAAAGCCGAGGGACAGTCAAAAACATGTAACAGTGAATTGCTTTAAAAATCATAAATACATAAAGCAAAAGTGAAAAAGGAGGATTTTTTAATGAGTTCAGATTTCTTTTTTTTAATAGCAGTTGTGTGAAACATTATTGCCACAATGCAGAAGAAGCTGTCAGGGTCTCTGTCAAAGTTTGTACACTGATCACTTTAATTTAAGAACATCAGAGAGGTGTTTCTGAAGTCCCTCTTATGGGAAAGAGGGAAGGAAGGCTGAAGGAATCAGCCCTACGAACAGATGGGGATGATCAGGAGGAAGAAAAATAATCTCTTGCACTGAGAGCAGAAAGGTTATCAAATGTATAGGAAGAGCAAAGATTCACTGGTGACTTCTTTACGACAGGATCCAGAGGAAATACAGCCTTCTAGGAGGCAAAATACTTTCTAGGCAGCATGAAAATAGGAAAGTGATCAGAGTCTAAACTTCCTGAGTCTTTATTTGAAAGACAGCTTCTTTCCTGGTGTTTGAAGTCATAATATCTGCTATGAAATAAAGAAATCTTTGAAAACTCCAAGTACAAAGAAATCTTTCAAAAAAAAAAGGAAAAAAAAATCCTCTTTTCTGCTCTATTTGCTTTTCCCCCCTCTAGAAAGTTACATTCTTTGACTGTCCACACCCCTACTTACATGAAGAAATATTCTGCCACTTTGTGGAAGATCTCAAGATGACTAAAAAGCATCAAGATACTTTTAAACAGCAGCATAAAAGAAAAAGGTAACTATGTACATCAGGATAATTAAAAAGAGAAATACTGTGGTGTAATTTTAAGTTCGACAAATCAGTAGCTGAAAATAATTGGTATGTTTCAATGAGCTTCTCTTTTAAAACAGCTGAATTATTGAAGGTATCACTTTTCAGGTCATAATGAAGAGAGTACATTCCCAGTCATTCACTTGTACCTCCCATGCAGTGAGCGTTTGGGGAAGTGTCTCTTGACTTGAACACAAATTTCTTTATAGGAATGGTATGGAATAGTCCTACATAAAAAGTGGTAAAATCCTTACTCTGATAGAACTGTCATGCTTGCTGAATTTTCTTCTTTGGTAAGAGAGAATCCTTCTCCAAGTGAGGTGTGGAAGAGCTTGATGGGCTGAACTTTGGGAACATGATATAGTCATAGACATATAATAAACTCCAAAAGATTTAACCAAAATTTATTGAATTTTGCCCTTGTAGGTGAAAAAGCACATCAGTGTGAGGAATGTGGAAAATGTTTTGGCCGTCGAGATCACCTTACTGTTCATTATAAAAGTGTTCATCTAGGGGAGAAAGTTTGGCAGAAGTAAGTATGGCGTTTTTACAACTGCATAAATATTTCTGTGCTGTAATTGATGTTGTTGGGACTTGCATGTGTGAGCAGAATTCTGCTAAACTGTGTGTTTGTCATGCCTGTACCTCAGTCTTGATAGAGATATCATTATTGCAGTTTGAAGGGGATGTCAGAAAATTGCCTTCACAATTTAAGCAAGATACTTCCTTTGTAGCATAATTAAGTAAATAAAAGCATTAAAAAGGATCAGATTTTAATCTGTCAATTTTATCTGCCTCAGTGTTGTTCTTAGTTGATGGTTTGCTGTAATATTCTCATTGCAGACTAGTTAAAACTGAATTTATACTCATCATGTAAGCACTGTGAGAATTATCTCACACTTAAGGCATTTTAGAAGCTGGCAGCAGATTAGTGGCTCTGAAAGTAGGTAAAAACTTTTAAACCCCTTTATGTCTCAAAAATGCAATAGGGTTTTAAAATTCTTGAGCTCTAAAAATAAACCTCTCAGAGACTTGAAACAAACAGCCCTAGCTGTTTTTCAGATGATGTGTTTTAGCTGTTAGTACCCACTAGTGTTGTGTAGAATCCATTAAAGACATGTCTGATTTAAAAGTACAGTGCATCGCTTATTCTGTTTTTTTCCCTTGGTAGGCAGTAGCCTACCTAGAAATTCGGCCATTCCTAGAATCTTATTTGTGGCCTGATTCTGTCAAAGTAAAAGCTCCTTGTGGGTGTTGGGCAAAAAAATGTTACTTTTGGAGATTTTTAGGGTTAAAAAAGAAGTTTTGGTAGATTTGTTCTTTGAATACTTAAATGTCATCCTGGCAGAGAATAAAATTGAATATTGAAAAGAATCTGCTTGACCTTATTGGTATGTAGAGGCTGGGAAATAGGAACATAAGTGAGGAAATTTGGAAAGTTTGATATTTAGCTACTTTGCAGTTAAAGATTTCAGAAAGGACTGTGCACATAGCTTTACTGTTAGTTGGTTACAAAAAAATAACATGAAATGTCTTTTTTTCTTTAAAGATATAAAGCAACGTTTCACCAGTGTGAAGTCTGTAAGAAAGTTTTTAAAGGGAAATCAAGTTTGGAAATGCATTTTAGGACACATTCAGGTAAAAATAAAATAATCCCCAACTAAACCACAAAACACGTAGGAATGTATTTTTATGCATCAATATTGATTCAATTATTTAATTCATTATGGCTGTTGAGCATTCAGAACAAGAGTAGGAGAAAGCAGCAAGATTTTATTCATTCTCATATGCTGGCCATTCCTGAATACAGTTCTCCCTCTGTTTAGCTGGAACAGTGATAATCTCAGCTCAGGTTTGTGGGACACTCTACACCTCCTCTTTAGTTCAGTGGTGTGTGTTCTTGACAAATTTACCCAGACCTTCTAAATGTTTCTGTGCTCCAGACATTATTGCATTTCAAGTGGTAATCTAAACAAAGATTGAACTCCCTTTGGAAAGGGTTATGTCCTTTCTGTTTGACTTTGTTTTTCCTGCCTTGTGTTTAGGAAAACCATTGTCCTTTTGAAATGGGTAGAAGTACGAACTGAACTAATTTAATCCCAGTATCATAACAGTTGAAGGACTGGTTTTTTTAAATTGATTTTGTATTCTAACATAAGTCCAAAGTATTGTATGAGAGAATTGTATGTAAGGAGAAGAGCATGCCAATATAACTTGTAAACAAACTTCTGATGACTCTCTTGATTCCAGAGTTGATGCTAAACTTACACTGTTTTTCAGTAAAATTGTTTTATAGTAGGTCTTGATGCCATAAGCCATGGAAAGTATTTGCATATTTATGTATGATCTGGTATTACTCAGAAGAGCTAATTGTTACTTCTCTGTCTTTGCAGGTGAGAAGCCCTACAAATGTCAGATCTGTAATCAGTCTTTCAGAATTAAGAAGACATTGACGAAACACATGGTTATTCATTCAGATGCTCGACCTTTTAATTGCCAACACTGCAATGCAACATTTAAACGAAAAGACAAGCTGAAGTATCACATTGATCATGTTCATGGATCTAAGGCTGCAGAAGAGGCATTGGAATCTTCTCCAGAGGAAAAGCTAGTCTCCTTACCAGTGCAGTACACCTCTGATGACAAGGTTTACCAAACTGAGGCTAAACAGTATGTGGAACAGTCCAAAGCATATCAATCAGAAGCCAAAACTTTGCTGCAGAATGTATCCCCAGAAGTGTGTGTGCCTGTGACTCTGGTCCCTGTTCCCATGCCAGACCCCCAAGCAGAGCTGGTGCAGCACAGTGCTCAGTCCCATGGCATCCTTCCCCCGCAGCCGGAGCAGCCGGATTATCAGCGAGCAACGGAGCTCTCCTTCCTTGAGAAATACACCCTGACTCCACAGCCTGCAAATATTGTTCACCCTGTAAGGCCTGAGCAAATGTTGGATCCTAGAGACCAGTCATATCTTGGAACTTTACTGGGGCTAGATACAACTTCAGCTGTACAGAATATTTCAAACAATGAACATTCATGATCAGACCATAACATTCCACCTAATTTACTAAGCCATCGGCCACCAGAAGGCTGATTTGGCAACTTAAGGTTTATATTTTATATTTTATTTGGACTCATTAAGTCTTCTGCATAGTTTTGGGAAAACAATTTGTTTACATAATATTTGAACATTTAGGCACATTTTGATGCATACTGAGAGAGTGTTTCTTGTGATTTTAAGAGTTTTTAAAAATCTTATAGATGGTCTTTTAAAAATAATGCTCTGAAATATCTTTTAAGGATAGTGGCTGAAAATGTAATTACATATCTGGCTATTTGCCTTTCTGCATCTCACTTTGAGTTAATATTTTAAGTGGAATAGAAAGCATTCTAAAAGAATAAGGACTATTTAAAATTCATGAAAATTTGTAAGGGTAGGCAGGGCTATGAAACACAAACTTTGAATTATGTTTCACACAGAAATTAATATATAATTTCCTTGAACCTGAGGCATTTTTGGAGGGTTTTAAAGGTGGCTAGACTCTGGAGCCTAGCCAGTGCACACAGGCACTAGGTTCTTCTGAAAAGTTTATGATACTTTATGAAGACACTAAACAAGGTGTTTGATGATCCCCCCTGAGTACAATTAGTCTGCCTAAATTTGCCCTCAGTTCTTCTTTGATCTCTAATATTGAATAATGCAGGAAGATTTAGGCAATGGTATTGTCTAATTTTCTACTTATAGAACTTAGTTCTATATAATTTTAAGATGCATTTTTTCTTGCCTTTTCAGTCTTCTTTGTCTTCTGAAGTGTAGCCCACACTCTAACTTTGAAAGAAATGGGAGCATTTGCCACGTCATTTTAATCCATGAACAGTCACAAAGGCTTGGCATGGTTTATCCTTGCTAGAGCATGTGATATCAGGGTCCCACATTAATGTGCCCATTTTCAGGTTATCTGTGATAGAGGAGAAATTTAAAGACTGTTCCAGAACAGTACTTAATTTCTATTAAAAAAAAAAAAAATCAGTAATTATAAATCTCTTGTGAGTTGCTAATTAAATTGTTTTGTTTCTCACTTTCTTGTACTGTGTTTATAAACCAAAGTTAAACTCTTGAGAGTATTTTATGTCTAATTATTTTTAGCTCTTTCTTTACTAGACATAAAAACCCATTTGGAACTACAAGTCTGGTGTCACGATGAAATCTAGTATAGTTTAGCCTCATCAAACTTTCTCTTTTAAGTCTACTTTAAAAATAATTATTCTGTGTTTTTTTTGGTGAATATGATGCCAAAGAAAGTATCTGCAGTAATTTTATAATCTTCATAATTCCTCACAAGAATTATGTAGTAAGATTCCCATCTTACTAAGATGAGAATTAAGATTCAAATTTCCCCCCAGTTTTCCCTATTCTTAAATTATTATCTCAAAGAATCTTTAAAATGGGAAACTGGATTTATGTGTATTGTTGTAACTGTTAAATTTATTCAATGACCTGAACGCAGGGGAGTTGTGGTGATGAGCTCTCTTACATCACAGTTCTACAAACTCTCAAGTGACACAGATCATTTTAGATTGTATTCAGATACTTTGGTGTTAGATTCTGTTAATCACCTACTTCAGTGTTGAGCAGTGTGCAGGAGAGAGGCCAGAACTGCATCAATGTTCATATTTTGAAGCTTGTACCCTAATGGATTCTTAACCTAAACACACCAAAGATTTCTGTTAGCTGTTAAATAGTGGCAGAGTTATAGAATTTTAATTGTTACCAGTATTTAAATAGGACTTAGCCAAAGAAGCACAATAGAAGTCCTAAACTTTAAAAGTTCAGTTTCTAAAACAGGACTACGTATGTTTAACTGTTCTATGTTTGTATCTCTAAAGTAAAATTTAGAGCTGTGCTCTGGGAATGTTCAGACTGACATGCTGTAAATAGATCTGGGAAGAAGCTGAAGACTAGCAAATACACAGCAATAACAAGGCCATTGAATGCCACCTTCTGAAAGGACACTATCAAGTACTACCTTTCCTGCTTTCTAACTCCACCTTCATCTCCTTTAAAAATAAACTGTTTCTGTCACCTTTACACTCCATGGCTTGAAAATGGCTGGTTTATGTGTAGTTATCAAGTCTACATGTGTGTATCATATTCATACTATTCATGTGCACACGAAACATGATTTCTACTGCATTTGTAATTGTACTGTTGAAAGTAACCCAACATCAGTGGTGTCAGTGCAGTGCTCAAACTAAAAGCCTAATTCTTTGTTATTTCTTGTCTTTTCTGTCCTACAGTAGAAATAAGGATTGTAGGATTTTGACAAAACAGTGGCTTCAAAGTGGTTGGTAAATAATTATTTCTTTTAAAAGTCCAGTCTGTTTGGAAGGCACTCTAGGAAAACACTGAAATGGAATTTGGAGCATATTTACTTGATAATGTCCTTTTAAAATCTCTTTCATAATCGTGCCTTTTATATATATTCTAAAGAATGGCTTTTTCTCTAGGTCAGTTGTTTATTCAGAAAACATTAAGGTCAAAACCTTTCAAAGGGCTCCATGTTCGTGCATGCCCAACAAGAAATGGACTATAAAAGGACTCGTTTTTCAGAAAAACGAGCTCTCTCTTTGCTGTTTGGGTGGCCAGAATTACTAGTCATTCCTGGAAAAGATGACCTACTAGTTCTTTGGTGTTCTTTTGTTTGCAGATAACTCTACTAGCTAGTGTTTTTACCTGCTGGTCAGGCTGGATCATTGCCAGTTGACAGTGAAAGACAATAGGAAAGCTTATGTGCTAGATACATAGTTTTTATTTTTATTTAATATCATGAGCTATAATTCTTATGGCTTTACATCTATTTAAAATCCATATATGAGCAAAGTAAATTTTCATGGACTGGGACTTCGTTTGGTAGGTGAAAGTATCTGGTTTCTGCATGATAGAGGATAGTTCCTGTTAGGAAGATTGGGGTTAAAAGGCAAAGGTCTGCGCCTCACAGGTCATGGGTTGAAACTCCTTAGAGTCTGCTCCCTCCATTTTAATGTGCTCATCAGAGAGTGCATGTGCTGTTAATGTGGAGGGGGCATTTACTATAAATGTTTTATCTGGCAGTCCCTGGATCAGTTGAGCGTTTATTGCCAAAGAAGGAAGAAGCAGGTGTCTCTTAATAAGATCTCTAAAGAGGGTTTAGTGGCACATTGCAAAAAGTTGGTCTTTTCCACATGCTGACCTTTGGGAAGAAGAGTGGAGTCCGTGCTGGTACTCCAAACTGCTGCGTGGTTCTGAGAACTTATTGCACTCGTTCTGTTTAAACATTAAATTCTGTATTTTGTTTGCTATACGAATTTCTGGTTGTAGACTGGGCTACTGCCTATAATTCTTTTAGTGGATTTTATGTTCAGTTTATTTATTTATATTGGAATTTCCTCTTTGAGCACTGACACTTTTCTTACAGAGGTGTATCCCTCATGGGTTCTTTTCACGCTGAACATCAGTCATTGTAATGGCGAAGATATTTTTTTGTAAGGCTGTGGTTTCCTTAATAATATAGCACTACTATAGTCTGGATTATATTTCTAAAGTTGTTTCTAAAGATGGGTCATGCCAGACCACACTGACAAAAGATGTATTTGGTGTCCTCAAAGAGCTGAGCTTATTTCCCTGTAACGAATGTGAAAGAGCCTCCAGAACTGAAGAATGCTTCCAAGGAGTTGCCTCGCAATGTGCTCGATCGAACGTGAAATGTGTTACGGGCTGCTAAGGAATAAATGACCCTCAAGTTTTTAAATTTAAAATAACTTCTGTGTAGGAGTTCATGAATGTAGAATTATGAATGAATTCTGTTGTAGATGAATAGGGTTTTTTTTCCCTGATAACAATAAAAAAGGTGTGAAATTTTTCTGTATGGAACACACAAGGATACCTGATCCAGACTGTGTGTTCCCAATATGCCTGAGGCTAAGGGGAAGCAGAGTGCATTTATCTGTAGGTCCTTGTGACTCTTGCCATGTGGGATCCTGCTCTACAACGCAGTCTCACAACAGTTTGGTTATTTCATCGTGTGCATCCAAGAATGTCACTGGCAGAATGTAATGCAGGGCAGTCACTTTGCTTAAGCCCATAAGGGTCTTTTTCATGGTTCATAAGAAATGTTTTGGTTTAAAAGGTTTTGATGGATTAAAGGTAAAAACAACAAAATTTTTTGAATCCCCCATAACCATCTTGATCATGTTTAAATGTTGGTCCTTTTATATGAAAGAATAAGGGGAAAAGAACTCAGTATTTTGTCACTGGTATATTGAGATAATGTGTTTTAAATGTGATCTGTACAGGTTGATATTTTAGATGGAAGTCTTTAAAGTTGTCTTTTTAGGGGAAATCCTTTGCTGTAAGGAAAAGTTAGGAAGTGTACTGTAAATGTAGAAGTACTCAGTCCTATGTGTAATTTTGTTTGCTATGGAAAAGTAAAGTTCTTTTGTCTTAACATTGTGTGCTTCACAGGATTTCTTGCAGGGGTCCTTGTGCTA
The DNA here is from genome assembly GCF_017639235.1 of Corvus kubaryi. Classification (NCBI taxonomy): domain Eukaryota; kingdom Metazoa; phylum Chordata; class Aves; order Passeriformes; family Corvidae; genus Corvus; species Corvus kubaryi. The sequence goes on along the minus strand of NW_024581108.1, from coordinate 3,698,563 downwards.
AGTTTGATTTCTGCCCCCGTTTGTTTTTAAACAGCATGGAAACACAGTACGCTGTGTGTTTTTCAGTTTTAAAGTTCATGAAAGAGAAACAGATGAGACCGATGTTTCATCGAGTTTGTGCGTCTCATTCTACTTTTAATTTTAAAATATTTTGTAAATTAAATTTATTTACAAAAAAACCCCCCCATGTTGGCTTTGCTTGCTTCGTGGGTTTACTTTGCAGCGTGGGGAGGAGAGCTGTTTGTCAGGGCGGCTGCTGCCCGCCGTTGTTCCATTTCGAACCCCTCAGAACCCTCACGCGCCGCGCTCGCGGCCCCGCCGGCTCGGGCTGTTTAAATGAAGCGCCGGGCGCTGATTGGCGGAGGGGTGAGGGGGCGGGTTGGAATGGGCGCGAGCCAAGCGGTGATTGGCTGATGCGCGACGGGGCGGGGTTAGTGGGCCCGGCCCGCGCGGGGATTGGCGGAATCGTGGGTTTGAACGCTCGCGCGGCGGTTGGCGCAGCGCTGCTTGTGCGGAGCCGCTGCCCCGCGCCCGCCTGGCCATGGCCGCCGGCTCTGTCACCGCAGCGGCGCGGGGGGACCTCAGCCCCGCCAAGAACCCCGGCCGGCGGCGCTGGGCCGTGCGGGGGGGCGAGGAGGACGCGGACGAGGGCCCCGCCGTGCTGGTCCTGAGTTACTTCTCTCGGCCGCCCTTCCTCAGCTTCGGCCGGCTGCGAGTGGGCGCCTCCCGCACGCGCCTGCTGGGCATCGACAACCCCAACGAGGATGACGCCGAGGTGGTCATCGACCGCTTCCCGGCCGCTGCCAGGGGCTTCAGCATCGAGCACCGCCGCTTCCTTGTGGAGGTAGGCGGGGGGACCTGCGGGGCCGGGGGCGGGGGACACGCCAGGGGACAGGTGGGAGTGCTATCGGCCGCAGGGCCGGGGGCTGCCCCCGTCAGCCGCGATCTGAGGCAGTCGCGGCCCCGCTGCGGGCGGTGCGTGTCCGTGCTGCGCTCGTGTCTGCCGGTTCCCCTGAAGGGCGGTGGCTGCAGCCGGGGGTGGCGGGGTCGGGTCCCTCGGGCCAGGGGCTGTCGAGGCCGCGAAGGCGCCACAACCTGACTCAAGCAGGTGTTTGCAGCGAGGAGCAAAAATTGAAATGAAATGGATTGTTCTTTGGGAATGTTTTAAAGACGGAGACCTGTCAAAAAGTGTCAGGACATATGTGTAGGAAAAAGGCTGAGGGGAGAGGATACCAGTTCGCTGTTCTGCACGTTAGTTAGTGACACAATAGAGAGCAAAGCATGCTTAAAATAGGACTAAACATTTATGACACCTAAGGAAATGCAAACTGTGGCTAGTCCAATCAATGCCAGTTTTTAAAAGAATAGTTTAGATGAACAAACATCTATGATTATCTAGACTGTCCAGAGCGTTTGTGAGAGAGAACGAAACACTCTGGAGATTTGCAACAATGGGCTTATAAAACCAGGCTGGAGTCCCACTTCGAAATCTTGGAATAACATGTTCCTGTAGGAATTAATGGATAGAAAGTTTAATGCCTTCCTTGATCATTTGCAGTATCTTCCCTTTTTTTCAAAGAACTTCTATGTCAAATCTCATGTTAGCATGTCATTTAACTGAAAAAATTGACACTTGTGTTTAGAGTCAGCTAAGGTCCTAAAAATCAACCTCTGATTATTAGTCCCACTATAATTCTCTCAAAATTACTGTAGAGGATTTATAAGATTAATATGTGCAAAAAATTATGTAATTTCTTCTACTCACCTTTACTCAAACCTTCTCCTTTCTAGTATGTGTCATATTTATATGTATTTTTTCTTGTTTTCCACTATAGTTTGATAAAGAGGTATATGTCCTTTTAGTAAGACAACATTTTTGATAGGGGTCACTTAAATTTATGTATCAGAGAGGGAAAACTGACATTTAAACATTTAACAATTTTTTGTCATTTCATGTTGTCAGAATGTATATTACTTCTATATACTGCTCCTGGTTTGATTAATTACTTCATCTTCAATGTTACAAAAGTGTACCTAAATGCTAGATATTAAATATTTCTTTTTCTCCAATAGGCAGGACAAAGAATCTTTGTTTCTATCACATGGACACCATTAGAAGAAGGAAAAATCAGAGAACTGGTGACTTTTGTTGTTAATGACGTTGTAAAACATCAAGCTGTGCTCCTTGGTGCTGCTGAGCAGCCCCCGAAGAAAAAGGTGTGTGTGTGTGTTTGTGTCTTAATTCTGTTACTTTGGCATGGCTGATGCAAATATTGTTTTTTATTACTAGAAAACTCTGTTTCATTATTGCAAAACTCAGTGATAAATGATGCTGTGGAAATGCCCATTGTCCTCAACTTTTTTTGGCTGGGTTGGAAAGTAGGTACTGATACACTACGGCTTAAAGAATAAAACTAAAACATGACCAAATAAATGGTTGTCAAGCCTTCAAATAACATATAGTGAATTATTTTTGATTAGGTGTTCTTTTTATAGCCTTTTTAAACTTTGAATGAATATGCTAGTGATGTTCACTTTTACATGTAGAAGAATTTAGAAAGCCAGCACACTAACTTTTATTTACGGTTCTTTTTCAGAAGAGTCTTTGGGAAACATTAAAAAAGAAAAACTCTTCAGGAACATCTGCAATAAAAGCTAAGAACACTCTGGAAATTAAAACTGTTAATAAAACATTTCGAGTTTCTCGGAAGGCAGATAGACTTAGAAGTCCACTTCAGTCACGTGAGAATCAGAACACGGTGCAGAATAATATATCCCAAGGAAGCGACCCTCTTGCTGGCACAGAAAATCAGCTGCCTCCATCTCCTATTGCACGAGTGGCAGAGGAACATGGCAATACTGTTCACACACCACTTGCCCTGAGAAGGTCTACTGCGTTTGGGGATATTGCTGCCTCTGGAAATGAGGAGTTGATGCCTGAGATAGACAGCTGTAACATCAATAAATGTGTTACTGAGCGCAATCAATCACAATCTGAAAGTGCCTCCAGTTCTGCTGGATTAGCACAACTGCCAATTTCAAATGATGGAGGAGTTCTTAATTTTACGCTCTCACCAGTTTCCACTCCGGAGCACTCAGCCTCTGCACCTGTTTTAAGTTCAAGGAGAATTTTAAGTCCAGATGCTTTTGTAAATGACAATTATCAAGTGGATATAGATGTAACAGAACAGTCTTTTCCAGTCCTGTCACCTGATCAATTTGTGAAGGACAATTTGTCAGATAAACAGTCACAGACTCCTAAACCTGAGGCAGCATTAATATCGTCCACCACAGAGACTTACGTTGTTAAGAGATTTCTACCCTCAAAATGGAAAAAAGATGGAGGTGTAGAGACAGAAACTCAAGTTCACGTAGAACACAACTTAAATGAAGTCTTTGAGTTACATTGTGTAAAATCACAGGCGCTTCATTATGATAAACCCCAGGAAGATCACTGCAGTTTTCCTTCTGCAGAGGAGCTTCAGACTGACAGTCTTTTTCAGAGAGAGCAAACAAAAAAGCGTCCAATTCTTTCTGCCACTGTCATAAAAAGTAAGCCTGGTGCTACTGAAGAAACAAGAGTGGAAACCCGCCAGCCAAAATCTAAAAAATGCCTCAATAAAGCAATAATAGGATGTGCTAATGTGGTGCCTATACATACCGAAGCAGAAACCTCAAAACACCTGCCAGTTACAGGTGCAATTTCATCTGAAAATAAGTGTCACAATGACAAAGTAAATTCATCTCCTACTGGATCAACTTCTTCATGTCGTAAGAGGAAAAGTGAAACGTGTTTAGGAAATAGTAGAGTTGCAGCTCCAGTGCATGTGGAAGAAGTGGAAAGAAAAAGAGCTCTGACCTCTAGCACGGACAATCAAACCCGTACGATCAGACGACCATCAGCTTTCAAACCCACGAATGGAGAGAGAGCGGGGCAGAGAAAGAAAGCTGGTGAGAAGTGTTTCCTTCATTTACCATTTTCTAAAAGATGCCTTTGATTAGGAAATGTGTATAGCAAACTGAACTGTCCAGGAACAGTCAGCAATATTTCATATCTCTCAAATGTGAGCCTTTGCAATATGCGTTTTAAAAAATTGAATGGTAGGTCAGAGTTTTGGTTATGTAATTGGCTTCAAATTTACTTTATTCCTGTGTAAATTTGTTAATGGCAATAATAGGGAAAGTATATAAAAGCTCTTGAGCAGAGCCCTTCTTACGTAATTCAAATTTTCTGGAAACTTACTGCACAAGATTTGTCACGTACATTTACCACTGTGATTGTTTGACTCCATTGCTGTTGTCATATATTTTCAAATGTCGAATCATGAAGGTTGGAAAAAACCTCTTGAAGCATTGAGTCCAACCATTAGCCTGGCACCACCATGTTCACCACTAAACCATCACCCCAGGTGCCACATCCATGCACCTTTTCAACACTTTCGGGGTGGTGATTCCACCACTTTCCTGGGCAGCCTGTGATAATTCCTAACCACCCTTCTAGTGAAGAAGTTCCTAAGTTTTTTTCAGTCTCCTCCTTTTTACTGTCTGTTTACCTTGTTGTCAGCCTTGTGTAGATCTCTCTGCCTTATTGTTTGCCAATACTTTGTTGCTTGAAGATCAGAAAAACCTGATGGCTTGCATTTCAGTTTATTTTGGGTTTTCTAGCTCTTCCAATCCCCAATATGCTCTGGAATGTGAAAAGAATGAGGGTCTGTAACTTAAAGATGCATTTAATTTGCAAAATTTAACTAACAGGAAAAATTCATCATGGCTTTTAGATCAAAATAGCACATGCTGCTTTCTTCAGTTTAATGATCTGTTCTGCGATCTGGATTTGATTTGGGGCTTTCAGTAATGCACTTCAATGTCAGGCTTTTTAAGGTGGTCTGCAAAAGAATCACGTGCTGAAAGTGTTGATATGCAGCAGGAAAAGGTGTGTTATCTACCAGGTTATTAATCCATGAGGATAAAGATAGATGGGCTGGACAAGGGCAGAGTAGAGGGGAACAATCTCCTCCCATGACCTCTGGCCACCCCTCTTTTGACGCAGCCCAAGATCCGTTCGGCGCTCTGGGCTCTGAGTGCACGCTGTGGGCTCATGTCCAGCTTATCATCCACCAGAACCCCTAAGTCCTTCTCTGCAGGACTACTCTCCCTGATTTCTTTTCCCAGTCTGTTGTGGCATCTGCACAGTTCAGCTTTGTGTCACCTGCAGATGTGCCAAGAGTGCGCTCGATCTCTGTCTCTGTGTCATTGATAAAGGTATTAAAGAGCACCAGTCCCAAGACAGATAGATCCCTGAGGGACACCATTCATCACTAACCTCCATCTGGTTATACAGCCACGGATCTAATTCTTTATCCAGTGGTGCACCCTCCAAATCCATATTTCTCCAATGTGGAGACAAGGATACCACGTGGGTCTGTGTGGAAGGCCTTACAGAACTCTAGGTAGATTACATCAGTCAGTTTCCCTTGTTGACAGTGTCAGCCACAGAAGGCCACCAAACTGGTCAGGCACAATTTGTCCTAAGTAAAGCCATGCTGACTGTCTTGAATCATCTCCTTGTCTTACATGTGCTTTAACATCACTTCCATGAGGATCCATTCCATGATATTCCCAGGCACAGAAGTGGGACTCACCAGTCTGTAGTTCCCTGCATCCACACATCTTCTTTCCTTGCCTTTTCAAATCATCAATATTTTTTATTTCTGAAGTACCATCTTGTCAGGCAGCAACTGTACTTCTTCTGCAACAGAATACATTTTTATCCTTCATTTGGCATTAATGTGAAAGTATGATTGTGCTAAAAGGCTTTGTTGCACCATGTTGAGAAAGCCTGGATCTGCGTTTTTCCTTGTGTTTTATTTAAATCCTGTATCTGTGCATTGGATAATACTTATTAACTAGTGCCTTGGTGCACAAACTAACACAAGTCAGGCTGCTCTGAATTGAATACCAATGTAGTAAGCTGTCTAACTGTGGGAAGGAGTGAATAAAGCCCTAAAATTCATAACTCTTACCCCAAATCTTTATAGAATACACCCTGTTGCATGTTCTAATAAAAGTTTGTACAAATTAGCCTAGTGTTTCTAGCCATATAATGAAATTCAAATGCTGCATTTCCTTAGGGTTATGGAAGAACTGTGATGTACAACAGCAGTTATTTGCTCTTGAACATTCTTCCCCTTTAGTTGTAACCAACATGGTTTCTGTAACTTTCCATCAACAGGAAGCTCCTGTTGGTATTTTGAATGGTTCATGGGGAATTACTCTAGTTCTGTGCTTTAGAAGTGATAGGAACTTTAATGCATTAACTTTCACTGACATATTTCCTGTTGATATTTATGTGTTAATGCTGGTAGGTTCTTCACTTCAGAAGGCATCTAAAACTACCAAGAGAATTAGTAAACCTGTCCCTGGATTGGCCCAGTCGCACCTGACATTTGTGAAACCACTGAAAACAGGTAGGCAGACTCCGGGTGTTTAGTAAAACACTGAACAGAATGTCACAATTGTACTGCTGGTGTCAGGTAAGACCTAACTGGTTAGAACTGAGAGGAAATAGAAGATAGTACCTAAAATGAATCAATACCTAGTAGAACAATATATGTAACCTTTTGTGATCTGTTTTGACTACTTATAAGAAAATTGGTTGCAACACATGGTCAGCTGAGAGTAAGTATTACTTTCTTCCAGACTGGCCTGTAAGTGTGAAAGCTACATTACAGTTACGCTCCCAGTTTACTGATGGTTATCAGTTAAATACCTCTTCCATATCTGATAACATTTTAAGGCAACAACAGAATACCTCAGAAGAGAAAATTTCTTCCCAACAAGATAAAACTTTTGCAGAGTTAAGAATACTGAGTTGATCTGCTCTGAAAAATGCATCTATAAGATAGTTCTTCCTGGATGTAATCCAGTTCAGCTTGGGTTTGCCCCACTGCAATGGCCTGAGTTCTAGATATCTTGTCTTAGTTCTAGTGCTGTAACAGCTTAGTCCATATTTTGTGGCTGAAATTAATTTAATAGTCCCTGATCCGCAAGTCACTGATGATTTTAATAATCTGCTTTTTTTGGCTATAGTGCTAAATGGAATCTCAAACATTAATCCTTTCCACAATGAAACATTATATGGGTTATCAAACATTTTGAGAATTGCAAAGGCTTAAGTTTTTGTTGTTTTGTTTTGATTTTTTTTATAAGTCATCCCTAGGCACCCAATGCCTTTTGCTGCTAAAAACATGTTTTATGATGAACGCTGGAAGGAGAAGCAGCAACGAGGTTTCACCTGGTGGTTAAATTTTGTACTTACCCCAGATGACTTCAATGTAAAAACAAATACCTCACAAGGTAAGAGTACAAGAATTTTGTCTTCTCATTTTTTTAAGCATTATATTATATATTTGTTAAACACTAATGAGTAGTAGTACTCATTTAACCATAAACCTTTTCAGGGTCATGTTGTCATATTTTTCCCCTTCTGATATGTGTGGATAGCTCACTTGCTCATGGCAAGCACAGCGCACCACGCCCCCGGCATGAGGAGCGTGCTCTGCAACCAGAATGCACTGGAATGTGTGGTTGTTGCGCTGCTCAGTGGGTGTAGAGTGGGGAATCCCCACCTGCTGGAAAACATTATAGCTGGCACTTTACTAAAAGGAAAACTTACTTTTTCCTCTATCTTTAGCTTCATTTGAAAAAACTGAAGATGGAACCATTAGACTTAAAACTGAATTCCTAGTACTGCTCACTTACGAAATAAGTGTTCTTATATTTAATACTTGACTAGTATTCTTGTACTTGACAACATATGTTTAGTGCAACAGCTGACAAACTTCCTGAAGGACAAATCATTAGTTAGAATGAAAATAACGAACTGTCAGCTTAGAGAGGGGAAAAAATAAATGAGGTGTGCAAAGCTACCTTTATTTGAGATGTAAATGCCTGCTTTTTGTGTGTGTTTAAACAGTAAACGCAGCTGCTCTTATCTTGGGAGAAGAGAACCATCACAAGATGAGCCTTCCTAAGGCCCCCACGAAAGATGAGGCGTCTCTAAAAGCGTACACAGCTCGCCGTAAGCTTAATAAGCTGCGGCGCGAGGCCTGCCGCCTGTTCACCTCCGAAGCCATGGTTAAAGCCATCCAGAGACTCGAGGTGGAGATCGAAAGCAGGCGCCTGCTGGTCCGGAGGGACAGGCACCTCTGGAAAGACATAGGTAAGAGGTCTGAAACCTGGCATTCTGTCCCCTTGTAAGTATGGAAAGGATTATTCACACCCTCGGTTTGCTGAATCTAAAATTGGTTAATAGAAACTTTTGCATCGATATGAAATGTTTGCTGGATCTAATATTAAAAGATGCTCTCTTGCAGGAGAAAGGCAGAAAGTCCTTAATTGGCTTTTATCTTACAACCCTCTATGGCTGCGTATAGGTCTGGAGGTAAGTGCACTGTGTATAGTCTATAATCTATAAGTTTAAAGGACATTTAGCAATTTTTTTGGTAGAGGTTGTTTTGCGTTTCTTTGTATTTTCTGCCATACTAATTCAGGTAGGTTCAATTCAGTTCTACCATGATGACTATCTTTAAAATTGTTCCAATGTACTTGCTTTAAAAAAATGATTACCTTATTAAGAAGGAAAATATTTAATGAAGGAAATTGGAAGTTAATTCCCTGACCAATAACACAAAAGCATTTACCTATCAGTTTCACTTTACTAAACTGGAGAAGAATGCGGCTGTCTTAAAGAAGTTCCTGATTGATTTCTCAGATGATCATACATGTTTTGAAATGAGATTAGATCTTCTGAAATTTCCTTTGGCTTTACCTTTCAGTGACTTAGTTGAAAACTCTTTGAGTTTTAGAGACCAATTGCCATTTATTATTTTAGAAATTCAAAACTGTATATATTTTAAAAAATCCCATAGTGTTTAAGGTAATTTTTAACACTTCTGCATTTTTTTTCCCCTTCTTTCATATTAGACTATTTATGGAGAACTGATAGCTTTGGAGAGTAATAGTGATGTTATGGGTTTAGCAATATTTATCCTTAATCGCTTACTTTGGAACCCTGACATTGCAGCTGAATACAGACATCCCACTGTACCTCACCTTTACCGGGAAGGTAATGATTACTTCCAAAACCAACTTATTTGTAGCACTTAATTTTTTAACTATCACTTACTGAGTTCTATCATTCTAGGTCATGAAGAAGCTTTGTCAAAGTTCACACTGAAAAAATGGTTGCTGTTGGTTTGCTTTCTGGATTGTGCCAAACGTTCCAGAATGATTGACCATGACCCCTGCCTCTTTTGTAAGGATGCAGAGTTCAAGGTGAAAGCTGTGATTTGATGTCTCTCTCCAGTATTGTCCTAAGACTCAGTGTAGTATTTTTTCATTGTTTTTAATCTGACAAAAGTTAAAGCTGCGTGACTTACTAAAAATAATTTTTTAAAAGATACATAATTTTAAGAATTAGAGAAGTAAATATGAAATGTAATTTGGGAGGTACAAGGGATGAAAATTGTATTCTGCTTGACAAATATTGTAATGTTAAGATTTTATTTGTTTTTTCAATTTTAGGCTAGCAAAGACCTTTTGCTTGCGTTTTCCCGGGACTTCCTGAGTGGTGAAGGTGACCTTTCCCGCCACCTGGGTTACTTAGGACTACCTGTCAGTCATATTCAAACTCCACTTGATGAATTTGATTTTGCTGTTACAAACCTGGCTGTGGACTTACAATGTGGCATTCGTCTTGTGTGCGTTGATACAGAATTCTATTGAAATACTTATTTTCTTTTATATAATACTTAATGTGAGCTCATCAGAGGCATTAAACCATGCAATTACCTTTGTTAGGAGAACAGTGGAGCTTCTGACCAAAAATTGGAGTCTTTCAAAACAACTGAGAGTTCCTGCAATAAGTCGGCTACAGAAGATGCATAATGTTGATATAGTTCTTAATGTCCTTAAAGAGCGAGGAGTGCACTTGAAGGATGAAAGTGGTAAGGCCTAGAAATCAGGCTTATTCTAAGTGCATCAGAAAACTGGTGCACATTTTAATCCCGTGTTTTATTTGATAGGTGCTTCAATTGACTCCAGGGATATCGTGGATAGACACAGGGAACGAACATTAGCACTGCTGTGGAAAATTGTCTTTGCCTTCCAGGTACTATTCAATTGCTTATTTTGTTTGGTTTTTGCTAGTTACAACGGAGGAATAATGAAAACACCAGTCTTTTCAGGAATATTTGATGTCTGTGAAAGCCTCTGCTAATCAAATTTTAGACTGAAGTTATTTGCTTTGCACATTTAAAGTTCCATGTAAACATTACTAAACTGTGAATTGTTCCCTAACGATACAGCTTGGATAATGTTTTAACTGTGTTTTTTCTTACACATTCATTCACGTTTTTGGAAAACACTGAACTTCTGAGTTTATGCTGTATAGTAGCAGAATTGGTACTTTAAAATAATGTTGATCTCAAACTACAGGTGGACTCTTACTAAAAGGACATTTTGAGGTTACACTGATAAACAGTTACAGAGTAATTCTGAAGCTATAGCTCTTCTACTTTTTCTTCCTTTTATCTGAAACAGTCAATTTGATGAAACGTTCTTGAAATAAGAATGAAGATTTCTTAGGCATTACTACAATGACATTTCAAAAGTTAGTAGAGGAAGTTAAAGTAACTTTCTTAAGACTGTTTTAAGAGTTGAGTCACAGGATATTTTAAAAATAAATGTCCAACTATGTCCAACTGACAAGTCCAGTTGGAAGGAACATGATGCATGAAAGGCAAAACAAAATAAGTTAAGGTGGAATTTCACCACTAGGTAGTCAGGAATATAAGTGCAATTAAGTATATGTAAAGCAAGAATATTAAAGACTTTAGCTACAGAACTATCACTAAGGTAGAACAATATAATAAAAATCTAATGTAGTTATTTTTTTTCTTAAATACTGTTACACTATTAAGTAACTATTAAGTTAACTTCCTTCAGTTAGTTCTTCTGATGCGTGTGTCACAGTTGCATTGCTTTTGATTAGAGAAATAATTTCAGTGAGTAGTGGCTTTATCCAAACACTGTGGATATGCTGCTTGTTCTCCAAATCTTCTTCCATCACAACACCAGCTCAAGTCCTTTTGGAATCCCTTAAAAGAGGAGGATTGGTACATGGGCTCAGTGGAAATTCAGGCAGGACTCCAATTGTTTCCTCTGAGAGCATGTTGAAATTACATGGGCTGTTTTGGGGAATTTCCCTGTTTCTCCCAACTATTAACTAATGCAGTAACTGTTTTACACAGAACTGTGGGAAGGGTAGATTTAAGGTTTTTTATCTGCCATCTATGCTGGCAAATCCAGATTATCTACTACTGATTGTGTGGCAGGTACTGCTAAAGTGAGCATAGTTTCTCTTTAAAAATGCCACATTTAAAGCTCTGCATTCAGTGGCTGTAATGCCTGGCATGTCAGACTGTTAACACATCAATTTTTTGTTTTTCTTCCTAACAGGTGGATGTTTTTCTGAATGTGGAACAGTTAAAAGAAGAAATTGAGTTTTTGAAGAACACACACAGGAGAAAAGCACGATTAGGTGCCATCAAGACTCTTGCAACTGGTTTTAGAGTACAGCAAGACAGTAGTAACTTCTCATCTCAGAGTTACAGTGAAAATGTGAAGCTGCTGATGGCATGGGTTAATGCTGTTTGTGGATTTTACAATATCAAGGTAAATAGTTTTGTGTACACTTCAACAAATACACCCTGTGCTGTCATAATTCTTTACAGAGCAGAGTTCTTCAAACTATCAAATATGCAGTAGAAGTAAATGGTAATTATTTGTAAATATCCTTCTGGACTTTGTTTAATCTGTTTTGAAATAGCCATCACTCTGTGAGTTTAGCTGCAGCTCTCTTTTAAAAAAAAAAATCAGACCAAAAAAATTTCCTCTTCCAGTTAGTCTTGTGGATAAAAATGCTTTTCAAAAATAGAACATATTTGCTGGAATGGGAATTGTCTGTGGACTTTTAATGAGCCTTCATTTTAAAAGTATTTGTGCCTAGAATTTTCAGTGTTTATAAGAACTATGAGAATTAAACTAACATTTGGGCTAAGGTCAGTTCATCTCCTCAGAGATGTTTGTTTAGAAGGAATATGTTTGCTCATTCCAAGAAGGGAAGCCCTGGTCAGAGACCTGACTCTGGTCAGAGTACTGTTGCAGCTGCTAGCCTTTCTGAAGGGTAAAACAGAGCACTTAGCACTGATGCAAATTCAGAACTTATTTCTTCATTGAAAACCTAATGTAAAGGTATCTGTAGAAGTTTACTTGGGATCCTGCTGTTAAAAGATTGGTTCCCTTGTAGGTTCACTGTACTGACACGTTTTTGGTTTCTGGATTGTCACAGCTGTATGTCACTTTACAGTAAATGTTCAAAGGAAGCAATAGCTACCTATTTTTTTTTTTTTTGTTAAAAAATAATTTGCACTTGGTCACATTTAAAGGTACAAGAGAAGAAATTAATATCCAGTTTATACCTATTAACTAGTAAGAAAAATTCAAGGAATTTGTATTTTATTTTATTTAACAGGTGGAAAATTTCACGGTGTGTTTCTCAGATGGCAGAGTATTATGCCATTTGATTCATCACTATCACCCCTGTTACGTGCCTTTGGAAGCTGTGTGCCAACGGACAACTCAAACTGTAGAATGCTCGAGAACTGTTACAGTGGGACTAAACTCCTCCTCCTCATCTGAGTCTGACACTTCTCTAAATGTTGTGGAAGAAATGTTTGATCAAAGTGAGTTATTTGATGAACAGAAGTTCATGTTAGACTTATTTCTTTTATGCACAATTTGATTTGATTAATGTTTTGTCTTTACAAAGCTGTAACTCCCTCAGTCCTATACAAGGAACTCTTGGACAATGAAAAGCAAAACTTCCAGCTGATCAATGCTGCAGTTTCTGACCTAGGTGGGATACCAGCAATGATTCATCACGCGGACATGTCAAATACAATTCCTGATGAGAAGGTAAAATGCCTTTGGAGTCTATATAAACACGTTCTGCCCTACTGTGAATGTGTCCTGCTCTTTTGAACAGCCCTTATCCTGCTGTGTTCTGTGTTTCTGTAGGTTGTTATCACCTACCTGTCATTTCTGTGTTCACGGCTTCTCGATCTTCGGCAAGAAACTCGAGCTGCGCGATTAATTCAGGCCGCTTGGAGGAACTACAGGCTGAAAAGGGAACTGAAACGCTCTCAGGTACTCTTTGCTTGTGCAATATTCATAGGTTCTGCATTAAGGAAAAAATAGAGAATATAAATTCAATGGAAAATACAGGTTTTTTGGAGTAATACTGGCATTTAAACTAATGAGTGCCATTTCTATCATCAAAATATGTGGCCTTCTTGGTGGTGTAATCTACTAAATTTCACTTTTCTTTTAGCCTCCTGAAGTAATTACAGGTGTTTAAAGGCTACTGGGTTTTTTGTGTCACCCCTTAAACTCTTTTCCCAATGTTTCAAATATAATAGTTGCACTGCTTCCTTAAAACAAAAAGGAGTAGTTAATTCCTGTCAATGTCTACAAGATGAGAGGAGTAATTAAACTTCTGCATGGATTTACTATTTCTGTTAAGGAGCTAAGCTTCACCAGTCTTTTGAATTGAATTTCATGAGTTCTGATATTCTGTATCTTGATTTTCTGGTATTTATACCAGAGCTTGTGAGGGTTTCAAAGCTGACACACTTAAGGTTTATAAATGCCACCACTGTGTTTTACTAAGTTAGATATTATTTGATGCTGGAACAGAATTCAAGTGAAATATTCTAAGGCTCTGTGGTGTAGAAGGGGACAGGGGTTGTATTTAGGATTTTTCATCTCCAGTTACTTTACTTTATAAAATCTACACAACCTTAATAATGACGACAAAACATTGCCTTTACAACTCTTTTGAAATAACTAATAGTAAAGATGCTGGTGGGGGAGAAGGAATCAAAACCAAAACCCTTTAAACATTGCAGGCATTATTTTTATTAATTAATCTTACAATGTGTGCGTATGTACTATATTTTTATGAAATTGCTCTAGATAGTTATTCAAATTAAAAACTTGAGTGAAAATTCCATAGCTAATGTTCAATGGAAATTTACTCTTGGTAGGAAAGAGACAGAGCTGCTCGGATAATTCAAAAATCTGCAATGAACTTCTTGGCTCGCCAACGCATCCTGAGGAAAGAGAATGCAGCCATTTTCATCCAGAAGCGTTGGAGAGGATACTTGGCCAGAATGACTCTTTTCAATCTGAAAAAGGCAAGGCTGGAGCAAGTCAGAAATAAATCTGCCACAGTCATTCAGGTAATAAAACCTAAAGTGAGATTATATGGCAAGGAAACCCCCTGAAACCCCTAAGAAATAGCCTTGCTGAGGAGCATTTGTGCTGCTTGCAGCAATTAATGCTTCCATGAAATGTAATACTTTTTTTTATTATTTTTTTCCTCCTCTGCTTTTGAGAGGTTTAGTAAGTTTTTCTCTCCAGGGAAAGATGGTAATGTGCTATTAAATTAACAATTATTCCTTCCTTCTATGTTTTGGAATACCATGAACATTAAAACACGGGGCCTTAAATAGTCAGTGTAAGGACTGATCAGGCTGTGTTGGTTTTCTTTGCAGCTGCTGAACATTACTTAAAGAAGCTTTTAAAAAAAATTAAAATTACTCTCCTTGTGTTATGTCACCTGCAGTGGGCATATTAAGTGGCAGACATGGCAATGGTAGTTTGGGCAATTTATTCAATTTTTCAAGATACTTTAGCCACCATTACCCAAAGATAAATACTGCACTCCTGAGACTTTTTAGAATAGATATTAAAGAACTGCTGATTTATCAAGTGGTTTAAGAGGAAATCTGTTGTTGCCAGGGTAAATTTAGCCTTTTCCTAGAATTTAGAAAGCTTAAAAAAGCAATGATACAAACATTTAGGTTTTGCTTTTTTGTTTTTTTTTTAATATAGATTTCTGGATTTACCTTCCTAGGGATTAAGACCCAGAGATGAGCTCAGTTGGTTAGAGCATGGTGCTAATAAACACCAAAGTCATGGGTTTGATCCTGGTATGGGCCATTCACTCAAGTGTAGGACTCGATCTTCGTGGGTCTTTCCAGTTCTGAATACTCTGTGGTTCTGATAAGTAGGAATGAGAAATCTTATAAAGTCTGAAGATGACAGTCCTGACTCATGCTTAACTCAAGATACTATGAAGAAAATACAAAATTTTTTCTTTTTTTACCTGCAGGCTTATTGGAGGAGATACTCTGCTAGGAAAAAATATTTACAGCTAAGACACTGTGTTATTTTTGTACAAGCAAGGATAAGGATGGTGAAGTCTGTTGCTGCATATAAACGAATTGTTTGGGCTACTGTTACAATTCAGAGACATCTGCGTGCAACTAAGTTGGCAAAAATAGATCGGCAAAGATATGAAATCATAAAGTCTTCAGCACTTACTATTCAGTCTACATTCAGAAAATGGAGGAAATACAAAATTCAACAGAAAATTAAAGCAGCTCTGGTGATTCAGAGTTATTTCCGAAAATGGCAATCTTCAAAACTGGCTAAGAGAAGGAGGGCTGCCCTTGTCATACAGTCTTGGTACAGGATGCACAGAGACCAGAAGCAGTATCTACATATTAAGCAAAATGTTATCAAGATTCAGGCTTGGTACAGGTGTCAGCTGACCAGACGTGTTTACCAGGAGCACAGGGTGAAAATAGTGACAATTCAGCGGTACTACAGAGCTTATAAACTGAGGAAGGCTGAGAGAGAGTCTTATTTGCAAAAGTGTGCAGCAGTGATAGTCCTCCAAGCTGCTTTTAGGGGCATGAAGGCACGAGAGCTGTACAGACAAGCAAAAGCAGCGCGTGTTATTCAATCAATGTGGAGAATGAAACAAGAGAAACAAAGATTTCTGCAATTAAAAAAATCTGTTACTACGTTGCAGTCACACATGAGAAAATACCAACAAGTAAAGAGATACAAAGAGATTAAAAATGCTGCTTCTGTAATTCAAACCCGGTATAGGGCACACGTGGCCGCTAAAAACGCAGCTGCTGCTTTCCGGAGAGTGCGCCTGGCTGCCATTGTTCTCCAGTCTGCCTACAGAGGGATGCAAGCCAGGAGAGATGCTCACGTGTTGAGATCTGTGATCAAAATTCAGTCAAGTTTCCGTGCTTACGTGGCCCGGAAGAGATTTAGAAAGTTGAGAGATGCCACAGTGAAGATTCAAGCTCTTGCAAAAATGAGGCAAGTCCGTAAGCGGTACTGTGCACTGAGGAAAGCAACGCTTTATGTCCAGCGAAAGTATCGCTCTGGGAGATATGCCCTTCAATTTAAAGAAGATTTTAGGAAATTGAAGGGAGGTTGCATAAGAATTCAGGCTCTAGTTCGAGGCTATCTTGTCAGGAAACAAATACAAAGGTTGAGGGAGGCTGCAGTATTACTTCAGGCCTGCTACAGAATGAAAAGGGACCGGCAACGGTACTTAAGCATCTATAGTGCTGCCATTGTCATTCAACAGCGTTACCGTGCCTGCAAAAAGACCCGCTGTCACAGGCAAGAGTTCTTGCAAGTTAGAAAAGCAGCTGTGTGCATACAGGCAGCCTACAGGGGTTATAAAACACGAAAAAAGCTTAAACTTGAATACAGAGCTGCTGTTAAAATTCAGACTGCTTTTAGAGCTCATGCCGCACGAGTGAAACACAAGGCAATGGTTCAGGCCTCCATCGTGATTCAGAGGTGGTACAGAAATTGTAAGGCTGGTAAGAGGCAAAGACTGACCTTCTTAATGACAAGAGCAGCAGTGCTTTCTTTACAAGCAGCTTTTCGTGGCTGGAAGGTACGGAAGCAGATTCAAAGACAGCATGTTGCTGCTGCTAGGATACAGTCTACCTTCAGAAAATTCATGGCTGTGAAGAAATTCAGGCTTGTGAACCACGCTGTGCTAACCATCCAAAGGCATTACAGAGCCAGGGTTCTAGGCCAGAGACAACGGCAAGAATACATCCAGTTGCGTAATGCTGCGGTGCATCTTCAGGCACTATGGAGGGGGAGAGCTGTGAGAAAAACGATTCAGAAGAAACATCATCTTGCAGCAATCATTCAGTCCTATTACAGAATGCACGTAAATCAACTAAAATACAAGAAACTGAGACAAGCCACTTTGGTGATTCAGAAATACTACAGAGCCTACTGTATGAAAAAAACCCAGCGTGCAATTTATCTAAAAACCAAGGCAGCTGTGTTAGTCTTGCAATCTTCTTACCGTGGGATGACTGTGAGGAAACAACTGATCAAACTAAACAAAGCTGCTACAACTATACAAGCTGCCTTCAAATCTCACCTGGTCAAGAAGGAATATGAAAGACTTAGATCTGCAACTATAGCCATTCAAAGGCGTTACCGTGCAGTTATTCTTGCTAAGTGTCAAAGGCAGAGATATTTGTCTTTAAAAAGAGCCACAGTTACAGTGCAGGCGATTTACAGAGGTTTAAGAGTGAGGCGACAGGTTCGCTGTATGCACCAAGCAGCTGTTTGTATCCAAGCCATGTTTAAGATGCATTGCATGAGCATAAAATATCGGACAATGAGAATGGCAGCAATAAGAATTCAAAGGCAATACAGAGCATTTTGTTTAGGCAAAGTACAACGCAAAAAGTACTTGGAACTAAAGAAGTCTGTAACTATCCTCCAGGCTGCTTGCAGAGGCATGAAAGTCCGACAAGACTTAAAAACTATGCACCGGTCAGCAGCAATAATCCAGTCCTATTATCGGATGCACAAACAACAGAGGGATTTCAGAAAATTGCTGCTTGCAACAAGGCAGATTCAGCAGTGGTTCCGTGCTTGTAAGGAGAGAGATGCACAAGTTCACAACTACACAATTATGAAAAATGCTGTACTATGCATCCAGGCTGCATTCCGTGGTATGAAAACAAGAAGACTTATCAGAACCATGAATGAATCGGCTGTGATTATTCAAAGAAGGTTTAGAACATTTCTGGAAAGAAAACATTTTCTTTCCATTAAGTCAGCTGCTGTTGTAATTCAGAGAAAATACAGAGCAACGAAACTAGGAAAAATTCAGCGTCAAAAATATCTCTCTCTCCTTAATGCTGCTGTTATCATACAGTCTGCTTATAGAGGATTTGTGGTAAGAAAAAAAGTGCAGAAAATGCATCAAGCTGCTACAGTTATTCAAGCAATGTTAAGAATGCGTAAAATTTACGCTTCTTATCGAGCACTCAGGCTTGCTTCAGTAATCATACAGCAACGTTATCGAGCTTACAGGGAAGGGAAGCATGAGAGAGAAAAGTACTTAAAACTGTACAATTCTGTTTTAGTTCTTCAGGCTGCCTACAGAGGAATGAAAACAAGATGCTTCTTGAAGAGACAACATGAGGCAGCACTTACAATACAGAGAAACTACCGAATGTATAGGCAGTACTGCCATTACAGAAGAGTTCGGTGGGCAGCCCAGCTAATACAGAGGAGGTACAGAGCCCATAGGCTCAGGAAAATTGCTGTACAGCATTACACTTCATTAAAGAAAGCAGCAACTTGTATCCAGAGGGCTTTTCGAGACATGCGAGCAAGAAAACAGCAGCGAGAAATGCACTGTGCTGCGACTGTGGTTCAGAAAAACTTTAAAGCCTTCAGAGAACGTCAGAGATACCTCTCTCTTAAAGCAGCTACTCTTGTTTTTCAGAGAAGGTACCGAGCTTTGGCTCTGGCAAGGCAGCATGCTTTGGAATATCAGTCTCTCCGAAAAGCTGCTATTCTCATCCAGGCTGTGTACAGAGGTGTCAGGGTGAGGAGGAGTCTCGAGCACATGCATTTAGCTGCCAGTACAATACAGGCAGCCTACAGAATGCTCAAGGACAGAAGGGCCTATCAGAATATGAGAAATGCAGCTATGGTTATTCAGAACTGCTATCGATCCTATTTGAAAGGAAGGGACCAACGCAAGAAGTATCTGATAATGAAGAGTTCTGTTCTTGTTATTCAAGCAGCATACAGAGGCATGAAGGCACGGCAGGAACTGAAAATCCTGCATGTTTCAGCAGTTGTAATACAGTCCAGCTATCGCATGTATGTACAACGTAGGTACTACAAACAGCTGTGCTGGGCTGTCACAGTCACACAGCAGAGGTTCAGAGCCAAAATGGCAAGAGAAGCTGCCATGAGAAACTATGCAGAAATAAGAAAGGCTGTCGTTTGCCTTCAAGCTGCTTTTCGTGCTAGGAAAGCCAGGCAGTTGTATAAAGCCAATGTTGCTGCACGGCGCATTCAATCGTTCCTACGGATGCGCGTGGAGAGGAGACGCTTTCTTGCAAAGAAAGCAGCAGCAATAATGATCCAGTCGATGTTCCGGTGCCAAAGAGCAAGGACTCACTATACACTGATCCAGAGCTCAGCAGTTGCTGTCCAGAGGTGGTACAGATCGTGTCTCAGGGCTCGTTCACAGAGAGCAGAGTACTTGGCTCAAAGACAAGCAATAGTAGTTATTCAGTCTGCCTTCCGAGCTATGAAAGCAAGAAAAACAGCAAGGCAGCTACGAGCTGCAAGAAAGATTCAGTCTTTTCTTCAGATGGCTCTACAGCGTAGAAAATACATCCAACTCAGAGCAGCAGCTGTTACATTACAATCTTATTACTTAATGCAGAAATGTAAATCACAGTATAAGAGCTATAAAAGAGCAGCAGTTGTCCTGCAGCGGCACTACCGCTCCCACCTGACTGTGAAGCACCAAAGAATGACTTACTTACAAACCCGCAGGAACATTATCCTTGTGCAGGCCACAGTCAGAGGATACATCGAAAGGAAGAGGTTTCACAAAATTAAAGAAAGCACAATAAAACTTCAGGTACTTTTGGATGAATAGTACTGGGATTTGGGTGTATTTTTGCTTTCATTTGTAGGTGTTTTAAAGATATTTACTGCTCTTGCAAACCAAGTTTAGTTTGAAGCTAAAGTAGAATCAGTTTCTGAAGTGTATTACAGGGCAGATATATAAAGCTTACTACCACAGTACACAGAAATAAGGTTCTTTAAGACAACTGAATTTTGCCTCTGAATATTAGTGGCTTAATGAATGTTTTCTTTGATGGGAATATGAATGAAAGCTGTCTTCGTGTATTGTATGAGAGGGCACTGGTAGTGGGTATAAAGTGACATACTTGGCAAAAACCACGATTGCTACATTCTTTAGGACTTGTGTTTAGGAAGGTGTGAGTAAATCGATCATGTTAATCCCCCTTGGTTCACTAATTGGCCCTAGACTAACCTGAGTGCCTAACTAACATTTTGAAGAGGAATTTAAGGAGGGAAATTCCCCCAAATCAACGAAGAAAGGGAAATAAATAATCTCTCATTTGTGGTCCTGAGCAGTCTGGTCTAATGGGTGGCATCCCTGTCCCTGTTGGATGAGTTGCAACTAGACCATCTTTAAAAGTCCCTTCCAACACAAACCGTTCTAGGATTCTTTGAGAATTTCTTAGGTTGGTTTTACTTTCTTGTTGGAGACCACATGCTCTGCTTAACTGATAAAAATCAGGTGTGCTTTCTTCACCTCCGTGGTTTGGGGGGATTGGCAGCTGCTTAGTTATTTTCTGAATGTTTAACTTATACATCCTGAACAATATAAATATAGTTACTTTCCTTAAAAGGTAGAAAAAAAGAATGAATTTTGAAATTGGGAATATACTTCTTTATATTGTTGTTTTCATAACAAGCTAGGGAGTATAGCTGTACGTAGAAATACGCAAACATTCCCAGCTGTTATGATGGAAGTGAAATATTCCAAGTTTGTCTTTTTCTTTGAAGGCATCTTTCCGTGGATTTATTCAGAGACAGAAATACCTTCAGTGCAAGTTTTCTGCTGTGTTAATACAGCAGCACTACAGAGCCCATCGGATGCGGAATATTGATCAACACAGATTCCATCAAATGAAAAAAGCTGCCATTACCATTCAGGTAATCATACATGTGGCTTTTATTGAGTGTTTGTTTGGGATTTTTAATCTCTCTTGTATTCATTTCTTCACGATATAGTTAGTTTTGCAGATTAATATTAAAGAGTGGCATTTGTGGTATTTCCCTGAATGTGTTTCACTTGCTTTTGAAAACATTGTCTAGTTGGGAGAAATCAAATATTTGTAATACTTTAGAGATAGAAATACTAAAAGTTGTTCCTGTTCATGTGATATTTTTCCTTTTAATTTTGTTCATTCCATTAAAAGTTCTGATTTATTTTTGTTTTATTTTTATTTCTCTAATAGGCAGCATACAGAGGATATAAAGCCAGGCAGTGGGTTAGCAAAATGAGAGCAGCACAAGTCATCCAAGCCTGGTTCCGAGGTTACAAGGCACGAAAGGAATACACGTCTGTGCTCAGAGCTGCCCTTGTTATTCAGAGTCACTTCAGAACCCAACAGCTGCAGACTCGGTAATACTGAATCTGAGAGAAATCATTCTACTTTTCAAAGCTTTTATTATAGAATTATTTAGTGCTGCACTGTACTCTTTAGGTTCTCAGGCTCTGCCCCTGCAGCATCCATGTGACATGCATAAGTATAACCCTGTTGGAGCTGGTGGGGTTATTCTTTTGCACAAGATTTTCATTACATTTAACTGTTTTTCTGGAATGGAAGCTTCCTCGCTAATTTAAATTTTGCTTATTGGGCTTCAGAAAGAGTAGGCCTTGATCTTTTTTTCACTTCTCTGTGTTTTGCAAGAAAAATGTTCTGGATATTGTTAAAATTCTAGCATACAACTTGTAGGTTGGAAAGCTATTTCATTTTAATCCACAATGGAATTGTTAAACTGGTTTATGTTTATTTTGCTATGAGATCAGCCTGGTAGTTCATGTCATGAACTGTGTCCATGTCAGTAGCAGCAGAGGATGCTGTTCAGGGATGCAAGGTCCTCCCTAAGCATCCCTGCTTTTTAAACTTCCTTGCCTGTTCCTGTTGTTATCCTATTTATGGGCCTGTTGTATGTCAGTCTGTCCAATGCCTTTCAAGCTGCTGTGTCCCTCCCCAGCCTTCTTTGGCAGCAAGTTAGGGCAATACCTCCTATGGAAAAACAGGAAGCATCTTCTGTTTAAAATCAGTCCTTTTGCCAACATTGCTGGCTATTCCCATTTTCTAGTGTTCCAAGACCGGCTTTGCTTTTCCAATATCTATCTAAATGATTTCATAAACCATCACTGTTTTCTTACTTAAAAATGCATTTCCATGTTAGGTTTTTGAAAATGAAGTCCTGTGCACTTACCATCCAAAGAGTCTGGAGAGCGACGCGCACTGCGCGAATGGTTCGGCAGCAGTATCTGGCAATGAAGAGTGCTGCAGTTAAGATTCAGTTGGCATACAGGCAGTACAGGGCTAGGAGACTTCTAAGAAAGGTATGTTTTCACTTCAATATGCCATGGTTATTTTAAAAAAATTTAATATATTTGATTTTTGTCATCAATGTGCAGAAGCATAGAAAAGGTGGGGACCAAAGAGAAGACTGTTCAAATCAAAGCTCTTCAATCTTCGAAATATTAAATGTCCATTTTTGCTCTAAGTAACAGGGTTGGTTTTTGGTTTTGAACAGTTCCAATTGTTGAATTACCCCTCTATATACTAATACCAAAATAAAATGCTAAATTTTCTGCTGACTTTATTGCTTGCAAAAGATTAGGCCCATATTTTGACCCCATTTAGGTAAATGAAAAGACCTTCCAAACTGTGCAAGTCCATTTAATATAAACTGGTACTGTAGGAGTTTACTTGTATTTCTCATTCCATTTTTGTTCTTATGATGGAAAAAAACACCTAGAACTAAAAATAAATGTACATTGATCCTGACATGAATTAACAAAAGTTTAATTATCAATGCATTCTTTGAAATCTTTTTCAGAAGCACCAGGCTGCATGTCTGATCCAAAATGCATATAGAGGTTTCAAGGCAAGAAGGAAATTTGTTCAACAAAAAGCTGCTGCTGTAATTATCCAGAAACATCTGCGGGCTTGGCAGGAAGGCAGGCTTCAATTTAAGAAATACAACGAGACTAGAAGAGCTGTCATTAAACTGCAAGCACTTATCCGGGGTTATTTAGTCAGGAAAAAGGTTGGTATAATTCAAATTAAAACTGTGCTTGGGATGTAAAGTATCTCTAGAGCTGTCTTACCATTAATTCTGACTGGCAAGGAGAGGAAAACTTGATTTCTTGGTGTTGAAATCAAGTTCTTGTTGTCTGCTTTGAGTATTGGGCAGGTCAGAATAGATCAAACACAATCTGAACCTTTTCTTACAATCCTTTAGAACTGAAGTAGGTTTTCACTGTTGGATGTTGTTTTAGCTTCTGAGATCTTTGTGGCTTAGCTTCTTCACACACAGGCTTACAATGAAATTGTTCTCTGCTATGTATTGATGTTGTTGCTTACAATCACTTCTCTGTGTTATCATTTAGATTAGAGACCTGGTTCTGCAGGGAGGTAGGTAGCTTCCTTAATTCTGAGGTGATTTTCCAGTATCTAGTAGTATATTGCTGTGTACTATGTTCTTTGTGTGGCCATCCAGCTACCTCAGAGTATGAAAATTAATGATATCCCTTGTTTTGTTTTCCTTCTACAGATTTCAGAACAGAAGCAAAAGAAGAGGCTTCTTTATTTTACAGCAGCTGCATATCATCATATCTCTGCAGTTAAAATTCAAAGGGCCTACAGGATTCACCTCACCTTAAAACTTGCACAAATCCAGATCTCATCTGTTCTTATAATACAGGTTGGTCTGATTAAGGCTGCGTGGTTTTGTATAGTAGTCTAATTTGTTTTCTGTGAGCTAAGACAATGTAGCTCCTTCACATGTGAAAAAGGTAAATTATGAATTCTATGGTTTATTAAATAATGCTGCTTATACACAGCTAAGAAAGCTTTGGCAGCTTAAGCATTTTAAAGCTGAGGATGGATGGGAAAGTTTGTTTCCTTCAGACCCTCAAGCTTGCTAAAGGAATCCGAGTGCTGTTTTAGCCTATTTCTTTATATCCTACTGGAGGTAGAAAAGGTCAGACACAACAACCTGTAAGGTTTGTGAAATGTAGAGCATCTTATAGGAGCAATCCCTTGGGATGCTGTGATTTATTTGGTTGGATGTTTCTGATCTCCCAGTGGTACCAGAGTCTGTGTACGTTGCAGCATTTTAATATAACCAGATTTTAATTACCTAAAAACAAGATCAAAAATCAGGTCTGTATTGCAGCACTACCAAATTGTAAAAATTGTTTTCAGGTCTCCAAACTGACCATTAGCTTAGTTCCAGTATGGGAGGGTCAGCACTGGGTAAATGGAGAGGCTGAAATGGGAACCCTGAAATAGCTGTTCTCTGGTCAAGGATGTCGTGGCAAACTTTGCCCGACTACTTCTCTATACATACAAATTGTTATTTCTCCCCATAAGTTAGATTTTCCCTTTAAGGTAAGAGAGAATGGATGGAAAAGGGTGTTTTTTGCTCTCATTTGGCACACAGTAACCTGTCTCCTTTCTTGGTTTATAGAGGGGAAGGAACAGAGCTGGGAAATGAGAAAAGTGGAGTGGTGGTTCTTAAAAGCCAGCCAAGAGAAATAAAACTCCTAGGACATAGTAATGCTGGACACAAGTATAAACTGGGAGAGTTACATATTTTATCTTTTTGGTCAGCCCTGAAGTGGTCAGACAGTTGGTCTGGATAATCATTGTAGGTCTCTTCCAACTGAAAACTATTCTATCTGTCCCCTCCTCTACCCTTCCTTCTCTACCCTTCTCTCCTCAGAATGCTTCCCTAGTGGCTCCTAGTTAAGATTTCATTCTGCAGTCTTGCATTTCAGCTACCCAAGGCCAGTCAGAGTCATGGAGATTACACATGACTGATGATGTTTATAGTACCTGTATCTGTCAAAGCTCACATTAAAACACTCAGTTATTATCAGTGCTCATTTAGGGTGGGGAAAGGGAATTTAGGGGAAGGGTTTTAAATAAACAGGAAGGTACTTTCATTTTAAACAGAGGTGGTTCCGAGCAAAAATGCAACGAAAGAGATTTTTGAGAGATTATCAAAGACTCGTTCGACTACAACGTGTGATTCGAGGCTGGCTGAATCACAGGCATGAGGCAGCAGCCATAATCCAGAGAAACGTGCGGAGATTCCTCGCCTGCAGACGCAGGAGGAGATTTGCAGTGGGGATAATTAAATTTCAGGTAAACACCTCTTGTAAGAAAATGATGGGTTTGGGTTGGGTTTGTTTGTTAGTTTATTTTTATTGTCTATGTTTTTTTTCTCGTGGGCTTTTGGGGAGAGGAAATATCTTTGCTTTGGTTGATGAATTTATCAGTGAAATTGCAAGCCAAGTGAGCTTTAGTTTAGCCATGAAAGCTGAAGGCAAAGAGATAATGAAGCAGATACCACTTCAGGTGACTTAGGTGGGAGTGTGTGTGGACTGTATAGGCATGGATTTTTTTGCCTTTTGTCTTGAAAGCCCAGCATATGAAAGAATAACACTGAGTGTTAATTACTTAAAATTGAATACCCAAGGTCATTCAATATTTTGCAGGCTTGTGTATAACTGATTTGGAATGGTGATGGAAGTTCTGTTGTCTTGTCTCTCCTTTACAACTTGTTCTCTTTGTGGAATTCCTTTTCTGTAGGCATTGTGGAGAGGATATTCTTGGCGAAAGATGACTGACACAGCAAAAACCAGAGCTTTAAGATGCAGTTTAGAAAAGGCCAATGAAAAGAGCAGAGAAGAAAACAAACTGGGCAACAGAACTGCAATTGCAATAGAACACCTTCTAAAATACAAACATCTCTCCTACATTCTTGCAGCACTAAAGCACCTTGGTCAGTATTTTGTTTTATTATAACTGATGGATTTTCAGAATGATAAATACTGGATTTTTTTCAGCTGAGAAGAGTTCATAATGATATTTAGGCTTTCTGCATGACTCTAAAATGTGAATGTTAGAGGGTAGAATGGAGGGTTTTCCAGACTAAAACTAGATTATTGATTTAAGAACCATATTTAAATGGTTATGTAGAGAAACGAAATCCTGTATGATTGCTCTAATTTCCTGTCAGTCCTAGTAATGTTATACCTTACATAAGTTTATTATCATTTTTACTATCAGTAGATCTCTCTGTGGATCATTTTTGTCTGCTTAATTTTTAGTCTGAAATATTAACACTATTTCTTTAGAAATGCTTAAATCAATAATTGCAGTTTTTGCTTTGCGCTTCTATTTAAAAATAGAGAATATCCTGGTTTGCAATTATTTTGCTTGAACTTCAGAGTTCCCTTTATTTATATTTCTTTAATTGTTTTAGAGGTGGCTACCCGGCTGTCCCCACTGTGTTGTGAAAATATAGCCCAGAGCAGAGCAATCTTCAGTATTTTCATTCTGATTCGAAGTTGCAACCGGAGTGTTCCGTGCATGGATGTGATCAGATACTCAGTTCAGGTTCTACTCAATGTTTCAAAGGTAACTTGAATATTTTCTTTTGCTGGTTTATAAGCAGTGGGCTACTTTATTGTAGGACTTGTTTATGGACAAAATTTCTGAATAAATCTGGAACAACAGAAGTACTAGTTTTGAATAAAAACTGTTTTTGAAACCAGTTATTTATTTACCTTGTAATAGTTATGTGGAGGTTTTTGGCAAAAAAATTTATTTCATGTCCTTAAGGCGTTTCAAGCTATCGTAAGTATTTTTAAATTTCTCTAAACTTATTCTAATTTATTTCTTTATTTCAAATATAAAATCAGATTCTGTGGGTTTCTAAACAAGGGGGGAAGCACAGAAAGTACCTTTTTATAAAAAAATCTGTTACAATTGTGTAAATACAGAAGCGATTTTTATTGCTTGGTTACCAGTTCAGCTACAAATTTATTCTAGGGGACAATATGGGCTTTGCTTTTTCCTCTAACCTCTAAATATTAACCTCCAAAATAAAAATATTTTAAAGCTCTATCTATATAAACTCTCTTGTCTCTTTCTTGTTTAACAGTATGAAAGAACTACTCGAGCAGTTTATGAAGCAGAAAATTCTATAGATACTTTACTAGACCTCCTGCAAATGTACAGAGGCAAAGCTGGGGACAAAGTTTCAGAGAAAGGAGGAAGCATTTTCACAAAGACCTGCTGTTTGCTAGCTATCCTTTCAAAGGACTCAAAAAGAGCTTTGGTAAAACCTAAATGTTTCGGGTTTAATGGTTTAATTTGACATACTTTTCTTGAATGTTTTGGTGGTGTTTGTAATTGTTTTTCTCTCCCTCTCTACCATCCCTGTTATGGCTGTAATATTAATTATGACTAAACTCTGGTTTAGAACATATGTATTTCCAAATGGTGAACACACTCGCATTTTCTCGATTTAAGCTGCTTTTGACCTTGCAGTATTGACTGTGTGCTGTCTCCACCTTTCCTCAGGAAATCCGAGCCATGCCAAGAACTGTTTCTTGCATCCAGAGCCTCTATAAACTCACAGCTCGGAAGCACAGGATGGATGCAGAGAGAACACTTGTGAAGCAGAAAACAAACACTGCCTTAGGTGGGAGTTCCTCTGTTCCGGTAACTCCTCTAAGAATAAAAACAGTTTCAAGGTAAGTAGTTAAAAACCAGTCTTCTATTTCTGCTGTGACATTGAAATATTTTTATTTAAGTCACTAATCTTTTCACAGGATTAAACCAGACTGGGTCTTGAGGAAAGATAACATGCAAGAAGTTGTGGATCCTCTGCAAGCAATTGTGATGGTGATGGACACACTTGGTATTGCCTGCTACTGAAATGTAAATGATGTATAAGAAGATGTATTTGTACAGTATGTATGTAGGAGATGAATAAATGATTTGGAAAAAAGCAATTAAGTGTTAAACTACCACTGGAAATGTTTTTTTGGATTACAATTAACATTTTGGCAACCTTTTTTATTGTGTACAGTTTTGAAGCCCTATTTTGTACTACTACCAAAAGCAATTGTATAATAAAATCAATTAACTGGCTTTTACTGGAAATTTCACTGGTGCAGTAATGTAGTGTTGTCACACAACTGTGAATATTACAAATAGCATGGGATTCTTCACTCTGATTAGATATTGTCAAATTCTATTAAAAGCAGTTGTTTATGGGGGACAGTAATGTTGTCTGATCTAGAGACGTGTAGAAAGGGAGGCTTAGGCTGTGGATTTCAAAATTGGCTGGTTTTGAGGAACTCGAGTCTACTTTCTAGTGAGGTCTTGAGAGATCATGTATGACAGCAAGAAAAAAAATATTATGATTCCTCTTTTTTATGCATTTCAAGATAGTGATGGAACAACAGGATCTTGTAAAGGTGAATTTAGAAATTCTGAGCTGACATTTTAAGGGAGGTATCTGTGAGTTTCTTCTTTGTATCAAGTGAGCAGTGCATACAAGCATGCATCTCCTGTGGCTGAATAGATTGTGTTCATCACACAGCATCCCTTTTCATCCTGTTCTCTTCTGCATTCTCAGAATTGTGTTTGCTTAGCGAAAATGCCAAGAAAATGCAAACTGTAAAATTATACCCTCCCACTCCCAAAGTTAAGCATTATACCTCTAATGATGCTAAATCAACTGGTAGCCATTAGTCAGTCAGGTGACTGTATGAGGTTCATTTTTTCTGGTTTTGTTTAAAAAATACTTGAAAGAGGCTTGTTGTGTTCAACACAACTCAGACAGATAGTAAGAGGGACTATGTTGTTCCTGTAAGAAACTCCAAAATCATGAATATCTCTAGCATGCAGCTGACTGGTTTACTCTGGGGGTAGGCCGGAGGACAGGGGAATTGTCTCTGCTTTCAGCCAGGGTAAATAATCTGATAACAGAATGCCCTTTAAACTTGGGACTCGGGAGGTTGTGAGTGGAACAGTGATCAGCAAGTTTAAAGTGTTCCATAAGCTTGTTGCCTGATTTCACTGTAAAATGATAAATTACTGATGGTAAAGTGTATCAAATGGAGGTAGAATCCTGCCGGTCTAGTGCTAAGGTATTTGGAGAACTAAAATAAATGAAAATAGTTTTTCCAGTGAATCAACTTGTTACAAAATACCATAGACATCGAGGCATTTGTTGAATACCTTTGAAAATTCAGTTAATTATTTACAAAAGTAATACTTAGGGAGTTTTCACAGGTAGTGGGAACTGTAGATGGAGACAGTAATGAAGATGAGATTGAAAAGCTGTTTTTTCTTCCTAGTTATGGTGTGTTCAGGGAAGCTCTTTGCAGAAGGTAAACACACTGAATTCTATTGTACATTGAATCTAGAATATGCGGCCTTGGTAACGTAAGGGCAATGTCTTTCATTTCTTTACTGCATAAATACTGCTTTTTAAATTTAAATACAATTCTGTTGTGACATGGCTGATGATCACGATTCAGCTGTAGGTGATTCCTGTCTAAGTCTCAAAGCTGTAATATTGAAATGTTCAGACTTCAGAAGAAATTTCTTCTGAAGTGTCTTTGAGCTGTTTTGAGGCACTTACACAAATTGAATTTTGTACTATTAAAACTTTTTATATATTGAAGTGTCTTGGGGATTGAAATGTTTTCAATTTGTTACAAAGCAAAATAGTGGAAGTTAAATGGAACCTGCAGCAGTTAGTCTGGGGTGGTCCTGCATTTTCTATCCCTATTTTCAGCATTGATTTCTTCTTCTGTTTGTTGTTTTGGGTTTTTTTGTTCATTTATTTGGTTTTTTATTTTGGGGTTTTTTAAATAACTCAAGGTCATATTCAGCTCTACTCTTTTTAAAGGTCTTCTCCTATAACTGGGGGGTTCTGTTGGTTTTTTTAATTGCCATTGTTTTTTCCTTAATCTCCATTTCTTCTTTCTTTTCTATTGACTGTTTTTAAATTCTCTTTTTAAAGCCTAACTCATATATTGCCTCCTGGCAGTTTGTCCTACTTTTCTGCTAACATTTTCTGAATTGAGGAGCTGAGGCACAGCTAATCCTGACACTTGTCACTGAATTTTACAGTAGGCATTGGTGTGTTTGTGTAGCAAAGGGTGCTCATGCTTCTGGGCAAAATAGAGTAAAACCAAGGTGTCCTGCATCAGTTTTGCCCAGTTCACATTAGGAGGTTTTATTCTACAGCTGATATTCTTGTGAACCCTAAGAGCAAAAGCTGATAAAATTGTAGTATGTCTTCATTTCAACAGGTCTTAAAAGGCCCTTCATGCTTGTAAGTATTCTGAATTTTGTTCTTCTTTGAAAGCCTGTATCAGTCAAGCTGATATTAAATAAATTCATGCAAAAACATTCATATCTGGGCTGAAATTTTTAGTGGGAAATATATTTATCCTTTTGCAGATACACCTTGTGATTTGCCACAGATAGAAAATGGAAACCTTGCCCAGTACTATTACAGTTTCAAAAGATACTATTTCCCTATGCACAAAGGAAAAAAACTCTCCTATTCTTGTATGGTTGGTTACACGACTGAAACTGGGACTCAAGATGGAAGAATAACTTGTACAGCAAAAGGATGGTCTCCAGTGCCACAATGCTACAGTGAGTTAACTTTATTCATCTCCTCATTGCTTCCAGCAGGAACACTTCCTAGCTGGTTTTCCTGGGATATATAGGAAAAGAAGCTGCATAACAGAAGGGATAAAATGTACAGGGTGCAATCAATTATTTATATCAAGACTACATGGGTTTATATATGGCATTTTTTTTACAATAATACATATTTTATGGGCTCTTAACCATTTATGTTTTTTATAAGAGCATAAGAAAGTTGCCCAGTTTTCTTAGTCTGGGAAAACTTAGTTTTCCCTTAGATGTATATCTTCTCCAATCTCCCTAGCTCTAGATTCCTTGGCTGTATTCCATGTTGTTACTGGTGGCTTGATGTATTTTTTGATGATTGGAGCAGTGTTTCTTCAGTAGGTCAAGAAAATAAGATTAGATCAGTATAGCTACAAACCCCTTCTTTTGCTTCCTGGAGAACAAATTATTCCATTCTTTCTAACCAAGCTGTTTTCTTTCCTTCAGGAAAATGCAGCAAGCCTCTTTTGGAAAATGGCTCTTTTTCCAGCACAGAGATGGACTTCAAAATCCATGAGAAATTGCAATACAAATGTAATCCAGGCTACCACACCCTGAGTGGTGGTACTGAAGATACAGTGCAGTGTCAGCCACAAGGATGGTCCTTCCAGCCAAGCTGTACTAAAAAACTTGGTAGGATTCTGCATTTTTCTCCTTTTTAATCTATCGCAGATGTATTTAGTTTCACTGTCCTTGCTGTACCTGTAGGGTGTTACGACCTGGTTTAAACCCAGAAAAGCAAAGCAAGCTAGGTCTCTGTGCATAAACCGGAAAGAACCAAGAAGGTTCAAAATATTCCCAGAAACAAGATTAAAACCAAAAGAGGTTAGATGTTGAAGCCTAAAAATTGATGTATTTTATTTAATAGTAAAAGAGGCAAAGAGAAGGGAAGATAAAAGAAAGAAAGAAATGGAAAAAAGAAGGGTGTGTGGGGGGTGGGGGAACAGGGAGAGGTGACAGGTGTTAGGTGGAAGCACATCACCCATCTGAGGGTCCCAACGACGTCTCGTTGCTCCCCTCCATCTGCTCTGCTGGTGGTGAGGGTCCCCCGTTGCCACCGTGGCCACGCCGCCACACGCCGTCACATGCCGCCACACGCCAAAGGGTGCAGAACTCCGTGGATTAAAATCCACTTTGGGCCAGGTGGGAATGCCCACGTGCCTCTCTTGTAGGGGCCAGCTTGACACTGTCCCTTGCAACACTGAGGGTCTGTTGCATCATCTCTGGTGCAGGGTCTGGGCACCCCTTTGAGGGGGGATCCTTTGATGGGCCATGTCACCCCCTCCTGCTGTGGATAAGCTTCCTCCCCCCCTCCCTGGTGAGCACCCCTCAGCTGGGCTCTGCACAGTGGAGGATGGGCAGTCACTGTGCCTCTGACCAGAGGCTTTTCCAAGATACCCAAGGCCTCTCCTCCCTCCACTGTTGGTTCGAGGGTCTGTGTGAGCCTGGCAGCTGATAGCCCTGGGGCTGTGGTCTCCACCTTTAAGAAAATGTTTTTTCAATACAGTTTTAAAAGTCCTTTAAGAAAATATTTAAGTCATAGACTGTAATATTTGTCTCTGACATAGGGCCAAACTGCCTATGACAGACTCTCATTTGAGTACTCCTAAAGCAGGTTCTCAGTTGTTCCTCTGGGGAAGAATTTGTCAGGTTTCACATGCTGCTGGTTTTGTGCATTTGTATAGACGCAATTCCATGTAAAATGAATCAGCAGAGATGAAATCACACTGTTTCAAATAAATCCATTGCCATACCAACTTTCTGTTCCAAATGACGAGTGGAAAACTTGTGCCAACCAACTGCATTTGTAATTATTTGTTATTTACCAAGGTTTTGCCTGGGATATGACAACTTTTAACTTGTATTTAAGGAAAACTTTGAAATACTCGCAACAAAAAGAGCAATTAACATCATGCCTGTGCTTTATTTCTTTGAGAGTCATGTCAGGTGCCCAAGTTACGCCACGGCAGCTACTCCAGGGCCCTGCAGGAGGTGCAGCTGAACGGGACGCTGCAGTACTGGTGTGAGGAGGGATATCGCACCGCGGCGGGGAACGCCTCTGAGGCAGCGCTGTGCCTCGCACACGGCTGGGACCTCACCCCCAGCTGCACCAGTATGTCATTCTCTCTGAAAACTGATTTATTCTATGTGTAAAAATCGGCAAAGAGGCTTCTTTCATCAGCTGGTGGGGGGAGCTTTCCTCAATTGGTTTTCACTGCTGTGTTTTATTCCCAGGAATAACTTGCTCCTCTTTGAGTGAAGTTGCTCATGGAGGTTTTCATCCTGTGAAGAAATTCTATGAAGAAGGAGATGTAGTTCACTTTTTCTGTGACAAACATTATTCTGTCACCAGATTTGACTTAATTCAGTGTTACGATTTTGGGTGGTATCCAGACCCTCCAGTGTGTGAAGGTACCCTGTTTTTATAGTTTTACTATGTCAAATTCTTAGAGAAAAGCTCTCACCTTCTTTCAAGAAATGCTTTATGAATACAAAATAAAAATACAGTTGTACCAGTTTGCAGCCTAAATCTAAATAAAGTGCTAGCCAAAGGGCAGGGAGCCAAAGTAGCAGGAAGGAAGGTAATGGTAACTGGAACTACATTTTAGTGAACTGTAGCAACAGAGCAGATACTGTCTCTTACTGTTGTTTCTCTGTTATATCCTGGAGAAGCAGGAATCAACAGTTACAGGGAATTGTTTAGACCCAGAAGCTCAATAAACTCTGTTCAGAATACATGAAGGTTTAATCAGGCCTGCTTAATCCTGCCTTGTGGGGTGGGGATGTACCTCTTGAGGGGCATTAAAAATAAAATTTGTAACAAGGTCCTCCTTAGCTTGTGGTACCTTTCAGAGTTGTCCAGCCTCCCCAAACCTTACTTGTTTTGAACAGAATTAATTAAAACATTGTCCTGAGGACAGAAACACACCTTTAGCAATTGCTATCACTTCCCCAGTCATTGGGGGATAATGGAGAGTCTCAGTAAAGAAAGTTCCAAAGGAATGAAAGGTGAAGCAGTTGAGATACAGAATAGAGCGGAAAGCAGCACAAACCAAACTTTAGTACAGCTTAGACTCCAGCCCTGTGTTTATTCTTGTGACACAGCAGGAACTTTTCTTGAGTGAGTGCAGAGAAGGAGGAGATGCTCAGGAGGATGAAAACAAGGCCTAAATCTACTTTTGAGGATACAGTAATCACAAACTTAATTTGGAAATAGGAAATGGGCTATGATTATTGCTCCTTCTGTAGCATTAAAATTAATGCATAATCTGCTTTAAATATTATATGAATGGGGAGGGTACGGGAAATCTCTATTTCCTGGAGTCCTTTAAAGAACATTTTATTAAGTCTCTGTGGAGAAATTACAAATTTGTTTATAGCAGTACAATGACATAGTATTTCTATTTTTATACTTGTTGAATGCAAAATCACTTGTTTGTTCAGGTCTCCCATTGTATTAAGAAAATTGAGAAAATTTTATTAAGCTGTTACTCTGGATTAGCCAAAAAAGCCTTTAGAGTGATAGGCTTGCATTGTGTATGGTGAGCTTAATTGTGTACGTGGCTTTGGTAAGAGAGAAAACAATATGCAATTTTTTATTTTCAGATGTAAAAAATAAATGTCCTCCACCACCACTCCCTCATGGCCATATCAGCACAGCCAGAAGAACATATCGTAATGGAGACAAAGTTCGTGTGCAGTGTACCTTGGGAAGAAGAGGATCTGAGGAAATCCAGTGTGAAGGAGGAAAATGGACATCACCCTCTGTCTGTATTGGTGAGTACTTCTGTGAAGTCTGACAACTGAACTGAAATGATTCTTCAAACCATGCCTTAATTTTCTGGAGAGCTTTCGTTTCTATATCTGCAAAACTGTTTGCTTTCCTCTGTTAAAAGGCTTGAGAGGCAAAGTGCTGCATATTTTGCAGGCAATCCATGGTTCCCAGATTAAAAAGAAGGATGAGCTAGGTGAATTCAGCTGCCACCTGTGACATCTTCCTTGGAAAACTGGGATTATTACATTTTACAGTGCATCATGTCTGGCTGTTGTAGTACTTTAAAATGAGCTGTTTCTGAGAAAACTGGTTCTGAGTTTCTGCTATGGTTACAGGAACTGTGGATAAACAGGAATCCGAGGCACCACCACCACTCGAGGCAGATGCAGAAATAAAGGCAAGCCAAACACATCGCAATGAAGATATGAGTAGGTGAACGTTGCCCTACTATTTAAAAGGGACTCTCCAATCCAACTATAGGCATTTTATGAGTAACTTTTGTTATAGGACAGTTCCTTATTCCTGGAAATGCTTGCATGTGCTACACATGTCAATGTAGCCAATTAATGAAAGACTATTGTTGCTTATTTCTAAGTTACACCAATAAGCCTGCTCTGTATTCTTAATTTTATTTCATATACAGCATTTACTTTCAGTCATTTTGTACCCTTTAATACTATTTGAACATGCAAATTCGTATATTTTGTTGTTCCTTTGATCAATAGTTCCAGTGAGGTTTCTTTTGTTTATTTTGAACCACACATGGGTGAAATTTCACGTAACAAATAAGATGGTCTTGTCACATAAAAAGAACAGATTACTGTGTTCAGTGTAAACCAGCAGGAGTCAAAAGTAGACATAGATGTAAAGTGTAGAGGGAAATAAAGTGCATGTCTGCAATTCTGTAAGGCAAGTGTAGAATCTCTGAAAATGAAATTTGGAAAAGGAATTATGTTGGTTTGGATTTTAATTGTATGCAAATTATTTTGCTCAGTCTAGTATTGGTCTAATACTTTCACCAGTGTAAACATTGTTGTAATCTAATCAAGATCTAATTGCCTGTTTCTCTATCTCATATCAGAAGTGCAGCAAGACTGTGCCTCTCCACCTGTGATTAAAAATGGTGGTGTCCTGGGCCCACTATTGGCAAGCTACAAAAATGGTTCCTCAGTAGAATATGGCTGTCAGCGTTACCACTTTTTGGATGGGCCCAGTACTGTCTACTGTGACCATGGGAACTGGACAGAGCAACCAACCTGCTTAGGTGAGTCTTGGGAGGAAAAGCGAGTTTTGTCGTATGTAATACAGAAAGGAATGAAAATTGGAAAGAACCTCTAAATAATCTTTTCTTTACCATCTTTTCTCTTTTTTTGGAGTTAATAAAGATTCCAGAAATATGAGGATGAACCAGAATTAAATTTTTAGCAGGCTTCTCCTGGGTGTTCTCTGGCCCGTTCTTAAAACCAGCCAATTAAAAAGACTCTGTTTCCTGAGTGAGCTATTCTAGGAGATAGCTGTCCCTGCTTCCTGGGAGGATTCTCCAATTTCATTCCTCCATATTGTCCATTCAGTTAATTTCTTCCTGTCCTTCAATAGATAATTGGAAGGAATGGTGTGACCATTCCCAAAATAGATTTTAGATACAGTTAATGAAGAATTAGCAATGACTTCTTGGACTTTTGTTTTTAAACTTTCAGCCTTTTTTTTTTGATTATGTGTCTTTGTATCTGTTGTTTCATCCTGGCCTGAACTTTTCAATTTTTCTGTGCTGCTCTTATGTATGCTGCCCAACACAATGTGTAGAACTCCCACTAGACAATTGCCAATGCTAGCAGGAATACAGACATGAGTTGTTTGTTTATGTTTCCTTCCTATCTCTAATGAAATAATCCAATTTTTCTAACATCCTTTGTTAAATTGGCTCACCTTGAAGTTCTTAATCTACCATGAAAATGAAAATAAACAACCAGTTCACTTTTAATTGCTTATTTCTAAATGAACAAAAGTCACCTTATTTAGACTGAAAGGTCCAGGTCAGCATTTTTGGATCTGAATACTCAAATTTTAACAAATCCTGTGAAATAATGAAATCTCATTTCCTGTGAGCGTTATTTGTTTCCTAAGCATCTAAATAAGCCCATCATCCTTTGCATGTTTTCTGAGATTTCTTTTCAACACTCACCTAATCAGAGCAGAAAGAGTACATGCTGATGTTATCTTCAGGAAAATTCCATGTGAATTTGGTGTTACACTGCTGTCACCAGACTGCCAATGAGTTCTCCCTGCCTTTCCCTCAGCAAAGCATCAATAGGGGCCTTTAGCAGCCAATGATTCTCGTGGAACTTGTAGAAATTTATTTTGTAGGTGACCCTCTGTCAGGCTTTATTGATGTTGAGCAGGGATTTCAGAAGTTAATGAGGTTAATCATCTAATGGAAGGCTACACTCCCTGATGTGATCCTGGTTTTAAGAACCCTGTCAGAAAGCATCCCTTCCTTTTGCATGTGTTTGGTCTCCGGTGTTACTTCAGACTATTTCTTTCCATTTGCATTTTTTTTATGCATCTGTACTTCTTTGTCTTGCAAGATTCAGAAGCATTTTAGAACTATTGACTTGGGGTTCTCTTTCTTCGCTCCTACAAAAGGGAGCTAAGAAACCAGTTCAGTGGCTTTTTATTAAAATACACTTTTATTTCCTAGAACCGTGTACTCTTAATGTAACTGATATGGACAGCAACAACATAACATTGAAATGGAGACGGGAAGAATTAATTTTCCTTCATGGAGATCTCATAGAGTTTGAATGTAAACAGGGATATGATTTTCTCCAGATTGCCATTCCATCTCCTGGGAGGACACGGTGTGACCATGGCAGACTGAAATATCCAAAATGTGTTATTCAAGGTAAAACAATAATTTTTTCATTGCCTTTCTAATTAATCAACCTTAGACCTATTTAGAAATTATTTGCTTTACTTTCAGTGTGAGCCTGGAGTCTGTTGTAAATAATCAGACTTCAACAATACAGATGCATAAGGCACCTCTATTGTTTAACATATCCAAGCATGGAAAAGTGATACACCTTCCTTTGATGGGCAAGGCTGGAGAAAGGAGGGGGAAACTCTTCTCCAAGCCCAGGAAACTGAAAGCTCTGTAGAAAGAGAGCTGTAAAAAGAAAACCTTCATGTTCATTTAATTTATGATAAAGCTGTCTATTTGTTAATTTCTTATGCTGAATGTTTCTGAAATGCTTTAATTGTTACTGCAGCTGCTACAGAAAAATGTGGCTCTCCACCATCTATTGCAAATGGAGCTCTTACTCTCCCAGCGCTGCCCCAGTATGACAGTGGTTCTTCAGTTCAGTATATTTGCTCTGACTATCATTTTTTGCAAGGCTCTGAGAGAATCTACTGCTCTGAAGGACAGTGGACTTCGCCACCAGTTTGTATAGGTAGGTGTAATAAATAAGATAAATAAGAACTTCTCTGTAAGATTCATAGCCTCAAGGAGCAGCCTGGAAGTGACCTGGTAGGGCCATCTAGTCCAACCCCCTACAATGAGTAGGGTTGCTCAGAGCCCTGTCCAGCCTGACCTTGGATGATCCCAGGAGTGTGCAACCACTGCCTTTCTGGGAAAACTGTACCAGTGTTTTACCACTCTCACTGGTGGTAATGTCTCCCTTATGACTAGGCTGAATCTACATCTCTTTATGGTTTAAAACCGTAACCCCCTTGTCCTATTGCTCCAGGCCTTACTAAAAAGCCTGTCTTCATCTTTCTTACAAGCCTTTTTTAGGTTCTGGAAGGGTACAATGAGGTCTCCCTGGATCCTTCTTTTTTCCAGGCTGAACAACTCGAATTCTCTCTAAAATCAGCTACTTAAAATTTATAAATTGAGTAGTGTCAGCTAGAACTTTTAGATCTCAATTTCAGTTTCTTCAGTGACAGATGAAAGTTTTAGTAGAAGCAAGTTAAGCTCATCTGGCATTTTTTTTATTTCCTTAACTATGATATGCCTGCAGTAGAATAATAATACAATGGGAAATAATTTACAGTTCTAGTGTAGCCTAGTCAAAATACTCTGTTCCAATAAGAATCAATTTATTAGCACTGATCAAGTCTCTCTTTTTTAGAGCCGTGTACTTTGTCAAAAACTGAAATGGAGAAAAATAATGTGCTGCTGCAAGCATTCTATGCAGATCAAGTTTACTTTTACCACGGGGATTATGTTGGATTTTACTGTAAACGGAACCATTTTGGAGCAGAATCTGGCACAACTTTATTTCAAGTACAGTGTAAGAGAGGACAGCTGGCATATCCAAGGTGTGTTGAAAGAGGACAACAAGTATGAACTTGAGGAAAGCCTGTAGGAAAGGTATGTATGTAGGTGAATGAGGGTGGCCTCATGTTCTCCAGGTCACTCCACGCAGCTTTGGGAAATGAGTGCTGGGTCTGAGCTGGATTGGGACAGAAGGGAAAGGCGTGTGTGGGATGAGGATGAGCAGTGCAGCACAGGGATGCAATATTGGCATACACATGGAAAAATCTGAAGGAAGGAGTTGTACATCTTAACAGCACTCATGTCTCCCTTCACAGGTAAGGAGCCTCTAAAAGTTTTTAAGGGATCTGTAAAACTACTTAAAACCTAAAAGTAGACAAAGTTACTGAGTAGTTAATTATTATTCTTAAAACTATTTTAAGAATATTAAAATCCAAGTACTTTGTATGATTTCTTATGACTCTTATATATTGGTACTCTTAAGGTTCTGCCTATGAACATGTGTGACTACAGCTATGAAGAGAATCCAGGAATATGGACAATCCATTTCAGTCGGTTTTAATAAAAAAGCCACTATAAGGGTATTCTCTCTCTTTTATGTCTAAACTCATGTGTCTGTGAAATCATAGCATGTATGGTGCTCTGTATGGGTTTCCAAGGCTTTTTCAAGAGTTACATGAAAGAATAAAACAGAAAAAGAAATTAAAGCATTCAGGAATAGACAAATTCTGCTTATTTGATCAAAACCCAGTCAACGAATAAGTGGAAAAAAGGGTTGATAAAAATACTTTACACCGTGTAAGTAATAGCACTACCCTTCTTTTTACAGAGAAATCTGGGTGAAATGGAGAGAAGGGGATTAAAAGGCCCTTGCTGGAACAGCTGCTGGAAGTAGAATTCATTTAGCCCCATCACTTCCTCTGGCTGTACACACAACACTGGCTGTGGGCCCAGGACAGGATCAGGGGCATTGCAGACATGAAGGCAGCATCTTGTTGATAAACCTGGAGGCAAAGAATGCATCGCATACTCGAGCTTCGTGTGGGGCTGCTGCCACTCAATCACCTACCTGTTTTAGTGACATGCCACATTTTCTCATTCATTGTTTTAATCCTAGTGTAGTAATAGAATACCTTCTTGTGACCCTTAATGGCCCTTGCAAGTGCCACTCTTGAGCTTTTTTCTAACATTATCCATACATGCCACATCACTGCCATGGACAGCTCACCTTGGAGCCTGTTTCTGCCTCAATCCCCTGTACATTGATACCTTTTCTGCTTCAGAGATCTCTGTGAAGTCTCTGATTAGATAAGCCAGTCAAGGTAGATGTGTTTTTCCTCCTGAAGATGATAATTGAATAATCTTGTGCTTGCAGGATCCTGTGCTTCAAGACTTACAAGCTTTTCTCAACTCCTGTGAGTCCCAAGCAATCCCATGTACTCTTTTCCTAAATAAGTCAAATTCTGCTCTCCTAAGGTGCATGATTTGTACTCTGGTACTTGCTTTTTTCTCCCCATTCTGAATCATGAACTGCATTAGTACACTGTTACCACAGCCAGGCTGCCACTGACTTCCACAGGCACGTCCTCCTTGTTTGTGAAGGGCAGATGGGGCTGGGGGTGGCATAGACTGGCCCATCCAAGGCCTGGACCAGGATGCAGTTCCCACATTCACCTAGAAACCCCAATTATTTGCACCCCAACGTCTTGCCCTTGCAGGAAATATCTGGCTCAAGTCCCCCAGGACTGATTCTGGCTAGAGACTTCCTTGAGTTGTTCAAAGGAGGCTCCACTTGCTCTTTCTGCTCAGGCACTCAGGACACTCACCCCAGGCTCATTTCCAAGCAAGTGGAAGAAGGTAGGAATAGACAAGGCCAAACACACTCTGTGTGCTGATAATCAAATTAGCTGTGAGCTTTAATTCTTGTCTCAGTATGCCACCAAAGCCAGCCTGTTTTCTGGCCACAATTGTTAATAAAATAACAGTGAGATCAGTATAAAATGGATAAAATGCAAGCACTACCCTTTGGCTGGATAAAATGTAAATACATTTATAAAACTAGATCTAATGTGGATAATACGCAAATACAATCATCCAATAATAAAAACAATACCAAATTCCAAGAGAGAACATTGGCTAAGCTGCAAACAAAGCACAGCAAACTGGGAAACACCAGGAAAAGTTGAGCTCAAAGCACTTGGTTGGTTGAGGGCTCTTTCATTTCCTCAGCCTGGGCTCCCTCATGCCATTTCCATTTACCCATACCTTGATTCTGTGTAAAGAGGAAAAAAAGGGGAAAAGACATGAATACCAATCCTGACACCCCACAGGGGCTCCTCAGAGCAGTGGGCAGGCAATTTCAGCAGAATTGCCTCCTGCAACCCCTGCCCCATGTCTTTGGCAGTGAGCACTTACTTGCACACTCAGGATACGTAATCACGCCGTTCAGGCACTGCGCTCTGAATTTCTCCACCTGGGAAGCCTGCTGGTAGCCAGGCTTGCACTCAAAGACAACGGGATCCCCTGAGCGATAGTGAATGCTCGACTGGCTAGATGACTGCAACTGAATATTGTTTGTTTCCATAGCGTTCCTATCCAGGGTACAGCTCTCTGCAAAAAAACACTTCCATTACTTGCCTGTAGATCTCACACTAGACAACTGATGCTCTGTTGGCACCCCCTGAGTGCCTTGAGTGCTCTTTCCCAACTCAGGTGTGCTGGGCCATGACTTCTTGGCACTGCCCCTCCATGCCTGCAGCTGCCAGGAGGCTCTCACATCCTGGCTCCTCCCAGGTGCTCCCCCAGGAAAGGCAAAGCAGAAAAGTGCTGCTTCCCTTCAGCACTAAAAATGCAACAACAGAACAGCGAAGTTGAAGAGGGGATGACTTACTTCCCGGTATGCAGCGTGGGTAGTTCAATGTCCCCTCCACACACTGTACTCTGAGGCTGGGACTATTTCGCTGTTTCAGATATCCTGGTTTACACCGGAATTCAATATAGTCCCCTGATGTGGAATACAGCTTGGTTTTTGCAACCCATTTCAGCTCAATGTTGTTTATGTCCATATCTTCTTCTGATGCTGTACAAGCCACTTGAAAAAGCCAAGAGAAGAGTGTCAACACTTCATACAGACACACCACACGCACCTGTTTTGCCCCTAGGGCCTACAGAAGTTCTTCACATCAAAAAAATGCTTCCAAGTATTTGCTCTGACCCTCTATTACTTGCAACAGAAAAGACATTCGCATCCAAGCTAAATGGAAAAAAAAAGCCCTGGAGAAGCCTTATCACACTGACAGTCAGACAGGGCAAGAATGAAGTGCATGGTGGGGAAGACACCAGGCACCAATGAACTTCCCCATCTACTTTTTGAGATCCTTCCTTCCCTTCTGGCTCAGTACTTCTCTAAATTTGTTTTCTCATCATGGAGGCACCCCTGGCTTTCCCCAGCATTGCCACTCATGCAGAGCCATATTCGTGGCTCACAGCCTGCTGGGCGGAGCCGTGTCCCCAGCTTGGGAGCACTCAGGAGCTCTACACAAGTAATGGAGATCCCCTCACAGAGGCCAGTTCAGCCAGCTCCCCTCCCCGTGGACCTGTTGGCAGCAGCAGGGACTACGCAAGCTGACTTTAAGAAGAAGCTCCTTTGGGACAAAAGGAGGACTCACTGCCATTCTGCCCTGCCAGCATTGTGGCCACAGCACAAGTGCTGCTGCACCAGTGCTGCCCTCAGGGTCTGAGAAGAAGACAAGAGGAGTGGTCAGAGCCTTTGGCCACCCAGCACATGCTTCAACCTACCTAGGCAAACTGGGGGGCTTGTCCACTGCCCATTATGACAGGTGATTGTTGCAGATCCTTCCAAGACATAGAAATCTGGACATTTGTATTCCAGAGTATCACCTTGTTGATATTCTTGCAAGGGGAAGACAAGAAGCTCTCCACTTTGAATAGTTGGAGGTGTGCCACATTTCCCACGTTGTCCTGAAAGAAATTTCCCAGTCAGAGAGGAAGTTTGACTGCAGAAGAGATCTGGTCAGAAATACCACCCACGCTATCGTTGGCACTACTCAGAACCAGAGGAAAGCAGAGAGAAAACCAAACAGCTGGCAGGAGCAAGTGTTTCTCATTTCTCCAATGTTCAGGCTCACAACTGCCAGCTCACACCATTTGAGCACAGTTTAAGTACTTGCAGCTGTCTGCAGGACTTCATCTTGTCCTGCAAAAGGTGTGGCATTTGGCCCTCTTGAGTGAAGCCACCCAGGTCACTCAGCTTGGAACAGAGACCTGAGAAAATGGCCTTGTCCTGAGTGTGCCAGATCCATTGCAGCTGTGCCCAGTGAAGGCACTGAGATGCTAAATGCCAATGAGGCAGCTTCCTGATGCTGTCACTGACAGGAGACTGGATGGAGAGAGAGAGGGGGAGAGAGAGAGAGAGAGAGAGAATATGAAATTACCTTTGCAAGTTGGCAGCTCTGTCCAGGTCCCATTCTGGCACACTACAGTGGAAGCCCCAGTCATCTTAAAATTTTGCCAGCACTGATACTTTGCACTCTCCCCAGGGATATACCTGGGCTTTTTAATACCATCAATTCTACCACCAGCAATTTCTGGAGGAGGTTCACATCTCACATCTGAAAAGAGACACCACTGCAGTCACCTTTGCAGTTGTTAAGATGTTTATACAACCATAAGTGAAAGGAATTGGCCATGTTACAATTTCTGTACAGATTTTCTGCCTCAGGTGGGTCACAGGAGTTCACCATGGGGAAAGCAATGAGGTGTGGCAGTGGCAGCAGCTGTCCGGAACTCTCAGGAGGCGGCAGGGTCAATAGGACTTTCTAGAAAAAGCCAGGTGTTTCTGTACTTATGCACAAGAACCACACCACCCTTGTCTCTCCCCAGGGAGTCCTGGCCTTCCTGGAAACCACAGAGGTAGCAGCCAAACTTGATTCCCTGCTGAAGTGCAGAGCTCTGGAGGGCTGGCAGTGCTGGAGGAGCTTGTCAGTCTGTGCTGCTCAGGGCTGGGTAGGCACAGTCAGCTCCAGTGTGCTCACCCTGCAGCCACAGATTGGGACAGGGGACTGGAGCCCAGCTCCTTGTCACAGGAACGACGTTTCCACTTCCATGGCCCTAGCAGATCTTACATGGTTTAGATCTGTGTCTCTGCTGGAGTCTGCATTGGTCAGAGTGGAGCACTGCAGAAGAAAATCTGCTTCTCTGCCCTACTCCTGCTTCCATTCAGCTTTGAACTAGAGAGAAGCCCTTACATGTCTGTGCACTGAAACTCACTGAAGTGGTGGAGAGTGGGGAAAATACCAACAGCATACAGGAGAATGACAAAGCAGCACATTTTAGGGCCTACTTCTTCAGGAATGTTTTTACTGCTGATAGAAATATTCCCAGTATTTCTAGAACCATCAAGTTA
Organism: Corvus kubaryi; assembly: GCF_017639235.1. Taxonomy (NCBI): domain Eukaryota; kingdom Metazoa; phylum Chordata; class Aves; order Passeriformes; family Corvidae; genus Corvus; species Corvus kubaryi. The sequence goes on along the minus strand of NW_024581108.1, from coordinate 3,654,443 downwards.
AAGTGCTGTGCAAGGAAGCAATAGCAAGTTCAAATTTGGGGTAGCCAAAGAAAACAGAAGCCAAAAAGGTGAAGTCTTTAGAGTATTTAGGTAGAGAAGCAGCTGCCTCCAGACTAACAGGCAAGGGGAAAGCACAGACTCCTACCTCTGCAAACTGGTGCTTGTGACCATTGACCATTTGAACAAGTAACATAATTTTCACCCGTCATCTGAAAATTGCTTTCACACTGGTAGTGCACTTTGGCCTCGGGCAGATACCTCTGCCTCGGAGCGCCTATAATGCGCGCATTGGGGATTTCAGGCGCGGCTCCACAGCTGGCATCTGGAAAGAGAGGATTGTGTAGTGAGCGATACAAGAATCACACAACACGGCATTCCAGAGCTCCTGGTGAGCAAAAGCACTTTGAGCACATAATTTTCTACAGACAGAAAAAGAATATATGGTTTATTCTGCAATGCCTCAGCACCCAGTATTATGTTTGCCTAAAAAAAGAGAAGTCACAGAGATCAGCCAGGTGTGCTGTACAGCATTGTGTGCTACCAGGCTGGCAGAGTGACATGATTTATTTACTATTTGAAGGTACCTGTCAGCAACTGACATGCTTAGTGATGTGAAAATAAGATCCATTACCCTACAGTTATCTCCTCCTTTGCAGCCAGCATGCATTCTTCCATAAAGTCTGCCTGCTTGATTTCAGCAGAGAGCCAGGATTCAGGTACCAGCCCACAGGAAGATGATTGCTTTGCTGATCTACTCTGCTTGTTGTTTCCCAGAAGCCAGAAAAATAGGTGTTGTAGCAGCCCATTCAAAGCAAGTCACCTGTTGGCTCTATTGGCCTGACTCACCTGCATGTCTGAGTTTAAATTATTTTAATTAACAACATGAAATACTAAGAAGAATCATTGATTACTTAGAAGTAGAACGTGTACCTTCACAGAAAGGTGGTGCTGTCCAGTTTCCTTTTCTGCAGATAATTTCAGGGGAACCAACAATCAGGAACCCTGAACCACACTCGTAGCGAATTGTTTCACCAGGCTCATAAAATTTCTTGTTTCTGCCTTCAAACTGAGCATTGGCAACTTTTGGAACATTTCCACATGGCATTTCTGAAAAGAAAACAGAAATCTGGTGCTTGTGCTACTGTGATACACATTGAAGAAGTGTACTTTTACCATCAAACAGGTGCTTTAGAGAGCTATTTCTAACATCAGCATAGTCATCCGCTGACAGTGGATTATATAATTTTATAATAAGTTAGTTAATAATTGTATAAAAGACAGCATGCAGAAAATTAAATAAGCCATGCCCCCAAATATACACAGACTTCAGTCATTGAAATATTTCAATTCTGTTTCTAAGCATGCCAGAAAGTTTTCCTAGACACTTTTGTCCCTTGCTACACTGAAGTAATTTCCATCCCTGAGGCACCATAGCAACTTTTAGTCACCAGTGGACTCTGTAGAAAAGAGATCCTTGGATCAGGAGTATATGCCCAGGACTCACCTGGCAGAGATATGAACTGAACAAAGACTGCAAGAATATGAAGGATTATTTAAAAACTAAGTTGCATTCGCAAAGTCAGTTTTGCATCCAATCAGGAGTGTTCTGAAGACATCCATGATGGAAAATAAGATTCCACAGCAAAATATGGAATGGAAAAATTTACTGATCAACCTCCAGTTTAAAGTTCTTTCAATTTCATTTCTAAATGCACTTCAAAAAAAGTAATTTTTGATATTACCCAAGCATGAAGGAGCTGCAGTCCATTTTCCCATAGAACAATTTATCTCTGTTGGTCCATCTAACATGTACCCAGAACGAGAAATATACTTAAATCTAGCACCAGGCAAATAAAATGTTTTCCCTTCTCTTTCAATTTTTAAGTTTGGATTTTCCAGCCTGGGAGCATCAGCACATTCTACAGCTTGTGGTGGCAAACATGGTCTTTCTAAAAAACACAGACAACATAGATAAACAATAATGCAAGACAATTAATATTGCAACTGTAACTAAGTAATAAATAATTTACAGAATACAGGATACTATTTAAGGCCCCCAGTAAAAACTGAGACTCTGTTATGCAGTATACTAAGCAAACAAATTAGTCCAGAGCTCTTGAGGGATTACCTGAAAATTGTATATGCCATCTCAGATAAGTCTGCGTAAATGAAAAGACTGCAGCTGTTTGCACTCTTTTTAGCAACTTATGTTCTACTGCTTTCCAGCAGTTACCTGTTCATGATAATCTTAGGTAAATAACAGCAGCCTCCTGCTCATGATGACTGCAAATGAGTAACATATGAATGTTACTCATGAATGTTACAATAAAATGATGGAAAGAAATTCGCCAGTACTGACCCACACAGTGAGGTGGTGATTGCCATTTCCCGTCTGTACAGGTTATCTCCCTTGTACCAATGAGCTGGAAACCATCGACACACGAAAAAGCTGCTTTACTCCCATTCCTGTAGTTTCTTCCTACTGTTGTCTGCTGAGCACCAGGCACCTGAGGTGGAGGTGGGCACACACTCTCCTCAGCTAAGGACACATATTCATGTTACAATAGAACAAAGAGCAGTTCATCAGAGATTACAACACAAGCAGCCAAAGCAACACACGTGCTAGATAATGCCAATAGCTATCTCAAGCTTTCATTAATACTATGATAATTTTGTTCTGCTTCAGAAACACCAGAGCTGCCTTCAGGTGCTCATATGCTTCTAGAGTCATGGAGAAGACAGTCACAGTCATCTACACCAAGCTAAGATGGAGTTTCTTGTAGACCCTCCTTTCCCTTTCACACAGCTGCACACTCTTTTGTGCTTTCCCTGTTCCTCTCTCTGTAATGAACTATTTTAGGAAAACTGAACCAACTTCTGGAGTTCTCGTTTTGTTTGTTCTTCAGACTAAGCTGATGGAGCTAAATGAGAAAGCTAAAAGAAAAGAAAGAAATAGGCTTAAATTTTTCCAGTCCAGGGATGAAGGGGTCTTTCTGCCAAAGGAAAGAAAAAGGGAGAGAATGGGGGAGATCTAGGACAGAGATCTGAGGAGACTTCCAGAGCTTGGTTTCTTGCTTCTAGTTGTTCCAGAAAACTAAGGTAGGGACAGTGATTGCCATACTTCTCCCACTTCCATGCATCATTTCCCACAAGTCTGGTATAACCAAAGCAGGGAATGAGGCAATGGTTGTTTTACAATCACGCTTTCTACAGACAGCATTCTGCTCTGCCATGCATTAAGGCAGCCCTGAAGACATTGACCTCTGCTGTGTGTTACATATGGGCATCATGGTCTAGGTCTATGCTTTTGCACTGGCCAACTCAGCTTTTTTGTCATAGTTTCACTAGGAAGCAATTGGAAAAATGGAGGAAAAAAATAGAATAGAAAAACTTTGAAGGTTTACAGGAAGTAAAGGAACTTTGACTGGAGCTTGAGCTATGTGCTCTCTGATTCGTATCAGGGTAAAGCCCTTTTGAAGAACTGAGCTTAAATTTGTCGTTGCATCTTTTCTGACATCAGAAGTGCCAGTGACAACCATTCCAATTGTCAGAGTAGAGAGCATTAAGTCTGCCTTACTAAAGTAGTACATCTCTAAACCTAGTTTAGAGTGCTAAACCTAGTGCTCAAATGATAGCCACAACTACCCTTTAGCATACAATCAAAGTAAGTATTTCTATTTCAGCCTAGTGATACAGCAATGCTAAGAAACCTTAATAATGAGCATTTATCATGCCTGTAGCAAAAGAAATGGTGCAAATGTAAAAACGCACCTGTACATGCAATCTCTGGAGTCCATCTGCCAGACACACAAGTTGCCTGTTTAATATTTTCATCAGTTAATGTACATGTATAATGTATAACTTTATGGAACCCAGTTTTCCTTCTTGACACGGGATACTGGCCAGAGTGCACCAGCTCAATGTCCTCTGGAATTACACACTGAGGGGATGCATCTGAAAAAAAATAAAAAGAGCTTGAAAAGTAGATTTAGATCTGATAATATGTACTGATGAAGATGTCATCAGTTGTACAGAAGTTCCATGTGGATATGAGGAAGAACTTTACTGGGTGGGTTCTTGAGCAGGGAGGGTGGATCAGATGACCCACTGTGGACCCTTCCAACCTTACTCATTCTCTGAGAAGGACTAATCTGCATAAAAATAGTTAGTGTGGGATAAGCCTAACATATTGTAGCTATTAATATTACTTTTAATTCCTTTTAATACTTGATTTTAACCACTGTGTAAGTGCCTATTTTGTTCGCTTTACAAAGCTGTAGGTGCAGAGTCTTTCCAGGATGAAAGACATGCTTCCATTTAAAAGGAGTAAATTAAAACCACTTAGTTTTGATGCATGAGACTATAGCATGTCTATACTTATAGACATCTATACATCTATACATCTACCTTACTGGGATGAAGTCCTTCAAATTTTGTATGCAACTATGTTACACTCACATCTGAAATATTATGGAAACAGATTACCAGCACAAATAGGTAAAGGCTTCCATTCTCCATTAAGACATTTTATTTTCATTTCCTCAGTATTGTCAGAGCCTGGTTTGCATCCACAAGTTACTTCATCCCCGTGTGAATACTGGGTCTGGTCTGCCTGATGTAGAACAACATTCGGGATAGAAGAAGGTGATTCACACGGCATTTTGTCTTCTGTTGAAAAGAGCAGAAGTATTCCACAATAATACAGGAATCACATATCAATAGCTGAAAAAACTCAAGTAAAAATAACTGTATTTGCATTTGATGAACCAAACCTACACCCACTAATTGTAGCAACTATATTTCAACACAGCTGGAGTACGTATATCTTTTAGTCAGTTTGGTAAATTGTTCTCCTGTCTTTTCCCCTCATTTTCCAACACCAGCATGATCCACAGGTAGTTTCAGCTGACAGTACTTTCCCAAGCTGTTGGTATATAAACCATAAAGAGTAAGGAAACCTTCAATTAATTCAGGTCACCTGAATCCCTGATTTTGATCAGTCAAAATTATAATTGATCATACACCTACACAATTGTAATGTGCCCTTTCAGTTAGAATTATTACAAGAACTGAAACCCATTGTGAGCTCTCTTAGAGTACTGCAGAGCTGTCACCTCTCTGTGAGAACTGCAGTTCCTGCTTTGGGCTGGCACTGTTGCAGTGGTAGTGACAGCACAAGTAATGGGCTTATCATGCAGTTTTATCTTACTATTTTATTACTTTGAACACAATGTTACATCTGCAAATACGTAACTTTAATTGAAAATATCTAGATGTAATAGCCTGCAGAGAATTACTGACTTCTCAGAAGTAAGAGTTGTGTAGATTACCAATGCAAGAGGGAGAAGGTGACCACTGTCCATCAACACATTCTATTTCCTTTGATCCAACCAACTTAAATTCGCCATTACATTCATATTGCTTTCTGTCCCCATGCTGATACTGTTCCACAGACCCATCAACAATACTTCCATTGGTAATTTCAGGGGGAGGTCCACAGCCTCTGACATTCCCTGAAATAAAGAGATAAGTCTATGCTCTGAACTCAGTACTTTCACCACAGTTACATGTTAAGTACAACATAAAACAAATTGAATGCATCATTTAAAGTGAAGAAAAATCAGTGGAATGGGTTAAGCAGGTCATTGATTTATGACTTTGTGTGTCTGGATTCTTGCTGGGCTGGAGATCACACACAGATATGTGTGACCCTGGCTTACTCTTGTCTCTCACTTCCATGCATTGTCAATGCCAGCTCTGAGAAAAGTGGGTGATAAAACCAACCCAGTTTTAAGAGAAAGAAAAGTGTTACAAGAATGGCAACTTCAGTATTCTTAAAAGAAAATCGACAACTCTGCAAGGAATAACCTATGTCCTAAAAATTACCTAGCAAGTGATTGAGATATATATATATATATATACACACACATACACACACACACACACTGTATATTAAAGGAATTCACTTTTGATGCAGTGAATGGAACTCCTATTAAGGGACCCTAAAATGTTCATGAGCTAAAGAGCCAAATATATGAAATAGACTTGCTTTTATATGCAAAAGAGAGTGAGCAAAAAGAAGGATGACAGAGTGAAAGTCACCAAGAAAGCTGACTGAGTGGGAAGAAAGGGAGGTCAGGAATATGAGGTCCCTTCATCCTCCCAAGCTTTGTGAAAGCCTATGCACCTCATGAGGGGGCTCAGCACCAGCACAAGAAACTCTTCTCACATGCCAGGAAGTTGTGCTCCAAGTGAAAAAGAATGCTAAGTATAGGGGTACGTATTTTTTCTTCTGCATGAATTTGTTCATCCTCCTATATAAGAATTTCACAGGAAAATCCTTCACTGTATTTCTTTTGTTTGGGCTCAGCTCTGTGTCATCTCCAAAACAGTTTTTTTTTCCTTTAATTTCATGTGATCAGAAAAAGAAGAGCACAGGGTGCAATATCTGATGGGTATCAATATCAGGCAATGGCAAAACTTAGCACATTTGGGATATAGTAAGAGAGGACACTACTTACTCAAATTACTCATTGTCATACTGCACATTATTTACGCAGTTTTGAACAATAAAAATTTTTCAAACATTAAAGTCAATACCCTGATTAATATATTTTGTGCAAGCCATTTACCAGCTCAGTCTGAGTTACTGCAGAAGAATTACCTTTACACAGTGGTGGTGGTGGAAACCACCCAAAGTGGTAGCATTGAGTAGAGGCAGGTCCCACCCTGATGTACTTTTTTGCACAGGTAAATTTCACAACAGCTCCACTGCGGTATTTATCTTCCTTGGGAGAGAAATCTCTATGGCGCTGTGGTGGCAGTGCACATTCTATTTCTGCAGAAAAAATATTTTAACATATAGTGTACAACCTACAGGAAGTATGAAATGCTACTGGTTAGAACAAAACCAAAGGAAGTCTTAAAGGAAAAAGGTTCACAGAGTGTATACAGAGAGTCACACTGATTAACAAACACAAAAATATTCACCACGACACTCGGGTGCTGGACTCCATTCTCCATTTTTGTCACACATTGTGGTATCAGTTGGCATGTTATTTGTAGTTTTATATCCCTCCAAACATGAATACTCAATTGTATCTTCAGGCATGAACACAGTTTTATTTGTGTGATGAATCAAAATGCCCTCTTGTGCTTTACATGATTCTGTAGAATAAAACAAAGTTAGTGCATTTAGTTATCCAGAAACACTGCCCTTTGGAAGCAACATCCCAGTAGGTATACTGGAAACATCAATAATTCTGCATTGCCATAATATTATTGTAGAATATGCAGCATATTCACATATTATCTATTGCATTAATCTTCCGAAATGTGTCTAGAAGTAATTAGCATAAATATTTCTTCCTTAGATTAAATTATTTCCTTTTGCTACATATTATTATCATTATCATCATTATTCTTAATTTTGGTGTCACAGCAAATGGTTTGTTCTGCTGTTCCCATGGTCAGTTGTGAGTGGGTCAGAAAAAAGCCACAAAATCCTATGTAAAGGCAGTCTAAAATAAAAGGACAAGATAAAGTAGCAGCTAAAGTTGGTCAATATTATGACCAATATTTAACAATGGAAGATTAAGACTCTCACTGTACTACACCTGTGTTCAAGAGAGGAAGGAATTTTGAAATAATGAATCCTATTTGTCTCTAGTTTGGTCACATTTAAATAAAGTTCTTGGCAGAATGCCTCAGTTCACTGATGTTGCTTCATAAATTGGGAGTAAATTTGGACAAATGTACATTTTATCAGGTAAGAACCACTGAAGAGGTCAGTGATTACCATTTAGTCAGTGCTAAAGAGATCCAAAAAGATCCTTTATGTTTTCTCTCTGTTTCTTGGAGCCTGAGAAAAGTTAATCTGTGGAGGATCAGCCCTCTGAGTCTCCCTCTGCCCAGTAAGAAACCTCTACAAATCAAGGTGACAAACCTCTGAGTCCATAGGACACCATGTCTGCACTGGTGGCAATGACAGGGAGCTCTGAAACCTTTAGATACTCACTGATGCACTTCGGAGGTGGAGTCCAGCCACTCTCTTGGCACTGTGCGTGTCCTGTATCTTGTCCTTCTGGAGTCACAAAGCCAGCACGACACCTATATGAGGCCTTCTCTTTCAAATGGAATGTTGTCCTGCCTGAGTTCCAAAAGCCATTCTCAAAAATGATAGTCTGGCATTTTTCTGAAAGAGACAATATTTCTTCCAAGTAAAGCACTGCTAAACTACGTGCATATAAATCACAGCAGAAGGATAACAATAGAAGCAGCAGCTGGATTTAGAAATTTTTTTTAATACATGGTCAATTGAATACATTGTTAATACATTAATTCTTAACATGTTGTTTAAATGGATGGAAGTCTTGGTTGGATGTTTCAGTCTCATATTCTGAGAGAACTTCTGTAGTATGTTAAATTCTTTGCTGCTAAATCATTCTGTGAAGGAGTCTTCATTTTCAGAAATTATCACTACAACAAATAGTTTTAGATAGAAACCTCACCAAAATACAAGCACACTCACTTTTACGGATACATCTCGGAGCGGGTTCCCAGCCATTCCTTGTGCACGTGACTTTTTCATGCTCAGCTTGGTAGTCATTGTAGCAACCATAACTGACTCTTTCACCTTCCTTGTAAAATTCGTACCAGTTGCGGCGTGGGAAATAACCATTTTCCAGCCCTCTGATGGAACATTTTTCTAAAGAAGGAAGGAAAGTACATTTAACCACAGAAATTTCTACAGCAAGAACTGAGGGAGATTAATCCTTAGGAAGGCAGTTACTAACAAACAGGCCTCCAAGCACCTTTCTGTAGCCTTGTATCGCAAAAAGACACTCATGTGCAAATTTGAATGAAAGCATGTTTTGTTTTGGTGCCTTGTGATTAATGGACCACAGGAACAGAAGTGGAAGTCACTACATAAAGTGATATGAGGTGGCCTAGTAACCAAAAATCTCTTACCTATTGTTCACAAGCAAGCTTGGCTCACTTCAGTGCTTTTTACATCAGTTTGGTCTGGTATGTCTCTAAAATGTTGATGTATGTCCAGAGTGAATTCCGGCATTTGCCTCCTGGAGATTTTATCATCTCTGTGGAAGTGTATCAGCCTCTCAAACCAGCTCTAGAGATTTCAGCAATAGCTAAGCATGCTGGCTCTAAGGCTTCCTGTCCCCAAGAGCCCAGACATAAGGCAGATGGCTGAAGGAATGTTATATTGTATTATCTGAGTGCCTGCTCCTTTCCTCCAGGCAGGGCTCCATTCATTTCCTGCACTGAGCACCACTCCACTGAGGGCAACAAGGAAAGAGCAACCTTTTCTAATCCACTTTTGTGCCCTGCTTGTTGTGCTGTGACTGAAGATGTCTGAGAGAAGGCCTCATCTCGCTGCTTTAGATTAATTTTAAGTCTAATTCATTCTAAATCTGAGTCAGCCTATCCGATTCTCTTGCTGATACCATGATCCATTTCAGCTTATTGCAAAAGTGTGACACCTTTTCAGCTCTAAAAGTTTTCCAAAGGGACTAGGCAATGGTTCTCAGAGAGGATGAAGACTAAGCGCCAAAGTGCCCAACCCACAGAAGGGAGAATATATTTACATAGAGTAGAAACTCGGTGTGTGCAGATGGAAGTATATGCTTGCATGTTACCCAGAAGCCAGAGAAGAGGAAGGTTTCCTATGTATTTCTTACTTTAATGAATATTTTCAGGAGTAAACAATCTTCAAAATGCAAAAGCATCATTTCAGCCTGACTCATTTCAGAGTGTCCCCAACTGACAGTTTGTGCTCTGCACATAGGAAGACAGTCTGGGTGCAGTTCCAGGGGTCAGCTAAAGCAATTTGACTTTCAGAAACTGTTTTGTCTTGTGTTCCATCAGAACAGGTTTTGCTGCACAGACCTTGGATAGTTATAACAGAATTGAGCATACAGTGGAAATGTACTTACTCAGGCATTTTGGCTCAGGAGACCAGCCCCTTTCAGAACAGTAAATTCGGACCCAGAATTCTCCAGTGGGGGTTGAATAGTCGTCGAGGCAGTAGTAATCTACAGACTGTCCAAATCTTTTTGGAAAGTAATAGTTTCTGCCGTACTCATATGAACTACTTAACCTGCCATTTTCTATAAGTGGGTAGTCACACGGTTTCCCTTGAAATAGAACGTAACAGCAACAATATCAACACATGCATGATAAAAAGCTCAGGACACAATTAATTCAGATTCAGCTTCATCATCTGGGTGTTTTCAAAAACAGACAGAACCAGGACTGCACACCCCGTCAGATCCTAAGGAGGGCAGGAACAATCACACTCTCCTCCTGGGGTTTTGTTAGGGCCTGTAGCTGTGTTACTGCCCTCAATTCCATTGCAACCAACAGAAATCCAGCCAGCATTCTCAGCAGACTCCTGAGGGTGATTCATGAGACCAAAGGTTAGTATTCATTGTACAGAGAGATGACACTGTAGAAGGTCTTGATTAAATTTACTATTCTGACCATAAAGGGAGCCCAGTCATCTGGCTCAGATATAGAAACTGAACTGTGCACTCTAAACATTGAGATGACTCCTGCCACTTCCATTTATAACTTTCGGGATCCTGCACCAAAAGCTCTTCCTAACTCTTCTCATTTTTATTTTAAAGTGGCAGCATTTTAATTTTCTTCTCTTTGTTCCACAAAAGAACTGACCCTTTCCAGGGACAAGTCAAGGACATAAGGAGATTCTCAGAAGCTTCCATTCAAATTTACCCAGGTTTCTCCTGAAATGCTCTGACCCGGAGCCTACATGCCAGTGCAGAGAAGATCACCTACTGGACGGACCATTCAATAATGAGTGAAGTGGACTCAGAAGGATACCAGTATTTTAGAACCCAACCGATACAGAGAAAACATTAACTCAGATACTAAAAGAGCACATTTCAGAAATAGCTCAAATCATCTTATCCAAAGGTTCATTTACAAGACTGATTTCATCAGGGTTTCTCTCATATTCTAAGTTTTATTCTCAGGGACCAAAGATCAAAGAGTGTTAAATTATGAAACTAGCTGTTAATTTATATATTTTTTTTTGTACTGTGCCTACTTGGCAAAACTATCATTGCAGTTATGGGAAGTTTAACCCAAGAAAGAACTCATCAACCATCAAGAATACCTTGCTTTGTTATCTGACAGGTTATAAAATAGATAAAATCCTCTGACTGTCCATAACACTAAATTACAACGCCAAGTAAAAATCTAGAGCTGTGATACTACAAGGAAAGATATCGTCCAATCATTACCTTTGGTTTGGCTCCTTTACACTCCCTATGTTCTCTGCTCCTGACTGGGATGCTCATTCCTCGGGTGGAGCACAAACCTTCCTGACAGTGAGCTGACTATAGCACATTTTAAAAGATTTACAAATACAGTAATAGGTAATACCTGTGTTAATAAACACAGTGTAAATCTGGATTATACCATTGTTTTTATAGGTGATTTTTCTAAACAATCAAATTAAGCTTTACAGCACAAAGAAAAAAAAACCAGTCAACTGTCATATCTAATGCTCCTCAAGTTTTGCTCTTGACTTCTTTTCTCAGAGATACTTCCAACAATTTTACATTGTAACTTCATTCATGAGAGCTACTTACGGACACAAGCTGGATCAGGCACCCAGCCATTCTTGGTGCATTCAGCTATGGTTCTGCCAGTCGTCACTTTAAAATGATATCCAGCATCACACTCTACTGTGATTGTATCATGTACTTTGTACCTGTCTTTTTGAGGTATAAAGTTCCCAGAGGAAATTACTGGAGGAGAGCATTCAATTTCTAAATAAAAAAAACAGAAAAAAAAAAAATTAATAATATATTTAAATTTATTGCATAAGTTCTTATTTTCACTGTATATTGGCCATAAATGCATAAAATTGTTTAAAAGATGTTTCTTAGAGCAAAGAAAAGGTTACATTTCTTCCTCACACTTAGGAATGCATGGTTCTGTAAGAGAAGAGTGACAGGTGTTACTGATGTTATGTTAATTAGAAGATTAAAACTTAATTGCAAAGAGAATGGTTGGAGAAAGAACTGGAAGCCATCAAACTGAACCTGACTAATTTTTTCCAGTAGATCATTCTGCAGCTTGGCTATGCTGGGCTCATTTATGGACACTGTCCTAAAGGAGGGCAGTTTCACTGGGAGGTCCTAAATGGAAAATAATTATGCTTAACTGGGAACTGATCATTCAAAGGCTGCATCATTAAGATTAGTGTCCTTCACTGACACTGGAAGTATTTCAACAACTGAAAAAGGTCAAGAATCTTATTCTAAAAAACTCAAGATATCTTTATGCTCAGAGAAGTCAGGCAAACATATTTATATACCAGAGCCTGTCTTTCAGTTTTTTTGTATCTTCTTCCAGTTCAGAAAACATCACCAACACACTGAGGGCTGGGAGGGGATGACTGTAAGGTTGGTCCTATTGTGGAGTAAGGGTGGGTGAATCAGTTTTCATGCATGCACTGCTGAATCCTCTAGGTCCTGTGATAAGCCCAGTAGGATCCAGAACCACTATCTGAGTACACCCCGAGCACCAGAGCCCAGCACATCAATGTCTAGAAGAACGTTTTGTTTGGCACTCCTCAAAACCAGTATGTTGCTAAACTGTAGGCAATGCGTATTAATTAGTATCATTACTAATCTTGAATCAGAAAGGTCAAAAACTGAGTGGGCTCCAGGACTGACAACAAGTCTTTATTTCTAAAGGTGTCTTTCTGGAAGAGGTCCCAGGAAGGTGGGTGGTGCATAAAATCCTAAATGTTGCCCTGTTGCCAACATTTTTTTTCCAGTTTCAAGATTTTGGCAATTTCTTGAAGAAAATTCAAGGCACTGATAAATTCTCCAAATTTCATCAAACTGTTTCAGTTGTGATATGAAATGCATATTTATGTTTGTGGGAATTGGAGATTTAAATATAGCCTTTAAGTGCTATATTTATACATAAAGTAAAATCCATGACCCAGAGGGCTGATGTTAAACAGACTAGCCTCAGGAATTATGAATTTTTCATATAAACTGCTCAGAAGGCATCTGAGAGTTAAAAAGCTGCAGGGAGCTTTAGAATTGTAAATATATTAATTTGTAGACATTCACAAGATTCTGGTTTTCCTACTGCTCTTCATGGAAAACTCTTATCCAGTTGTTTGGTCCCTTCAGCACTTAATCCTTCCGGTCTTCATGGATATTGGCTGGATGTGGATGGATTTGTTATGAACGAATTTATTAATCTCTAAAATTACTTCCAAACCCAACAAAAGTGCAAAACATCTTTAGGCAAGACTGACCTATGCAATAGGGAGGTGGATTCCATCCCGATTCAGTGCACAGTGCATCTGCTCTGTTCCCATATTTGTATCCTTCTTCACAGAAATACTGCATTAGATCATTTTCCTTGTAATTCCTCCTTGGAGAACGGACGTATCCATGAGGAATTTCTGGCACGTCACAGATAATTTCTGAAATTGAAACAGACAAAAATCAGGTATTTTTATTTATATTCACTAAGAATAAACTTCTATGATAATAAAATCTAGGGGTTTTTTTTTGTTGTTGTTTTTGGTTTTGTTTTTTTTTGTTTTTTGTTTTTTAATTTGAATTCACAGAAAACTTTTGCATTTGGAAGCTGTTGGAACTTATTTGAGCACTGATTTGATTTTGGGTTCCAGGTGGAAAATGTAGTGTAGCACAGCTTCGATTGCAAATTGGTTCATGAGACAGATTTCAGGGCTTTGCTTTGGACTTTAATGGATTTCAGAATCAAAAGATAAGGCAGAAGAAATCCCAAATCAAGACATTAGGCTAGCTGAAATTTAGGATTTTCCATTTTTCAGATAATTTCTTTGTAATTTCCAACAAAACTAATGTGCTCTCAGAGCCAGTAGATTATGAGTTAAATCATGGCCTCAAAAGGAGAAAAGAATTAAAGTATCTTTAAAAAATAAAATTTAAATCAAATAATTAAATTAAAATAAATAATTAAATTAAAAATTGACACTAGAATGCTTAATATCTATAAAAGAACATCAGTGTTCCAAGTTCCTTGCCAAACCAAATAAAACCACCAAGATCTTGCAGTTTCCTAAAAATGCATTCATAAAGCCAGAGGATATTCAGTGTTTTGTTTCCTAGGTCACAGAACAGGATACCAAAGAGTTCTCTTGGATTCTTTTACTGAATTTATTTTGTATTTAGAATGAAGTATAGCTCATGGAAACTGTCATTGTTTAATGAAATTCACTATATTCTGCAAATGTTACAAGAACATAGGCTTAATTCCACTTTATGCTGTACAAAATATAATAAATGGGGGTTTCAAAGCAGAAAAATGCAGCACTGAAATTGCAAACAATCCATAAATGTACTTGCCATCCTGATGTGTATTCTGCTCTTCTAAACACATACTTCATGATCAAATAACAGAAATAATCTAAGAAACTTGATGTTCTGAATATATAAGTGTTTGTTACCATAATCTTCCTATGATTCATTCTCATACACTGACAATCCAATCCCATCCATTCCCTGCTCAGAAACTGGGAGGAATAACCCCATCCACCAGTACCAGCTGCAGGCAGGGCAGTGTGGGGTTGGCTGGTTGAAATGCAGTTTTGTAGAAAAAAAATAGTGGTCCTGATGGACAAGTTGGACAGGGGCCAGCAATGGGCCTTTGCAGTAAAGAAAATACCCTGGGCTCCACTGGGAAAAATGTTGCCAGCAGACCAAAAGAGGTGATCCTGCCCCTCTACCCCTCTCTAGGTCTGAACTCCCAGCAGAGGAAAGATAAGGACATACTGGAGATCCAGTAAGGGACAGGAGGATAATTAAGGAATTGGAAAAACGTACAGATAGAGGTTTAAGAGAGTCTGGAGCAAAGAAGGCTTGGGGGAGGAGGGACGGGGTTCTTTACATGTGTCAATTCCTGGCTCCAGTGGGGCAGGCAGAAGCGAAGATGGTGGAACCAGACCTTTCTCACTGGCCAGCAGCCACAGTGTGAGAAGCAATGGGCACGAATTGAAGTACAGAAAATGCCACTTCAATGTTTTTACTAAAGAGAGTTCAACCATTGCAATGGGTTACCCAGAGAGGCTGTGGATCTCCATTCTTGGAGATATTAAAAAGGTGACTGAACATGTTCTAGAGCAACTTGCCCCAGCTAATTGCTTTGAGGGGCCTTCAGAGGTCCCACACCACCTCACTGATTCTGTCGTTCTGTAAAAACAAAATATGCACCTTCTAACTTTTCCAAACATATTAGTATCAGGAAAGAAAAATCCAGCATGATTTTTTTTGGTATTCCATATACTCTAAGAATTAAAATCCTACTTGTTTATTAAACTTGGTTCACACAGATTCAAAGTTGCTTCTGATTACTTTGGTTAAATCAACACTGAAGTGGTTGACTCTTATGCAGACATATCAAAGAATTTGACTGCAGCCTGGCAGAACATACAGCTTGTAGTAAAAATGTGGAACAAGCAGATGGTCTATTATGATTATATTAGTATCCAATATTATTATATTTCTCTTTCTTATCCTACTTCCTCATATATGCAATGGAGATTGTTTACAGACAAACTGTGCTTAACTGATGTGAAGTGAAAACTTTGTAGCTTCCCATATGGTAACCTATATTTAGGAGTCTGTGAGAATGAAGATTCTTAATGACCCACAGTAAATAGTGTCCTTTTTACCTTCGCACCGAGGCACATCGCTACTCCATTTTCCATTAGCAGAGCAAACGATTTCTTTAGCTCCAATAAGCTTGTGTTTTTCGTTACATTCAAAATTTACAGCCTGGCCAAAGGAATATTCTTGGCCTAGCTCAAATGCACCAGTCATAATTATCCTTCCATTTTCAGGTTCTTGTACAGGTAAACACTTTATCACTGGAAAAACAAAACAAGGAAAGGGAAAAAACCCGTCATTTTGAGGTCTATTCTGCGAAATAAACTGACACACAAAAAAGTAAAATACAGAAAACTCATTGTAATTTCCTTGCACATTTACAAAATATACCTTACTCTATTTAGGTATCATGTGCAGCAAATGTAGTACAAAGCCCTAAGCAAAAAGACAGTGACATAGGAAGAAGCTTTTAGACCCGCTCTCATCATCCTCTTCTCTGCCCTTGAAGGCTAAAGACAGAGCACCCACTGAATTAGATGACCTCACTGAATTAGGTTATTTAGATGATAATCGAAATTATCCTAGGATCCTGCATTCTAAGGATGAGCCTTGACTGAGACCATTAAAATTTGTCAAAATCAGTTGACTCTGTTTAGAGTTGTGCGAAACTGAGTTTGCTATGGACAGGTATCTGGAAAAGTGCTGCATTACAGACTGCCTACAACAACAGGCAGTTATTAACTAAAATTCTAGTTAAGGATATCAGAGCAATTATATTACTAAAGTAAACAAACACAGTCAGACATTAATTTAGACCTCTTGCACCTCCCAGTTTTGTTCCTGTAGGAAAAAAAAAGAATTAACCTATGTCATCAGATATTTCTTATTAAGGGGGGAAACAACTATCAAAGCTCATTCCTAAATGTTCACATGTATATCATTGACCAGGTACAAAAGTGGCTTCTGTTTTTCTCTCTGACATTTGCCATCTTAAAATTCATCTGCCTTTTCTATGGGCTCGTATTCTGTCTCCTGGGTTCCTCACATTTAGGACATTATACAAATACTTTCTTTCATATGCAATCATCTTTCAGTGAAAACTCAACCATGACAGAAATAACTAAGGAGGACTTTGAAACTGAACTATTTTGGTGACACATGACAAAAACCGTTGGAAACCCTTGCTCCATATGGTGCAGACAGACCTCAAAACCTAAGTGTGAGGGCAGTCAAAATCCAATAAACCAAATGTGGAGTATCTAAATCCAAGGAAATATCAAAACATAGACAACAAACTCTAGACAAGGTATCTACTTTCTTTTGCTCTTAGAGACCCTTTCCTGACATCAGATGCTTAACCTAAAGAAAATGTCACTGCTGCCCACATATGTTAAAATAGAGCAGTTAAAAATTATCTCTGTGAAGAACAGGAACCTTATTTTCATGATCATACAGGTTTGAAACTGGTGGAAAGGTTTCTAAAACCATCATCTGAGCCATCCGGTCTATTAAGCCTCGATGTCTGCGTCCCCCTTGCTCTCGCTTACGGAATGTCTTCGACCGTAAGACAGTAAGCTAATAGGGAGACCTTAGCAAAATCTTAATGCTTAGGATGTTCACAAGGATGGAGGAGGAAAGTAGCTAAAAACACACATGCCTTCACACTGGTTTGAAACTCATCATCCCAAATATCATTTGCAACCATGTTTTGCAGGCAGCTAGTCTATCAGGGATTTTAGGTGAGGCAGAGCTTCAAGCCAGTCTGGAAGTGACAGTACTCCACCTCATGAAGGGTTTTTAACAACAGCTTGTTGGACTAAAATGGCTGAGCAGTCCCTGTAAGAGCTTCACTGCTGCTTAACTTGAATTTAAACATATGTGAATTAATACTAGTAAAGCAATCACAGACTATTCTAGGCAGTATCACACAGATAAAAAGACAGTTTGATAGAGAATTAAATGTCAAACTCCATTTACCTTCACAGTGAGGGACGTCATTGCTCCATCCATCGGCCTGACACTCACGGTAATTTCTTAGGCTGAGCATCTGGTAGCTTACCAAATAAAAAGTAAAAAATGCTAAAATACAGTTTCATGATGCGACAGCAACAACAGTGCTGCTGTTTTTGAAGCAAAGGAAGAAGGCTTCAGGTGTTCTAGCATAGAATAACCAAAATGCGACAACACTGAGTAGTTTTTTAACCTGCATGTTCCCTATTTGATTTCTTCTAATTGCATAAGGGAAAATATAAAATAAAATCAGAGAGTAGGAAGGAATAAGTAAGAAGGGTTCTTCATTACAGAGACAGCAAGCTTTGGCTACATAACAAGAGGAAGGACAGCTACTCTGAAATGACGGTGAGGAACTGAAGGGATTAAGGAGAATATTGATTTTGGAACTCTCTTTGTGGAACTCAGATTGGATTCC
Source organism: Corvus kubaryi (assembly GCF_017639235.1). Lineage (NCBI taxonomy): Eukaryota > Metazoa > Chordata > Aves > Passeriformes > Corvidae > Corvus > Corvus kubaryi. The sequence goes on along the minus strand of NW_024581108.1, from coordinate 3,636,350 downwards.
AGTAACATAACAACTGCAAAAGCATGGCTAAACCACTGTACCAAAGCTGATTTGCTTTTCAAGAGGAACATATCCAGTCACAGGCACAATACCATGTATTTGACTTGCTGCATTTTCCACTGGAGAAGATGAATAGAGGAGAAAGAGAAAGAGTTTCTTTCAAGCATTCAGTGAAGACATGTTAGTGAGTCTGCCAGAAATGTCTTCCTTCAAACATTTTTTACAACACATAAGCAAGCATTAAGTATTAGTAAGACACAGCCGCATTACCGAGAACAAATCCGTAACTGACACTTTAATTAACACCTTATGTTAATTCCCATACATTGAATTAAACAAGTATTACCCATCATTACATCTGTACTCAACTCTGGCACCAAACACAAATTCACTTCCACTGGTAAGTTCAAAGAAACCAAACTCAGTGTCTCCAGGATGTCCACAGGGCTTATCTGGGTAAAAAAAGGAAAAAAAAAAGGAAAAGGCCTTACTTACACCATACACAGGAAGGTGAAAGTGTGAAAGACAGCATTTTCCCAGTGATTAGTAGTGAGTACAGGTCTTTGGGGCCTTTCAAAAATTCAGGTATGTTCAGCATAAGTTTGATTAACCTCTCCTTTCTATCACTGTTTTCAAAGATTTCAATGATAACATACTGGAGTATGCTTACTTAAAAAAACAAGACAAAACCAACATACCAAAAAAAAAACCCCAAAAAAACAAATTAGGAAGTTTTATTCCTTTAAAAAGGCTGAACTCATATTCAGTCTTATGACAAATCTATGGCATTTTTCATACAATTTGTGACATAATCTGGTCCAAAGCCTCCACTAGAACATCCATCCATGATTAGAAATGGAATTTCCTCAATCTGATGGGGATTGTGCTGAGTGAAAGCCACAGGAGATATTTTGGTCCTTACTGCTTGCTGCTCAAAGCTCCCCACAGAACTTTCCTTATGGCCTGGCCCTAACTCTTTGCCTTGCATTCCCAAAAGAGTGGCAAAGATGAACACCCTCCCCTCCCACTCATCCCCTTCTGATGTTATAATGTGGACTGCAAAACAAACTGCATGGCTGAAGCCTGTTACCTCTCCTCAGCAGAAATCTTTCCTGGTTCCTGTCAAGAAAGGCGATTTAATTCTTGGGGTGCATCAACATCCTTTGTTTTTACCAAGAAAGATGTGTTTGAATAGGCCCTAAACCCGCTCCAGTGGGATGCAGGGAAAATGGGAATTCATTATCAATGCTTCTGTCTTCTGTCCCGCCAAGGGACAGTGTTCCCTCAGCCCGTGGCACAGCACCCCTTCCTCTCTCTCCACATGCTCCTTGCCGGTGGCAGCAGCTGCTCACTGGGTGGCAGCATTTGCTAAAACATCCTACAAACTACACCAAATTTTGTACAGGTCCATGTTCGCTGACTAGTTACACAAAGAAATCTAAACAGAGACAGAGAGTAAGTAAAAAATGTAAAAAAAGCTATTAGCAACTTATAAATTCTTACTCAGGGTGTGTATCCATCTCTGTTCGAATGACACTCAGAACTTAACATTTATATTATCGAACCAAATATTTATACTCTACTAGTAAAAATTTTGTATGTTAGATACACAAGAATAATCCCTTGTTCCTAAAACTCCTTTGTGTTTAAAGCTCATTTATTACAGAAAAGAAGTATCTGCTGACTAATGATAACAAACTTCAATTACCTCACTAATGAATTCTGTATGAGGGTGTGAGATACTTGTAAACTCTTAGCACAGTATGCTAGACATAATAAATAGCAGCTCTCATCCTAATTGTGAATTACAGCTTGAAAGAAAAGGCAGGGAAAAATAATTTCCCACTTCCAATAAATGATATCTGTCATAGAACTAGTTGAATAAACTCTCTCTTGACTTGCATTCAGAAGCTACGTTTGTGCTTTATCCTGCTTAGACTGAAAGATTTTTGAAAGCAAGTTTCTAAGAACTTAATAACTGATTTTAATAACATAAATTGGGTTCATAAGGCTGGCCTAGACTAAGATCTTCTGTAAAGAAAAAAATCAACCCTTTAATCTGGAGAAAAGGAACTTAAAGTTCCCTTATGCACACATACTTTTTAGGGTGATATTTAAAGAGTGCAGAAACAAGTAATTTACATGCAAAGCTACAATTTATTTTTTGGCACCATTGGCAAGGAATGTGATCTGCCAGATCAAATGTCTGCAGATATTTTGCATAAATACTCACTTCTGCATTCTGTCCCTGGGGGCAGCTGCTTCCACGTTCCATCGACGCACTGAAACGCAACTCGTCCAACTTTTACATATCCAGGCCGACAATTGTATGATGCTTGAGTCCCATGTGGATAGGGGGGGTTGTCCCATCTTTTGGAAGGCACTTCTTTTACCCTCCTAGGAGGAGGTTCTTCACAAGCTAAAAATTTTAAATAAAAACATTGGTGACCAAAGCACATGCTACAAACACCAAAATAATTTTGCAATAGGAAATGTAGTGAGAAATCCCGGGGGCATTTGTGATCAAACCAGCATGTGTTTTCTACTGAATCAGCACAAAATAGGAAACTGTCAAGGATCCATGTTTTATAGGAATGTGAATAGACATTTAGAAGGACATAGGAACAGCCAGGTGCCAAGAAACCACCCAGGACAGCAATGGTTCATGAAACAGATTTTAATTACAAAGCCTGAGAGGAGATCAGTGCCCTGGTTCCAGCCGCAGACACCTCCTACCCTTCCATCTGCAGGAGCTGCTCCAAGCCTGTCCTTCCACTGCCACAGAGAACAACTCTCTGCACTCTGTAGTTTCCCTTCAAACTATTTTCTCCTCCAGCCACCACTACCTCTACTAACATTATTTCATCTGTCATTTGATTAAGTTCTGCCAAACCTTCTCTCACCTTTGCATTGCCTAAACTTCCTCTCCAGGCTCAGATCACCTGATATTCCAAAACTTATTTCCTCTTGTTCCTTACTTACAGGTTACTTGTTACACAATAGAATTAATTCTGGGTATTCAGTCTGACCTTTAGCTTCCAAGCATTTTGTCTCGGTTTGGGGAGTGGATGGTGGTGTCTGGTATTTCTTATTAGCTCAGTATTATAGAGTCCTTGCCCAAAAGCTGCTTCCTGGGCCTTCTTTGGTGCACATGAAATGTACAGCCAAGTCCATATGAACTACAACAAATGAACCCAAATCATTCTATTAAGAAGTCCCTCAACAGCTTGAGAACGAGAAAAGTCAGACTAAAGGAGAAAGAAGCAAATGCTGGGAAGCTGTTAATGAAAGACTAAATGATTTTGTGTCAAGAAATAATTGACCCAATTTCAGTGACCAATTTTCGGTGCTTGGGTGACTGAAATGTACTTGTTTTGGAAGCTGAAGCTTCACCCAGAGTAACAGAGTCTGAACAGCCTAGTTAAGTAAATGCAATGAACTCTGTTTTCCATCTGAACATGAAAGGTGAGCATTCATCAAGAATAAATAAAACAAGCCCTGAGAAATGAAGCCTTGGAAAAGGAATGAAATCTCTGTATAGAAAATAAATGGGAGAAGAAATGTCTGCCAGAGAAGGAAATCCCTTGGTGAGTAGATTCATTACTCAGCAGAGACGTGGCACAGATGTCCTCTCCCCAGTTTAGCTGTAAGGCCACAGGTTTGAGAAAGCAGTAGGATTCTCACTGAAACCTTCCTATGGGTTGTCCAGGTGCTGCCTGGAAATAGGACTATGGGAAAAATATTTAGGATCTTTCCTCATGTGAGGGGTGTGGAGCTGTAGCTCACTGAACTGCATTGCAGAGATCACAACCACACATTAAGTAGCTGATGCGGAAGAAAGTGTATTTAATCCCCTCACTTTGTGTGGAAAGTGAGTTTTACTTGACTTTTACAAAGACACACCCTTGAGAACTCACTGTTTGTATTTCAGTCAGGGGTGTACCAACGAAATTAGAGGCATAATTTCATAAAATTGTTTAAAAAACAGGGAAAAAATATTTTTTACGATAAAAACCAGTATAATTTTAAGTGTTCTGTATGGCATTTTGAAAATATAAAGAAAATGGTGTTAATTGTGCGGTCTAATAATTTTAGTTTGGCTGTTTTAAGTAGCCAGAAGAATTAGACAAGCTTTGACAATACTACTGAGGTGCTAAAGGGAGAGTGTGCCCACATATTCATGTTTTTTCCAATTACCTTGATAAGTATTCTCCCTCCTATGAATGATTACATCTGAATAAAAATTATTGTTTCTGTGCACTAGAGGGTACTAGGCTACTATAAAAAATGTAGGAGGGACTTTTTTTAGCAAAATTAAGACATTCAAATTCTAACAACACTTTTTGCAAAATGTAGGAATAAGCAAAATGAACAGGAATCCTCTAGCTAGTCTTTCAAATGAGTTAAAAATGGTTCGTTTACCCAAAAATTTCTTTTCGATGGTGAGAAAGAGAATGTTTCTAACTCCACATATTTTTAATTAGACCTTGTTTAAATTAGCACTTTCAGTTTGCAAGCTGAGAATGCACACTGAAATCTATAATTTAGAAAATAGGTTATTGAATACAGGGAAAGCTTCTCTATTCCTCCCTCTGAATTTTATCACATTTTTATTGTCTGTTGTGCAGAATGCAGCCTCTCAACTCCTCCTTGTTTACATTAAAAAAAAAAACCAAAAAGGAAAGATAATCTCCTTAGTCTCTTCATCATTACTAAGATGTGCTGGATCTTGCTGGGTTTTACCTCAACACTTCCCCATTCCTGCCCTGATGTCAAACTATGCGTTGCCATCAAGTGTCAGAGTGTGTGTATATATATATATATATATATATGTATATGTTTATACATATTTCTGACTACAGCTAATTATTGGGGGGTTTTATTAGTTTCTTAGTGGCTTGAGGTGAAGAAATCTGCTGGTATGTTGTACTTCAAAACTATGTTAATTCTATCATACACTCACCAACATTGGAGGGTTTTATTTCTAGATTAGAAAGCCTGCACTAAACGAATACTTTCAAATTCTTTAGTGACAGATCAGGAGAGATGGAATTACTCATTCAGTATTTACATGGGACTTGACCTCAGTTAGAAATAGCTCAAGCTGCTTTTTTGCCAACAAAACGCTGGTAGCAGCTTCTACAAAGCACAAGCATAATTACATGTCCAAGTACAAGTGGTTTTCAGTCCTTGCGCAAAACTCACACAGACTTTCAGCATGAAACATAAATAAGAACCCTGCATGACCCATGGTAATAGTTGTCCTGGATAAATCAGATTTTGCTACATTCACATTCCTTTCCAATCTCCCTGACCTAAAGAAAGCATTGTGAAAACAAAGTGCAAATTCAGGCAAACTTTCATTTCAAATTCCAGGACTTTTCTGCACGTCTTTGCAAACAAATTAGACTATTAGTTGCTTTGAGGCAATGTTTATATTTCATTAAGATAGGACATTCCTTTAATTTCCTGATTTTTCAATTTTTCAAAGTAAAATCCATTATTGGATTGTTTTTATTAATAAGGTCTTCATAATTTCCAACTAAAATTAAAACCAGCCTAGGAAAGACACACGAGCTCAAAACCACACAGCACCCTCTGCACAACACTCTATGCAAAGAAACTCAGACAGAAAGCAAACAAATTAAATTACTAAGGATACACTAAATAATATAAACTCAAATCATGAAAAATCCATTGAACAGAGAAACAGAAAACATCAGAGGCTTCTGAAAAGACACAGAATACGAGCTACCTCTTCAAACATGAAAAAAGCATACCTGTATCTATTTATCTCATTCCTAGACTAAAACCAGTCAGTCAATAGATATAAGCTTTTCAGTCAATGTAGCAATCATTCATCTTTCTCAGACCATCTCACAGATTATTCCAGACAGGAAAAAACCACTCCACAAATGTGCATTTCTATTTTAATCTACCAGTTGCTTCCTGGTTTTAGATATTAGAATAATTAGCAAACATAATGAATATAAAATTAGTTGTCTGACTCTAGTTTATAGTGATACCAACCATTAAAAAAGTTAGGCAACAGATTAATAACAGCAGTAGTTATCCAAATAAATAGGTGAAAGTAATCCTATGACAGTATACTAAATACTAAAGGTGCTAAATGCTGCCAGAAGAAATGTCAGTTATTATTGTCAGAAGTTCATGAAAAAAAGCTACAACGCCTTTAAAAATTGCTTTGGTTACCATCTTCACACACATTTTAAGATAGGAGTTAAAGCTTACCCCTTTGTGCAGCACAATGCATCCAACACAGGAGCAGAGCTACATAGCCCAGGAACAACATCCTAGAGATTCAAAAACTCAGCAAACACATCCAGTAATATAGCCTACTTTTTTTTTATTACTTTGTGTTATTTCCACTCCTTTTTTACTTAACTGGTCCAGGGACTGACCTTGCAAAACATTTATACTCTGATTTCAGCAGTCACTTCCCCTAAACCTCTTGCAACACACAAGTGTTTCTTTTTTTTAAACCCCCTCTCTAAACCTTGCTAAATGAATAAACAAATGCCTGGCAATTTAAGTTGACACATTCCTTTCCCTGTGGTCTGCTTGTTTTGACATTACCCTTTTTTTTCCATATTTAGCCCTTCCATGCTCATATAAGGTTATGTCTTTTGCTATCTAAAAGTTGTACAACTAAATTATTTTGCAATTCCTTGTGTATTGTATGCTTAGTTAGAAAACAAATTAATGGTAAGTGTGTGTAAAAATGAACTGCTCTATACATATAATTCAAGATGTAGGTTGCAAACAATCAAAATAAAAAGCAGGCAAAAATGAACTTAGGGGTCACTCACTGGTTCTTATAGAAGATACCAACTACCCAGAACAAAGGAAATGTATTTGGTCAAATTCCTCATCAAATAAACCCAGGTGATGTTGAGGCACTTCAGTATCACATGAGAAATGATAAGGCGGAGAAGGTTTGAATGGATTGTAAGACAGATAATGAACTTTCCAAAGAAAAATATAGCATTTCGCAAAAAGAACTATATGCCTAACAAAGGAACTTCTCATGGGTTCATGTAAGCAACAGTCATATAGTCTAATAGCTTCATGAAATGTCTTGGCTTTACAAGTACTCTTCAGTGGAAATGTAGATCATAGGAAGAGAATTATTTGAGACTGAGAATTAGGGGGAAAAAACATAATTCTACAAAGTGCTCCCAGGAGATGGACATAAACCAGCTACAGGCCAGGTGCCCTCCAGTGGTGATGTCTGACTGGAATGGAGCACACCCAGATCCATCTTGTAAATGTTCCCAAAAACCCACATAACATATCCTTAAAAATCACTAGACTCCTTAGTGTACTGCTATAGGATAAAAATGAGTGTCTACAGAAAAGATCTCAAATCAACAGCAGTTGAAAATTTTTCTCTTCTTAAAATGCAGATGGAATATTTCTTTTTAAACTTTGGGCTGTGTTTTCTGTCACCAGTTGTAAGAAATGGTCTTAGTAAAACTGGCATTCAGCTGTTTTTCCTACAGAATGGACTTCAGAGAGCATAATATCTCTTCCTTTCCCTTGACAAATGACTCATGTGGAGAATGAACTCTCACCCTGCTCCATGACCCTGTGATGATCGATCAGCATCTGGTTTGCAGTTACTGGCGCACACCTTATCAGTAAGTGGATATTTCATGCACCTGTCAAAGCTGTATTTTCTCCATTTTTAAGTATTAAATCTTCTGATGTCATGAAGCTCAAACTGGTTCAGGTTTTGTCAAACTGCTTTTGGGTTATTAAACTTGTAAAATAATTATGGGCTTGAAACACGGTCAAAGATACTTTCAGGTGCAGCTGAACCAGAACTGAAATTGAAACGGTACCATAAATTTCCTGACTGCTCTCCATAAATACAGGCATTGCTAGAACTATTCAAGCTAAAAGATAACATCAGTATGCAAAACTAGGTAGATATAAAATGTCTATGAATAAATTTAAGGTGTAAATTAGAAAACTCACCTCAGCTGGTGAAGCTCTGAAGCAATATTTGTATAGGCATAACACAGGCCTGTACAGAGAAACCATCTTCAATCACAAAGCAAGAGACCAGACTCGGTCCTTTCCAGTCCTGGGTTTGTGATCTTCTTAAGTCATTGACTAAACTTACCCTAGCCAAATGGAAATAGAATCAGGAACTTAAACTTTCTTTCCTTGCTCACCTCTTTCATGGGCTATCAACTCAAAATCTAACGTCTTTTAATTGTGTCTCACTTGGTTTAGCCACCTCCAGCCTCCAACAAAACAGAGCATACAGACAAATCATGCCTCAGGACCTCTAAGGCAAGGAGAAAAGAACTCCTCTCTAGAGTTTACCTCCTACTCATGAGAAAGGCAGAAACATCTACATAGTTATGCAACCAAAGACAGTTGGATTTTGCCGAAGGAAGCAGAACTACTGCTTTGAGAACTGGTGTGACTGCACCCAAAATACTGCTGTGGACACGGCCAGACTGCCAAAATATCACCACATATTCCCTGTACAAGCAAAACTGCATGTCAAGGTGTGAGATCACAGGAAAGGACAGGTTGGAAGTTCTCTTGTCCAAAACTCCTCCACAAAACAGAGTCAGTGTGAGGTCAGAATAAGCTACTCAGGGTTTTATTAGTTCCTTACTCAACATGGAGGCTTAACATCAAAGTTCAGAGTGTTGGTTCAAACATGAATCATTTTGAGAACAGTGTTAGGAAGCCATTTTGTGTTAGGAAAACAGACCTGAGTAAGTCAATGTATTCCATAGGGGACTAATGATGACTAGTAATGGGAGCTTAATTAGCCACAGCTGAAATAGCATCTCTGACCAGTCTAATTCCAGCATGTTCTAACAGCATGCTTGCTGTCACACTTGATTTTAATGACCTCATTAGCGCACACAGAATTCTAGCACCAGCCACTGCTTTGCCCAACAATTGTCATGAAAATGTCCTATCCCACTGTATTAATAGTGAGACTATCTTTGCATCCTGAACATTTGTCTCTCCTCACGCTGGCACACAACTTCTGTGACTCATAATTACACTAACATATCATGTAATAGCTACAATCACAACCTAAGGGTGTGACAGGGAAAAACTGCTCAGTTTACTTCGTTTAAACCAAATAATCATCACACTGGTTTATTGATTTATTAATAGAACACAATTAACTAGCAATCAGTGGCATATATTTTCAGGTTCAGTATGGGCAATACACTGTCAAACAAAATGCTAATAAACATCTAACAAATAAAGAATGTTTCTTCACTAATCCCCCAAAGTTCTAATTGCGCACACAAAGCTGTGCACCCACCCACCCACGGTTATACACACAATTTCCCTCTCACACATGCCCCTGTAGGAGATGTGGGCACTTTTTGTGTACTTTGCTGCTCCTCACAACCTGCTAATGCACACAGCGGGGAGGAAGCACCACAGCCCCAGCTGTGAGTCCCTGCCTATTGCACCTGCCCAGTCACTGCCCGAGCTGGATGAAGGCTGCTGGCATGTCCACACAGAGTTTTTGGTGCCAGGGGATGAACACAGAGCAAATGGTGTCAAACCTACCTCATCTGTTTTTGACTGCTTGCTCCATTCCCACTGTTTTCCTTCCTGTTACAATTTCTTTTGTCCCATATGTTTCTTTCCAAACTGGACCTTCCCTTATTTCAGAACTCACCTGGTAACTCCCTAGTGGTTTGTCATCCCCTTTAACAGGACCAGCTGTGGCACAGTCAATCTCAGACAGGTTTGGATGCTTGAACTTGCACTGCTGTCTTATCAGCTGTTGCTGTTCAGATCATTTTACCAAGAATGGGTCATGGGAGCACCCCTGCAAACAGAAACATAGTACTAGGAATTCTTTAGGAATATTCCTTCAGCTTCTTCTAAGGTAAATTAGATAACAGCATGTGCTTAGGCAGCATTTTGCAGCAATGACAGGAGATATATCATGTCCAATTCTAAAAGTAATATAAACCCACTTCTGATTGTGTTTAAGTACCACCTCATTCTCCTGCCTTGGTGCTCTATACTCAAAAGTGAAGTGAAAATTACTTGAAAAGGTGTTCTTTGCAAAAAAAGATGTTCTCCTCCTATATAAAAGCAGCTGTCAGTAACCCTACTTTTAAATGAAGTAAGTCCTCCTACTCACAGCCAAGTGAAGCTTTACTGGAAGGCAATTCCCAGGTTATCACCATTTCCCACCAGCCTGCTCTCCCGGGATGCAGTGCTGCTCTTCTCTTGTTCCCACAGCTCCTTTCCAGGTCACCACAGATGCCAGAGGGCCGGGGTGCACCAGGACCCTGGGTGGCCCTGAAGTGTTCGCTGTCCCTTTTTGGATCTGTGCTGTGCTGGCTTAGCACAGAAGAATAAAAGGATCAGGTCAGATCGAATGCCCTGTGTCTGAAACAACTCTCTAAAGATCGTGCTTGCAGTGAAGGGTCCTGCTCACCCGGCTACAGAAAACACGCCCTCTACCTACCAACATTTCAGTTTAATTAGATACATGAAACTACCTCCTTTTTTTTTTTTTTTAATGCTTTCAGAGGAATTATCAAATTTGAAATCCCTCATTTCGCTTTCTGCCCTAGCTTTGCAGCTTTACAGTGACCTTAAAACTCTGTTCTCACTTCGGGCTATTTCAGTCTGTTACTGTCTCTGAATCACTATCAAACCTTTCATGCCAGCAGAACAGTCTGCTACTGCACAGCCATTTAAACAAACAGGCACCAAGTGGAAAGATAGGAGGACTCCAACAACATTTTTTCCCCTGAAGTTTAAACGATTCCAAACATTGCAGCATTGCACTCTGGAATTATATCAGACAATAAAAGAAAGAGATACGCAAAACAGACAATAAAAAGTAAATAGGATAAATAAAGATTTAAAGGTAGGTGAGAATAGAAAGACTTGCTTAGAAATAAATAGTCCTTTTAGAAAAAAAAAACTAGCATGGAGCAGTCTAGAGCTTGTAAAAAATTATGATTATGATTTTTTTTTTTAAAGTTTCATTACATATCAGTAGTATGTCCCCAATGGCTGCACTTTCCCAAAGGACAATTAAAGTTACCATCAACTCTTCCTGTAACTACTCCAGCACACAACCCAGCTACCTAGCAGGGAGGTGACACAAGCATTTCTTTTTGCAGAAACTTACTGGCTACACTGTCATTTTTATGCTATGGTAACACTCAGACCCCACCCCCAGACTGTACTGTAAGATTGAGAATAAACCAAAACCAGGCCTTTTCCCTAAAAGCCAAGACTCCAGTAAGGTGTAACGCAAGTATACTTAAACTAGCAAACAAAAAAAGGGACGAACCCAATAAGCGCACGTTGCCCTAACCCTCCAGCAAGTCCTTTCTAAGAAAGGGATGTGAAAGGGAAGAATGAGATTGCAGTGACAATTCCTCTGCAGCAAGGGAGAAGTAAGAAAATGATGATGCTTTCAAATTATAATGTGTGGGAACAAAGGCTATTAGGGAAAGATTCAAGACAAGTAATCATCTGTATAGGAAATGACACAAAAGAATAAGGCAGAGTCCGTGCAGTCGTTGGAGTTGAATGGAAATAAATAGTTCCTCCTTGAACTAACAGATTTGGTGTTAGGGTCACAAAAATGAAGAAGGTAAAACAGGCTGCCCTTACTCAACAGTAACAGACAAGCAAAACTGGCCTAAGAAATTGTATTGTAGATTACACAAAGAAAATGTGCAAAGAACAAGGTATTGCAGAGATAAGGTCTAAAAGTACAATCTCAAAGTGCTGGGGGCTCTACAAACGTTGCACTGCTCAGCAACGTCCCTTTGATTTCCATCAGTCTCAAGAAGCACAAACACTGGGTAAAGGTAAACCAAAGGCTATATAACTTCCAGGTCATTTTGCCCTCCTCCAACTCAATGCCCCCTCTGGCATCCTGGCCAAGATCCATTACTAAGGATTACCAGTGTGCAGTTGTTTTAAAAATTCAAAATTGCAGACAATGAGCTTGAATCCATTCAGACATTCACTAATGTAGTCTTTAGTCTTACACTCCACATCACTAAATAACAGTCCTGAACCAAGGTAGGTAAAGACGGAGTGTCCTCAAACACACCTCTCACCAGTTTTTGCAACTGATTTGATTTAACCTCTCAGATCCATTCAGATTGCAGGATGCTGAGACTCAGTCTTGCACACCTAATTTTAGTCTGATAAGGCACCTGTACTTTGGATTTGAGATTGCTTTTGCAGTTGATGGTCTGAAAGCAACAGGGGGAAAAAAAAAAAGATGGTAACCAATTCTTAAAAAAATAAAAAATGTTGTTTTCTAACTGAGACGTATCCCTTTCTTAATGCTGAAATTCTGTTTTCTGATAAAAGGAGTATTTATCAGCAAGGACTCTTCAGACTTCCATCTAGGTACATTTCAACAGATACAGTCACAATGCTTTTTTCTACAGAAGACTCCACCTTTGCAGACTATTTCTGAAGTGAAACTGCAGCCAAAGTAAATCAAATATTGTTGAAGTACAGTTCACTAATCTAAACCCCAAATAATTTTTGAACTCTGAATGCTGAGTCCCTAAATACTCTATTCAGCTGCCAAAGGTGCAGAACTGTTTCATGGACTTCATGACTACACTGTCAGTAGTCTAGTTCCCTGTTCTGGTCTTAAACCCAAAGCCACATGGACATACTGCAGTGAGAACGGCTCACCTTGAAGAATTGTGAGAGTTCCAAAGTTCCCAACAGAAACATAAACATCCAGATGCTACTTAATTATGGGGAAGAAAAATTAAAAAAAAAAAAAAAAAAAAAAAGAGACCTGAGGAAAAAAACTCAAAATGAACTTGAGTTTGTTTTTTCAGCCTGCCTAGCCCTTTACTAACACCAACAGACAAATAAAAAATAAACATACAAACTCTGCAAAGAAGGAATTCCCAGTGACCATTTTTCACTGCAGCCCAGACTCCTCCTTCCAGTAAGTGCTTTGTGCATGTGTGCTGAGTTACCCGAACTCCATCCAGACAATACCAGACTACCTTTCTTGAAAGGACAATAAATACAAGCTACTTGTAACAAATATTACAGAACCTTAAAAAGGATTTACTGTGCATTTACTTCATAAATGCCTCATTCTTTTTAAAAAAAAATTATATTTACCTGTGCTCTTTCTTCCCCCAATCTCATACTTTATTTAGGAGAATAAAAACAAGGGTTGGAATGATAAGCTTATCAGCTGGGGATGACAAGTGTCTGAGTCACAATAGACATTTGAAAAGCAATGGAGGGAACAGGGGGAAGAACTGTGCCCAGCAGGACTATTTCAGCATCCCAATGCTGAGGACCAGCAACACATTCAAAGGCTGAAATGGAGCAGTTTATCATGGACAGGATGCTTCTCTAACTCCCTGCAATAAAGTTCAGCTTTGTTTTACCTGAATAATTTTAGGTATCAATACCATCAGTAAAGAATGTCGCAGTGAGTGTCAATAATTAAACTGATTAATTATAAAGAGAACCTTGCAAGCTTTTAGAGCAAAATTTCAAAAACTAACCTGATGATCTGATTTATTTTATTACAGTAGATTGCATAAATCAGATTTAGATAGAGGGAGAGAACATATTGAATTAAGAACAGTATTAACAACCTCTGTTTACCTCCATATACCCTGCAATTGTTCAAAAAGTCCAGAAGCCATTGATTCAATCTGTTTTAGCTATATACCGTCAAAAATATGGTAAACTAAAAAGAAAAACTAAATACTTTTTTGTTGTTGTTGTTCTTTTTGTACCTCAGTATGATCCAGAATTTAAATCCAATCACTACCAACAAACTCAGTTACATGATTCTTAAATCCCCTCTCTCTCTCAGACTTCAAAGTCAACTGCTTAGAGCTACCTACCTGTACCTACCCACTTTGGCTAACACAAAAACCAGAGTGATTAAAATCTATTTTCAGTCCCTAGGTCAGGGTCACAGATACTTCTGACATTTCTCAGGGCCAGAATCATTCTGAAAGTACAAACCTGCATTTGTTCCTGAGCGTGGCTCACAGCTTTTCTGTAACACAAACACCTAACAAGGAACACCTGGCTTGAGCATGGTGACCCAGTATAATGGTTCATTCCCAGCACCTGTCTCCAAGCAGATGACTCAGTGTCTCCTTTACTTGAAGACAAAAGTTCCCAAGTGTTTTGAGCTCCTAATCAAAATATTTGATTTAGCTAACTAAAACCCCCTTTCTGCCAATTTTATATACTTAGAGCTTTTCAGTGATCAGGCATCATACTGTCGTATGTGTAAAAACACATTTTACATTGCAAAGAGTTTCTATTACTTGGGAGCATAGAATTAAGCATCTGTATAAATTGCATGACTATAGTCTCAGTAATGAGTTTGTTTTCTATTAGCTCTGCTCAACTGCTCACCAGGTTGCTCATTTCCCAGTCAGCTATTACCTGTCTGAAGTGCATTTCCATGGTAGAAAAAGAGCAAAAGCTTCTCCTGCTACTTAGCTCCTCAAGTATGAAAACACGTTAAATTAATCAACTCAGGTGGAAAAATTAATGAGGCTGCTAGAAGATACAGTAGAAACACCATTAATTTCCCAACCAGTCCACGATTCATAGACTGCAGAAAAGGACTGCACTTAGCCTAGCTGCTTTGCTTTTATAACACAACATTACAACATACAGGCTTCACCCCACCTCAAGTTCTGGTAAGATGAAAGACCCAGGCAGAGAGAGAAAACACTGTTTTCTTACAAGAGAGAGCTCCTTTAACTGGAGAGCAGCTGAGAAAAAAAAAAGTGGGCAGCACATAACAAATATTCTAAAGAAAGATCCTGGACTTTTTTTTTTTTAAATTAGACTTTTAGAGAGCTCTGACCTCAGGACACAGCATGGTAAAACTGGCAAGAACATGGATGCAGAATAATTCACTATTTTATTTATTTCCCATATCAGCCAAAGCAAAGAGTAAGTTACCTTTGAACTCTTGCCACATACACGCATCTGTTTTGCTTCACCTAACAAGGCTTTCTGAGAAGCACATTGTAAATGCTGAGTGCAGCAAGCTGTGAAAAAGGGTAGGCATCATACCCCAGTGATCCCAGTGTTTTATAGGGCCTGGGACTCCACACTGCAGCTCTTTCAAGAAACAGCAACCACAGAAGCTGTGCTTAAGAGCTCTGTGCTAAAGAAGCAAGGGAAGATGCAATGACTGTAACAACAGCAGAGATAATCTCAGTCCTGAATTGAACTACCTGTTGGTTACCTGAGGAACTCTTTGCATCACAGCATGGAGCTCAGAGCTGGATTCTCAGCAGGGCATGTGATACACTCCAGGCTGCCATGCTTGAACTGATCCTGTGTGTGCCACACCAGCTTTTAACTTAGCTTACCTTCCACACAGAAACTCAGCTAAATGGAAAATGCAAGGCTTACTCTTCAATACACCCATTGAATCCATGCAAGCCCCTTATTAAATATATGGTATTTAAACCACATTTAGGAAATAAATTCTTGTTCATCACTTAGCTCCTGATCCAACAAAATCTAAACCTGTATTGAGGTTATGTTGACCAGTGTTAAGATTATGCACAATTTTGTTCTACGAAACGATTGCTACAACTGAAGAGTTTAGGTGAAGACTTAATTGAGGAAAGCAAATCAGGACAGGCTGCAGAAAATGCAGTAATGTCAGTTTTTACTAAAACTGTTTATTACAAATGTTTAGTAGAACATTAGATGATTAGTATGACAGTCTAGATTAAAGTGACCCTTTAAGGGCAAATCTAAAAACATTATTCACTCTTAGTGACAGTGTGTTCAATCAAATCACTATATTGGTATTTTGTGCTTCATCAGTCAAGCATAGAACTAAAATACTTTTAGAGTGTCTCACACTTTCAGGCGTTACCTACAAATCTCAACCATGGGAATAGTTCAACATCTCAGTGGTTTTCTTTACAGGGCCTGCACCACCTGCTACGTCCAACAGCAATTAAGCTGCTCCCAATTAAGCAAACGCAGAAACTGACCGAATGGTTAGCACTCTCACACCGGGCATTGCAGAGGAGCTGGGACTGACCAGGTGTGTCTGGTTAACGCGGAGCAGGAGAAGAGGCTGTGGCAGCCCCAGCTGCGCTCAGATGACCCCACCGTCACTAAAGGGGGCTGTGTGGAAGCTACCTATGGTAAAACACCCATTTCTCACGTTTCGAGGCCTACGGAAAAGCACCCCCGAGGCAGCCCCGGGCGGACAGGAGGAGGCAGGGGGGCTGCTCGGGGGCGAGGCGGCTGCCGAGCCCGGAGCGGTGCCGCCGGCCGGGCCGTGGCACGGCCCTTTGTTGTCGGCCGCGGCGGCGCGCTCGCCGCTCGCTGTGAGGGTGGGCGTGGGCGGGGGGCGGTCGCGCCGCCGCCGAGGCCGCCGCCCGCCGGCACCTGCCTCCCCCCGGGGCGGGACTTGGCTCCCGGGGCCGAGAGATTCTCCCGAGCCGCCGGGGACCGCGGGGACAGCCCCGCCGCGCCTTTGTGCGGGGCCAGCGCCGCTGCTGCCGCGCCGGGCTCTGCTCGCCACGCGCCCGGGCGGGTCCGGCCGCTCCTCGGGCAGCGCGGCGGGGTTTCCCCTCCCTCCCTCCCTCCCTCGCTGCCCGCCCCCTGTCTCCCGCTCCTGCCAGGATGGTGGACCTGGACAGCGAGGTGCCTCCGCTGCCGCCGCGGTACCGCTTTCGGGACTTGCTGCTGGGCGACCAGGGCTGGCAGAGCGACGACAGGTGAGCGCGGGGCGCGGTGTCCGCGGCGGGGTCGCGGGGCCGGGCAGCCTTCCGGGACGGCTCCTCCGCCCGCGGGAGCGCAGCCCCGGGGGAAACTTTGCCGGGCACGGGGTGCGACGGCCGCCGAGGGCTGCGGTGCCGCGCCCCGCCCGTAGCCGGGGCCGGCCGGGCCGGTGCCCCCGAGCCGAGCGCGGGGCATCCCGCAGCCTCCGGAGCGCTGCCGCGAACGGCGGAGCCTTTCCCTGCCCCACAGCACCGCAGGAGCAGGACAGGTGAGAGATTGTCTCCGTATGACAACGTTCGCCGAGGAAACGTCCCAAACAAAACATGCTTTTCCTGTTTGTCCAAAGGCTAATTGCGGGACGCTCTCGCTCTCCTGTATCCAGGCTTCTTTACATGCAGTTTCTTTTAATGCTGCGATCCTAGGCATGGACACAACTACCACTATTTTATTCCTTTATGAATTCTTTCAAATTTGTCAGCATCTTTAAGTACACCCGATAGAAAAAGATGCGTTTGTTTCAAGTCAAATGTTGTCCTTCAAAATAATAAACAAAGAGCCCTTTACATTAAAAGAAAAAAGCAAACCAGGAATGTGTGTTCAGTTTTAAAATGTTGAATGAACAGCGTTCATGAACAGCACCTGCATCATTCCACTCTGCTGGACCATACAACCTTGTGTCTCAATAGACTATTACATGATCCCATCTTGCAAAATTATGTGTCATATCCACTTTGTACCAACACTTTCTTGTAGTCAAAGGACAGAAAAGCAAACTCGGTAATATACTGGATAGCTTTTAATTCAATATATTTGCATTGTCAGAGTATATCTTTAACTTGGCAGTCAGAAACTTTGATTTTAATGCTGTTCTACATTGTTCAGATTTTTGCTACTTTCCTAAAGAACGATGGATTCTTATTGATTGATAATCACAAGATCATGCAAATATGTAACTAATTATTGCCTTTGTTTAGGAGAATATGCTGTACATTGAAGCAGTTAAACAAATGTTTTTTATTCAGAGAGGTATGAAATGGTTATTGACATCTTAATATAGTCACCAAAAATGAATGCTGTTGGTTGGAAATGACAGCATTGTAACTACATAATGGAGAGTTAAATAGTATGTTTAGCAAAGCATGCTTTTACTGTTTAAAAAAATTAGAAGTGTATTGTAATGTAGTCATTACTTCTGATTACAGTATTCATTGAGGTTTTAGAAAATTTAGCATCTTACACCTGCATCTTATTTCCTACTGGAACAGGAAAAAACTCCACAACCTTTCTTATTGTAACAACTTTATTTGTTTATTTGGGGTTTTGATGGCTAAAATGTAAAAATATTCTTTGTGTATCTTTTTGGATCACTCTGGGGCTTAACACTTTTTCCAACTCTAGTTTAAACTTCTGTCAAGCACTTCCCTGATGCCAGTTGTTTGACTTGCACTTTATGAAGTTACCTTCTGCGGAAGAAGCATGATCTGGTCTCAAATAGCAAATAGTGTAACTGCACAACCCAGAGCATCCTTTTAGCTATTGTCTATTTCAGGTCTGCGTGCACTTAAAAAAATGAAAATAAATAATCCTTAATACAATTTTGATAGCAGAATTATAGCATAAAAGTCTTCCAGTTTGAAAACTGCAGCAAAGAACTGATGGAAAATTAAGAGTAAATTTTAATTATTTCAGTAATATTCCAACAACCATTACAAGAAAGCTCTCTGGCACAATCTGAAATTTAAAAATGTAAATGGCTTTCTAGATCTTTATGCATTGTCCTGTGCTGAGGCTGTGGCAGGAAGGTGTGCAGGGGTTTCCCCACAATGCCAGCAAGATTGTGTTTTACATGAGGCTGTGATAGCAGCATTCTCTCCTCCAGCTCTGTAAGTTACCATAGCAGTAGTTTTGGATACCAGCTTTCCAGTAACTGAACAAGAGCCATTCTTATAAAGATCTTGAGTATTATCTTTTGTTTGTCTGTCCAGATTCTTACTTTCCTGAAGTGGAGGCTATCATGTGTAATACTGAAATATTCATTCCTTCCTATGTTGTTGGAATATTGCTGCTATCCATTATAGAAAAAGCATGCATATTCTGCATAGAAATAGCATCAAGTGGAATACTTAGAATATTAGCCATACTTCCAGGAAATACTGAATGAGAAAGACTGCAGACCTATGGGGACCCTGAGATCAGCTTCTTATTAGTTTGCAATGATTGATATTACACAAGTATATATTATTTTGGTCTGCTTTATTTTCTTTGCACTCTTATGTAAATGATTCTTAGCTGGTTTTGAAGCATATCCTTTGTATTGCATTCTAAGCAGTGTGCAATATAGGTATTGCCAGAGGTGTTGTTTGTAACCTCTTCAGATGAGTGGATGTTAACTATGAAAGGAGTATCTGAATAGTGAAATACAGTTGAAGTAGCCTTATAGCACTTGGTCAAGATAGTTCATTTTAGTTATTGGCCTTTGGCTGAGATGCTGCAAATAAGTTTTCTGCCTGTTTCCAGTTCACTGCAACTTCTTAATTCCACTTGCTCTCAACTCTGGCAGTGATGTATGCTAAGGGTTTTCCATCTGTGTGATCATCTGTGTGAACTTCAGGTCTGTTACCAGCCAAACCCTGTGTCTTGTCTTAGTTCCATTCTCTTTTTGATCTTCCCGGTCTGTTCATCCTTGGGGGATCTCTTTTCTGCTTCCATTATGCCTTTTCTGGAAAAATGCTGGCTTTTTGCTGATAGGGTCCACCTCCTTGTTTTCTGAAGCTTGTTGGTTCTTTAGAGTGGAGAGGAGATGGAATTATTCTTCCCATCTGCCACAACCCACCCAGGATTCTGTGTCTCCAAATCACAGTTTTAGTAGCACAGTTCACCATTATATGTCATGTGGTAGTATTTAATAATAAATACGATGGAAATTATGTGACCTCTTCTCTTTTTGTTGAAAGATACATTTCTGACACAATCATATTTCAATTTTGAAACCTTAATTATTATGTTCCTTTAGGATGAGTGTTTGATCCCCCCTTTCTTTTAAGTGTTCCTGTTAATTTATAAAATGCACATGTGCTAAAATGCTTAGTTGATTGTAATAGGACTCTCATTCAGGAGCTTTGTTCTTAGATCTCTACCTGTTTGGAGACTGATTTCTAATATTTTTTTTCTTTTTTTTCTTGGGGACTTCTCCTATAGTGGAGCTTTACTCAGACTTCTCTTTTTTTTTTTTGCTATCTAGTTCATGATCCGCTCCTTACCTGCATTTCTTCAATGCAGTAACATCCACCTTACTGCTTTTGCATTTCTGTCCCCTCCCCCAAGAAATTCTGCTTTCATAGCTTAGATTCATAGCCAGCCTTGCAGTTGGCTTCAGTAACAGATGGGTTCTGGGCTGTCATCTTCCACAAACCGCCAAATTGGATTGTATATTATTTTTCATAAAAGAAGTTGCTGTGTGCAGAAGAACATAGTGAATCTTTGACAAATGATTTTGTTCAGTAAGAAAGCTACTCTGAATAATTTATTGGCATTCTTGAATTTGCTGAGTGGTTTTTTTTTCAAAAAAAGGATGTTAAAACCAGTTTTGGTTTTTGAAAAGCTAGATTTTCAAAGGACCCAGTTCCCTTTGAAAGCCGTGGAGATGAAGCTTGATGCTTACACTACACTCATTTTATATGGAAAACACTTCTACAAGGCAGCATGTAAAAGATCAGCCCAGTTAGAGCGTGTCTATGTGGCAAGCAGGTGAATTCTGTGGCAAGCAGGGCAGTGGATCAGGTTTCCTCTGGCCATGTAAATATCCCTGGGGCTGGGCTGAGAGTAAGGAGAAGATTGGATCATTGACTTTCTCACTAGTTTTGTAAATATGGCTAATATCTCTTTGCAAATCTTACATTTTATTTCATTACTGAAAGTCTCTGAAAATGAAACAGACTTTTTTGATTTGCTGGATATTCTGAGATGTTTATTGACCATCATAAAGCAGTTTACCTTTTAGTTTGGCTCCTGAGAAGTGAGCAGAAATCAAGGGGGAACTCAGTGATTAGCACAAGTTATTCACCTGTTAATTCAGCCAGGTTTCACTAAATTGTGATTGGAACAGTAAACTATGAAATGAAATGTTTCATAATCCTACTGATCATCGGTCCTTATTCTTACCAGCTGTGTTGAAGAGCAACACAAATAAAAATAGAAAATAGGAAATACCCTACCTGGTGAAGAGGTGATATGTTCAAAGTTGGTAAATAATTTTCTTCAGAGGAGGGGAGAAAAGAGGTTGTTTATTTTAGGTTCCCATGTAAGTTTGGGAAAGCTACAATGAAGAGGTTTTTGTGTACATAAATAGTTACCACTTGCTTCAAAACAGCCAAACCCCAGCATGCTAGAGGTGTAAAGAAAGTGTTCTAAGTTTAAAATTAAAAAGCATTTGCATTCTGTCCATATCACTGCCTTTTTATTAAGGTCTTTAGTATCTTGCAGAGCACAGTTTACCTCACATTTCTTAAACCATTTATGTCCAGACATTTAATCCTTTCTTTAGAAGCTTATGAAGATATAAAACCTGCATTTGTTTTAGTGAATTCTAGCAAGCCAGGAATGTTTCCACCACTGAAGCATGACTGCTTGTTCTGATGAACTGTTCAAATTCTCCTCTGCCTGCTCTGACAAAAATGTCTTGAACTGTGCAGTGCCTAGGAATGGTTTGGCAGTTGGAGTGTCCAAGGAGACAATATGAACAGATAACTTGTGGGTAGTCCAACCCCCACCTTCAAAGCATTAGATTTCATAACTTTTCTATGTGCTGCTGCAAGATATTTTTGCAATTTTCAGTTGTGGAACAAAAATTTACATTTTCCAATTCTGTAAATTTTTTTCTATTCTGTAGATATATATATATAACAAGAACATTAACTGGTGCTGGAAATTCATTTAAAATCCTGCTCCTGTATTGAGATTAAAATTTGAGTCATTTTGATACAGTATATACTTTAATTTTAAAACTATAGAGCTAAATTTTACCTTTGTGAAAGAACTGTTCTTACCCTGAGTACTTATAGGATTAAATTAAAATCAGCCTTCCATTCTGGTGTGCTTTTTGCATAAATGCACATTACCACCTCTCTGGAGGGGAAGGAGATTCACATAATACAGAACACCTCCACACATCACTTGGACAATTGCATCCTGCTGGCTGTCATGTTGACTGGTGACTTTCAAGGAACAGCTCCCCACTGTAAATCTCAGAAGGCACTTTAACAGTCATTTGTCACAGTGTGAATTAGTGAGTAAAGCCCTCCCTTTGCCTTTCCTTTTGGAAATCACCTGAGATTGTTAAACTAAAAGTGGATGAAAGCCCACATGTTTCTGATTCAAGTGATTTAAAATAACTGAGTCTAGATTCAACTTGGATAAAAATTCTATTATAATTTCCTCAAAAGAAAATTCTATTACAGTTCCTTCAAAATAATCCTCCTCTTTCCTTCAAGAAACACTTTAGTCGATTTGGCCTCCTCATTTTAGAAAACATGTTAACTTACAGGAATTCTTTCATTTAACAGAGGCTACAAATAAAAGGACTTGAGCAGATATTGTCAAGTTTATTTTGATTTGCCCTTGTAACTACATTTTTAAAACCCATAAAGAGATTTAGAAGCCTAAACTCTATTGTAAAAGCTTGATTTTGATTGAAATTGCTCAAGATCTTAACAGTCTAATTCTCTAAGAGGAAGTGTTTCCATTTCTGCAGTGAGACTTTGCATAGTAGTAGTTGGAAAGTTTAGGTTGCCCTAAACCCTGAAAAAACTTGCTTCATGTACAGGCCAAGCCCTTTCTCACTGCTTAAAAAAAGAGATTGAAGAGAAATATTGACGTTTGTAAAACTGGTGCATTTGCCACACCAAGAGACCAGAGTTTACACTCATGTGGCAGGTTTAGGAGTACAGTCCCAGATAAATAAACTGTTTATATATCTCCATACTCACCATCATTCTAAATTTATCTTAAGATGGTCCCTGTTTGAGATAAAACACCTGTGTGTAAGGGAGAGGAAGTACTGCTTTGTAGAAGGGAGTGCCATCGTCCTCATTCTAATTTGTGTTTTACCATATTTCTTGCAACAACGACAGAGGCCAAAATATGTTGTTTTTATGTTTCTGTATTCCACTTGAACCAGCACACAGTGTGGAATTGGGGAAGGACGTGGAAAGAAAAAGGTAACATTTCAGTGCTGTTATGACTGATCTGTCCAAAGAAGACTTTGGTAGCATATCCCAGCAGAAGTTTTAACCTGCACAAACCCCTTAAGTGTCTCATCTTGAAAACTCTTACAGACCAAGCAGTTTTCCTCCCCTGGGACAACATGATGCACAGTTTGTAAATGTACTTGGTACTTCAATCATTACTTAATTATAGACTTATTGCTAAAGCTCTTATTTTTCCTTCTACAACTTGACACATACTACTTTACATCTGGCAGACTCTATAATACTCCATGGGGAGCAAAAGCAGTTCTTTCCCTCCTAATTTTATGAGCATTATTCTATCACATCCAATGATTAAGACTATTTATTTTATAATAGTAAGCCCTGTGCTGCACTATGCCTTTCTTTCAGAATGACTCTTCTATAACAAATGGTGACATTGATTCATGTTTATGAATGTTTATTTCCCCTTTATCCTGTAACAAAGAAGTAGATCACTTGGAGCACCAGAACTGTCTGCACTTTCTTTTATAGAAAGAGTAAAGTTGTAAAATAAATCTGCTAACCATTTCTGCACTATACATTCAGTTTCTAGACGTCGCAATTAAAGGTGATCTTTATCTTACCTGAATTCTGACACAGTATGCCTAGGTGCTTGTACTAATCCACTAAACACTTTAAATGTGGATTCTTCACTTTTTTTTACAAGTAAACGAACAAGTTAAGTCCTTCCTGAAGGCCTCCACTCCATGGTCCCATAATCTGTGTCATTGGAGAGAATGCCATTCAGGAGCTGTAAATGTTCTGCAGCATAGAAAATTTGGTGCAGAATGCCTTAAAACAGCTGTTAAAGATTTCAGCCTCCCCCGTGCAATCATCTGCTAATTATGTTAGCAGTCAACTTCCTGGTGGGAAGTAGCAATAAAACAGAAACAGTCATTAGGAGACAAAACCCAGTGTTTATTCTCACGGATAAAAACAGTGATATTATTATTTACTCAGAAGTATCTCAAGGGGCAAATCCTGCCTCTACTTATGGAGATATCTGTTGGGAAGTGCTGTACTTTTGTGGTGGAAAGCAGGTTGCCAAGTCTGTCATCTCTGTGCCTGCCTTGCCAAGTACCAAGCTATGGAAGGTGTGGAAGGAAGGCATTAGGTTAAGATCAGTGCAAGTTACCTACTGAGTTAGCAAAAAGGAGAAGACTCTGCCTACCCCTGTGCCTGGGTGTGACAAGTCTCCTGCCAGGTTTAGCTATTAATAACTGCATCTCCAACAGCCAGCACGAGGGTCATGTGCCTGGCAGGGACAATGACACAGTTTGAACAACAGGCCTCACTATGGGTTAGGTCTGGCCCTCCCTCCTAGGTTCTGTAGCCTGAGTCAAACCCCTTTGGCGTTTTGTAAAGAAAAGAGTTTTGCCCTTTAGCTTTCTATGATGTTAAAGTTAATGGCATTTACTGTATTTGTAGCTTAAAGGTACACAGCTCCTTCATAGTATAGTGATTGTTAAAATATTTAATAGGGAGTAAACATTATAAAACAGCCTCTCTCATTTATTGTTCCAAATAACCAAAAACGTTCTAGAGATTTTACGCTTTTATCGCTTTGTTTTCTCTTGCCCTTGTGGCTAAAGAAAGCTGCAGTACACACGAAACCAGGGTTACCAAACCTAATCTGACCCAAATGCCAATGGGAAAAAACCCAACAAGCTGCACTGCAAGTTGAAAACTGTGGTTATGTTTGTTGCTTCTGAATAACACCTGTTAATACACAACATTCCCTGACCCTGGAATGGGATTTACTTTCTCATCTTCACACCAAACTCAAAGGAGCTGAGGGCACTGGTCACTTATCACTGTTGCCCTGTGGTTCTCACCATGGAGCAGAGACAGCTCTAACAGAGGACTAAAGGCTAAGCTCTATATTTAGCTGAATGTACCCTTTTGAGAAGTGAGCAAGCTATGTTTTCACTGTGTACAGCAATCTAAAATTTGATCTTTGTTCAAAGGGATTTAGTCAGTTTAACAAATATCTTTTGAAAAGCCGTTTTTGTAGCTAATGTCCAGTCTTTAATTACTGTTTTGCTCTCTCAGTAGTAATTCAAAGAACATAATACAAACACAAAAAGTGGAGCAAACTACTCTGAAATGTGCAGATGTTGATTAGTCAACCTGATTTTATAAAGACTATCAAAATCCAGGTAGATTTTTCACCCACCTAAAAGTATCATAAAAGTGGAGCTTAATCTCACAAGAGCAGTGGCAGATATCATGTGTCTCATTGACACTGAGGACTTCATTTACAAACTGCATTCAAACTGTGACCCACATGATCATTTATTTTTTTACTGGCACTGACCGCAGATTGCATGAAAATTACAATTTAGCTAAAATGATACAAACAACATTCAAAATGCACTGAATTAATTTAAAAGTCTTGATTAGTTTTTTCTTCATTTTTTTTCTATTTTTTGGCAGTTCACAGACCACAGTTTGAGTTCAGAGAATAACAACAAAGTGAGTTAAATTCATGCTAACATTATGAATCCATTTAAGACAATTAATTGTGGCAGTCACTGTTTGTGACCAGCTCAGCTGGTGATTCAGAATGTTGTGATTTCAGTGTGGTGTTGGCAGAGCATTTTGTGTAGGAAGAACAAGGCTGGCTTCTGGGAATGTTTCAGATTATGGAGGTAGTACCTCTGAAGTACCTCTCCTTGTGTAGGAGAGAGGAAAATTTCAGGAGCCTCTAAAAGGCAGTCTGCTGGGATATAGCATGGGCTGGTCTGAGACTGTTGTGGAAGACCTCAGGTTTTGCTCCTAATTTCAGATAAGAGTGAGCTGTTAGAAGGTCACCATTACCAAGATTGGATGGTGAATGTCTTCTTCTAAGGCAGTGGGGTTGTGTAGCAACCTGCTGCTACTTGACTTCAGGCTAAGCTGAACTGAGCATTTAGAAATTCCTTTCCTTTCTAAGATGGCAGAGCCACTTTACAGTGACAAAAACGGCCAGATGGAGAGAGCTGGGAATACTGGGAATACTGCTGTGCTTCCTTGTATCACCTTAGACATTGGAGAATTGGCTTTCAGACCTCCTGGCATCCATACAGCCAGTTCAGTCCATGAACACACACCTCTCCTCGTTGTATCCATATATTCCACCTAAATCTGATCAGTGTTAAGATCTATATAAGACTTGAAAACAAGATGACAGAACAACACCTGTCCTGACCCACCTCACCAATACAGTTAACTAAAGAGAACTTAAATAACCTGTCAAAAAAACTGGTAAGATCTGAAATTTCTGCATTCATTTTGGAAGTTATGTTTAAAGGGGAAAAAATAGTGTTTACATTGACCAGGCCAGTATTCTGAAGGCACTTGCTAAATGATTTTCTAAACACACACAAGGCACATTTTCAAAGCTTGACGTTATTCTGAAAAATTAAACACTGGGCAAACTATTCTGCCAGCGATAAAACTGATGGACAGCATTTTACTTCAGAGAGTACTAAGTGTTATTTAATATGAATAAAGATGACAGAATTAAACTTTTAAAATATTGTGAAACTTGATATTTTAAATTTTTCTTAAACTAATGAAGAGATAATTAAAACCATGCCTTATGATTAATCAGGAAGTGTAATAGCTCGCTCTGAGTAAGGAGACTGAGATTTATATGAAGTCAGTAATTATATGTACCCTGTTAGCTGTGGAGAGAACAGTATCAGACAGGTGACATTTTAGAGATAATAATGACTTTTAAAGCACTTGTTCAATTATGCGTTCAGACTTCTTGAATCATTGCCACTCCTTAATGAGACATTTATAATTTATATGAAAATTTAGTAATTTTTTTCTGTGTAAAACAATAATCATATCTTTGCATCAGGCTGCATTTGAAAGGAAGGAATCAACTCCAATCCACTGTTAGATATATTGCACTGTATGTGTATGTTAAGCTGCAAGTATTACTTCAGAAACCCTACATATTTTATCCTCCATCTGGATGTCAACACTGGAGCCAAAGCAGCTTTAAATACTAGAGAATGAAGACAGATATGTATCAAGGTGCAATTCTTTTGGAAGGAGTCATCAGCAGGAAATGTCATCAGCACTCTTCTCCTGTTGATTTGGGGGGAGAGGAAATGGAGTCTCCACAACCTTTCCTCTGTGGGAAGCGTCAGGAGAGACACCTCCTGTCAAGTATGGGGCTTTTGGTTCATGTCTTTTCCTGAGGCTTTGCCTGAATGCTCCTTCTCTTTGTATTTATCTGCTAAATCCTTGCCTTTTGTGTAGCTGGTAAATGTGTGCTTGTGGGAGACTGGAAGTATACACAGCTCCCATAATTTCAGGAAAATGGCTGTAATCTGATATTCAGCCCTGTGTTACTTCTCAGAGTTGTTGGCATTCTAATGGCATATTTTGGGGCGTTGTCTAAGTGTTTCCAGATTGCATATGTGGACTGTCTCAATATGTAACTTTAAAAAGACACTCCTTTTTATAAAGTTACCCTGCTCCTGGGCATGTGTAAAAAGCATATGCAGTATAATTTTTTTTTTCTTTTTCACTTTTTAACACTTCGGCTATAAATGGAATCTCAGAAAAGTTCTTTCTAGGCTTGTTAAGGTATCTGTGGGAAGTTCCTGGCAAATTTTGTTTGACTTTTTATGACTTTTTTCCTTCCAGATCAGGCATGGTTCCCATAATTTCTTGCCTTGTAATAAATATTGTTAATCTAAGTAAACCTGTGGACAGGTGGGGAATTGAGCAGAGTACAGAAAAAAAAGACTGAAGTTTTAAACTAACTTTATGTATTGCCTTTGTCATAGTCTTGCATCCTACCTAATCCTTTCCTACTAGAAGGAAAAATGTAGCTTGGAGAAGAAATAAACACACAAATTTAGTTTAAGTGATCTGATGTAATGTTTTTCACACACTCGTGTGTGTTTTGTGACAATGGTCAGTACATAATTTTGGAATACAGTCCAAAAAATAATGGTGTAATATTTTTAGTAACTAAAACCTCTAAAAATAGTAAATGTAATATCATTACCTGTAAGAGTGCTATTACTAACTAGTGATATTTCTCCTTTGGGAATACTGCTGGTTATGACTAGAATCAAGAAAGAGCTATAAAAATTAAGCTTCATTGTGTATTGTTTTGGGTATTTTTTCTTAAAGATAAATAAAAAACCCAAATAGCAGCTCTGTTCCTTATTTGCCATGCTCTCCTCTTCTCCTAATCACACCTTCAGGTTCACTTCAACAGGTTCCTAGTTGAAACGATACTGTGGGAGACAAACACCGGTGTTGCATCTGTGAGATTGCCATGCCACCTAAAGTGCATTTGTACAAATTCTCCATCACTAGTGTACATTATTGTTTTGGCCAGACACGTATTCCCTAGGTGTCATTTAAATACTGTAAACCCACTAAATCTACATGAAGAAAGTTAGCCAGAAAGTGTCCTGACAGCTATGGAGGATTGGGACACATACAAACTTCCTTTTAAGTAATTTGCAGAGAGACTTTCATTTTTTCGTATTGAACACCACCTTCTGAGGAGTCCTGCTCATTTCAACAGGAATATTTATGGATCTCAGTTTTAGTAGAAGAGGTTTTTTTCCATTGAAGTACCAGGCAATACAGTGTCATGGCTTCTGAGCAACTTTATTTATTGCACCTCGATCCAGTGTAAGTTTTTAAGGCACGAGATGTAACTGCAGAGGTTTTCCAGTATATGGAAAGCTCAAAGCTAGCTCCAATTGCCCCTATCACTAGAATAAATATAGGCATAATAGGTAAAATAGAAACACAATAGAAATAGAAGTCCTGTAAGTTCATATGCTGATTTTTCACTATCAAATGTGAAGTAATAGTTTATTACTCTAAGTCTCAGTTTGGTAAATGAGTCATGATAAATGCATGATTACATTTTCAGCCCCTACAGAGTTGGGATGTATGTATAACTAGTAATTATTGGGTCCCATTCTGTGCTACATTATATTGAGGTTCATGGGGCATTCTGTCAGTGTACCCCTCTTATTTTATATATTTTAAATGGCAGTGCATACTGTCAGTTCCTAAATAGAGATTTCAGGTGACAGCTTAGCCGCCAGTGTTTGACAATCTAAAAATATTCTAGGAGATTAGAGAGGTTCACAGATAAGACGTGTATCAGTCAAAATATTGAAAAGAATATGGTAATTTGTTGTTATTCAATATTTTAAGGATGGAGATGCTTTGGGTGCTTCTGTAAATACAGCTTCTTTACAAATACGCTGCTATACAACAAGCAGATGCAAAAATGATAACTGCATATTGTAGCACTTGGTTTTCTTGTAAATCTTAGCACCAGGGCCTATTTCAGCTATTATTTCAAGAGAATGTAAACTGGCTAATTTGGAGGATCAGAAGTCTGTGAAACTAATTATATTAAGAACCAAAGCATATCCAATATTTCTTTTAATTTAATTTAATTTAATTTGGAAAGTACCCCAGGCTGAAGTTTACAGTGCCAAATAATTAACCAAAACAATATTTTTTTGTGTGTAAAGCTTTACTTTAAAATGCAATTTATCATCAGCTAGCATTAAAGTAGGTGGCATTTAGGTAGCCAAGAGGAAGTTTTGCTCTCATTAACCTTACAAGGAAGTCTCTCATAAATTACTACATAGCTCTCTAACCATAGACAGAAGATCTAAATCTTACTCTGAAGTCTGGCTGAGATTTTGATAAGATGTTACAAAGATAAGCATAAAAAATCAAATTACATGCCAAGTTGATCTTCAGAATAAAAAAAAAATGTAGTCATATGTGTTTAAAGTTAATTCAGTAGCTTCATTGAAAATTTGGTGATTTTTAAAGCCATAATAGAGTATAGAAAATTACCCGTCTGTATTCGATCATCTCATGCATTATATGGCAGTGTAAGTGGGATTGCTGGATAAATGCTGAAATACTGGCATAAACAGACCCCATAGATACAGTAGGAATGCTATTTTACAGTATATTTGAATATATCTGAGATATACTTTTCCATTTCCAGAGGAGAAATAGTTCAATACAGTCAACTGGAACAAAATTATTCTATTGACAAATTATACTGATTTCCTTTTCAACTGTGCAGAATTGAAAAAAAAAAAAAATTCTGTGAAAAAACCCCCCAAAACTGCAGGTAGACTAATTTATTTAATCTCTGAGTCTAGGCTGAATGGGCTACAGCTTTCTCATCAAATTCCCCCAAGTCAACCATTATTACATGGCTTCATTAGTGCTAAGAATCTGGAGCATTTTGAAGACAAGGCATTTTACACTCCCGTCATTTTAACTGAGACTGTTTCATTCACATTTTAGTGTTTATGAAAGCATGGTTTTATAACTTTTATCTATTTGTAGTTTTTGTGGAAACCTTTTAGAGTTGAAGAATAGAGTGCTGAAATAAGCAAGTGACCACAGACAATGCGAGAAGCCCAGGCTACAGCAGGAATTTGAATCAAAGACATGCAAGAGAAGGGCATGTTTTCTCTTAGTACCTATGATAATATGAGTGGATCAGATGTATAAAAGGTAGAAAGCAACAATACCATTGTCCTCCTGGTCTTCCAATGAAGTTGGAAAACTACAAGGTTTAAGTTTTGCATTGCCTTTCAGGTAATTTCTCAGATGTCCAATTGTAACAATGAAATTTCAGACCCTTTGTTCAGTCACAGAGGTACCAGGAGGGGAAGATGTATACATGCACTTAGAGCTATTAGAAAGGGGGAAAAATTTATTAAAGGCCTTGGAACTCTTTGATTTTCCAAGTTGCACAATCCTGGAAATTGTTCATACTTCTTTTCCCTTTCCTTGTTAAAAATATGTACCCTACATTTGCATTACAAGAGAAAATCCTAGGAAAGGGTGAATGCAGTAGAGTATCAGGAAACCTGAGCTTGAAAAGTTACTGAAGTAGACTAATTTCCTTGTAACAAAGGGATGAAGATTGAAAAGTGAGCACAAATCAAAGTTCTTAACTTTGCTTCTGCTTTATGAGACATGAATTCTTAGCCTGTGGTGAGACAAACAGCAAAAATCTCATTTAATGGAGCAGTATATACGTCTGCTTATGGAGAAATGTGTATGGGTCTTCTTTTTAGCTTCTCTATGACCAGATGTACAGAGGTCAGAGTCTGGTTAATAAATATTGATGAACACATTTTTACCTAAGCAATTAATATAGCCACAACATAGAAAGAGAGTAAAGTATAAGGATTTATAATTCCTTTGTGTACAACTAAGTAGATGTATATAATTTGAAAAATATTTATTGAATGCTGTTGATTTAGTGTTCTTAGTGTCTGGTTTCAAGGGAAATAAAGATTGATTTTACCTTGCTTAGTCTATTTCTGCTTTATAGGTGCAACTGGCTCTGCTTTGCTGTGTCAGTAAGTTACCTGTTTTATTTTATTAGAAGTCTATCTGTTCTATCTGTACATTCCTCTATGAAAAAGGGTTTTGTACTATATTTTTATTCAAGTTGTTACCTTCTTATTCAGTAGGTTCTTTTCCTCTGACTTTTAAGCTGATTTATTATATTAAAAATGTGAAAAAATGGCATGTTTCTACAGTTTCTACAGTATTTTTACTGTCCTTTCTTTAAAAAAAGTGTTCTCTGAGGATAGGCCCTCACTTTATATTATATCATAACATGTTTATTTTACTTTTTTGGATTGTTCACTTCTTTTCCTTTGTATGAGCATGTGATTTTTTACCTTCAGTATCAATCTCCAGAGAACCTTTTGAAATGCCTTATAAAAATTTTAGTACATGATGTTCACTTTAGACTTCCCCCTTATCTATCTCTTCCAATTATCTCATAATGGAGCAGAGTGCTACAGCTCATAGTCTATTTATATCTGTCATTTGCTTCATTCTTAGTTTGTTCCCAGGCTAAATCCAACTTGTAGATCTTGGCATGGGTGGCATTTACTCTTTTTTCATGTCTTGTTGACATGCTAACTAGTACTAGTATTTTTGTCATTCTTGATACACATTATGAGACTATTTCAGTTCGCCTTTTGCTGTGTTTTATTTACCTGCTATTTTTAACTTTACTCTTATCTGTAATTGTGTGGTTAAAAAATATGTCAACTCAGTGTCTGGCATTGGAGCCTAGTCACTGTAGAGAAACAGAGCAGCATAGGATTCCCCTCTCAAAAAGAGTGGGGCAGAAGTCAAGCAGTGTGCAGCAAGTAGATGAGGCACAGGACCAGGATGCATAGATCAAATATGAATGGAACAATGAAAAATTCAGGGTACTGAACTACCCTTAATCTTGGAAGATATATGATACTCGAGAGACACTGTTAGACGGTTTTGATTTTTAAAAACGTTTGAAGACAGCAAACATGAAAATGGAAGAATGAATGTAGGAAAAATGGCCAAGATTACAGCAATAAATGCAACACAGCCTTCCTCTCAACAGAACAGTGGCTTGATAGCCTTCATGTGTAGACACATTTTTGTGCAGCAGGGTGGGACAGGGGATTTGGCTATTGACTCCCGGTAACTGCAACTTCCCCAGAATCAGTTTAGCACAAAAATATGACCTGTGAAGGCCTCCTTTTGGGAATACTGTGTTTGTGCATCTTCTTACTTGTACATCTGACTTGCACTTCTGACTATGCTTGTAAAAGGATCAATTTTGATTTTATAAACACTACAATTTGAAATAGGGGATTATAGTATGCTTTATTTTAGTAAGCTAGCAGTGTATAATGCTGTTTCAGTAGATGGTGTAAATTTATACAGCTGAAATTTAAGATTCTAAGTTTTCTAACTGCCATTGTTAAAAGGGTGAAAGCTCTTACAGTATATACTCTTTTTTTTTGGCCAGCCAGATTTGTTTTTGCTCAATTAGGTTTCTTTTAAAATTGAAGAGTGTCTGCACAAAGGCAGACTTAGTCTGTTACTTGGCAGATTGAACTGGTCTGTTTGGTCATTTATTTAGCAGACAGTGGTAAGTAATAAGAGAAAATAATGTAAGAGCAGAGCAAGTAACACACTGTTGCTTATTTTAATATAGCCTCATTCTGGTATAGTCCCTTTTTCAACATTTCCCTCCATCAACACACATCTCATTTCCACACATTTCCATTTTATCTCAATTATGTTCTTGCCATCAATATAGTTATTATTGAAACAAATTATCAACATTTTCCCAGTAGTACCCAAGTGGTTCTGATGCAGTGTTCTGAAGTGCTAAAATGTGCTCTGGAACTTTGGTATTAGTTAACATTTTGTTTATTAGTTAACATTATTTATTTATTAAGGAAAGGTTGCAGAGAAACACCTGTAGCATCTTAGACAGGTGTAACTTGTGTTTGTGAAAAGGGCTTTTGAAGGAGCAATTTGCAGCCTTTGGAAATGGCTTCTCTCAAGTGTGAGGGCAAGATACCCATGTGAGGAAGATCTTGTGAAATCCCCAGGGAAGTGGACCAATGCAGATGAAGGTATCCAGTACTTGAGAGAATTAGCAGTGCTGGAAGTTGTGTACAGTGATCTAAAGAATGACACTGTCTCTAAAGATCCAGAGGATGTCCCTTGTGCACTTGCCATGTGGAGGATGGTGGTTCAAGGTGCCCCTGCATCATATTCCAGCAGCTTGGTAGCACTGTGTTATCCGCAAATGGATACACCAACTGTAGAGGTGGCGTCCTCCTGGCTCCGAAGTGTAGAAGAAACTCATCCCTACAAGCCAGTACCCAACTTTTAGGGGCAGCCCAAGGACCTGGGTGTACCTGATTATTAGCATGGTCAAGTACCAAGATGATATGTTCTGCATAAACTACCTCTGTGATCACAGTTACGAATGCAGTTCCATGAACATCGCCCACAACAATTGTAGAGCAGAGCTTTTGGTTGGTGTCTCCCCACCCACCCATTCTTCCCATTATTTTGTTTACTTGGACATAGATGTTTACTTGGACATCTAAGAATTGGTCCATTAAATTGTGGCAGCAAATCCCTGCTGTCTTTTATACCAATAGGAAGAGATTGCAATCGCCCTAAGTCAAACACTGCAAGTGCACTAAGGGCCTGCCTTTTCCACTCTGTCTCAGAGTGCTTCTGCTTGTGCCTCTGCATTAGGTGTAATAATCACAGCGATGAAGATAATTCTGATCAACAAACTGATCTGACTGAAAATCTCCAAAGGAAAGAATATAAGCAGTCTCCAATTAGTGCAAAGTCCCACTCAGACTAATCCAGGAATCACCCATTTGTAAGGGTGTGAGAAGAGACACTCTCCCTCACTTGTACAGATGGCAGCTTCTTCCACTGGTCATAAAACAACATCCTAACTTGACAGTGTGTTTACTGCTGTCTGCCAACAGTCAGCACAACCTGATTTGGGTGATTTTGAGTTTCTGTCTGGTTTGTACACAAATCTGTACTGGTGGTTTATCTGGTAATAAGCAAATCAAGTGTTGGTTGGTCAGTACTGATAGATTTAATGATGGCTGGCAAGCAGTTGCATTGTTGAGAGCAGTGAACTACGTGTTCATAAATAAACAACTGTCTACTTCCAAACGTAAATCAAACAGCTACTGCATCTGTAAACTAAAAACTGCCAAGATGACTGTCCTGAAAGCCTGGTAGATATCAAACAGATGATTAAGTGAAGGCTTGCAGCTGATTATTCCTTAATGATTTTTCTGCTTCTGCAGAGATCCTAAATCTACGCTTGTAAAAGACTCCATGCTGAACACACACACATACATATTTTCCAAGTTGTGTATACCCTTGCCTGCAAGTTTATCCATCATACTGATATACCTCATGTCCTGAACCCCTCTGCATTGCCAGACTCTGAGAGCAGCTTTCTAATAGCGAGCTCAAACCAAAGCCCAAGGCTTGGCCCTGTCCTGCTTTCAGGACTGCTCTTTTGTGCCCCTCTTTTCCAGCAGCCTGAGCCTGATGACATTGTGTACTTGCTACTACAGACACTGAAATCCCGAGCAGCTGCTTTTATTTGGCCCATCTTGAGGCTTTACTACTGCTTCCTCCAACCTGTGCTTAAGCTTTTTTGTGGTGGTTGCTCTCAATGACTCCTTTGTAACAATTGTTTCTCATGTTTTTAGGTTTCTGTTTGTTTATGTTCTAGTTGTGGGGGTTTTCTTAAAGACACAATTGTAGAAATAATAAGTGCTATCATTTTGGCCTTTGTAGATTACTATGGCAATAGTGATTTGGACTGTCAGACTTTTATTTACACTCTGTTGCACTACAAGGCACCTGTCAAGCGCAGTTTTCAGGCAATTTCTGTGGAAGTACAATAATCTTAACTTGTCAGTCCTATATAAATAAACATGTTTACATTGCTACGTAGAAATGTACAAGGGTTTACCTTCCACATAGCACAAAACTCAGCCAGCCTTGTTTGTGCTGTATGAGCTGCTCTGAGCGAGTCTGCTGCAGAGGGCCCTGGAGAGCAGCTTTGGCACTTACTCCACACTCATCATTTCCCTCTCCGGAGGGGATGAGGAGGTGACAAAGCAAACTGTGGTGACAGCTGGGGGGTGGCAAGTGGAAGTTGTGAGGATTAGGGATGGGAGGAAAGGAGTAAGTGGCAAAGGTGGTAACAGGGAGTGAAAATGAGCACTTTTCTTCCTTCACATCTCCTGAGCTGAAGGAGACAGCCAAGAGGTCAAATAATCAGGGAATCAAAGATGTGTGTATCACAGGTGTGGAGATGCACACACAGACTACAAGATGAGAGCACTGGAGACTGAAACTGCATTCAGGTTAAGTAAAGTCTAAATATTTGAAGGTTACTGTTTCTCAGGAATTTCACTGCTTATTTTCCTGTGACTTGGCAGTAAGTCCACTGGTTTCTGAAAATGTAGCTCATACCTGGATTGCCTTTGCAGAATGGGCACGGGTGAGTTGTAGACCAAACTTTCATGGGAGAAGAATTTTATCTGCAAGGCTTTTCTATAGCAGAGTGAACTGTTTGTGAGGGAATTGTGTGAGTCAAGTTTTGAGGCATCATGTTATTATCACATCACAGGAAATACAGAAGGCACATTCTGTTTTAATTGGGTCAAAACCCCTAGATAGTACCAAAATTCAAGTGAAAACAAAACTATATTTAGGTTGATGAATGCATTTTCTTGCAAAACTGAGTCTATATTCTACTTAAAGAACAGTAAAGGAAATATAAAATATAATTACCTCATTGAACAAAAAAATTTTCAGAGGGAAAAAGAGGACATGTTTTTGACATGACATGTTGGCATTTCTATCTTAGAACACAGCATTTCTGAAACTTCTCTCCTTATGAAATGTTAATCAGTAAGGCTCCCTACAAGATCACGTCAATTCACACTGAATGCTGTAGTTTAAGACCATTTTTCATAAAGTTCCATTTCCTTTTGAGCAGGTGCAGCTAATACTCCCCTATAATTTACTGTGTCATTGGTAAAATGTAGATTAATTTACTAAATCCCAATGTTTGAGTTCGGAAAAAAACCCAAACCAAAACCCAAAAACCTTTGAAATTTGTTTTTCTGACTTGATATAATTATACTGTGCATTTGTTTCAGGAAACACTGAATAAATTGTTGGCTATAATTGAAGACTGCCAAGTATAACTACCATTATACAGTAAAAAAGAACAAAAGAAGAAAAGCCAGCAAACAGAAGTAATAATAGAACAAGATGGTGACAATTAAAAGCTGTAGAATTGTATTAGAGTCAATATCTAGGTATGCTCTACTGAATCTCACATTGACCTTCCAGTTTTACATAAAATTGTACAGTTGAAATAGACAGAAAATTACCTTCATTTTGGGAGAAAAATACTAATTAAATGCTTAAAGCAATAGGAAAATAGTTTGAATATTTTTATTATTTGATTATTTTACTCAGCTCTAAATGAATAGAATATTCCATTAATCTCAGTGTGCATGGTATAAAATCTACTAGGAAGAGGGTTCTGGTTTCAGGTAACATATTAACGAGTCATATTTAAAATTATATTTTACACTTGGTCATGTGATACTTAAAAAATGACAGATTGGGATTCACCCACAAAGTTTTTTGTTCCTTTTTTTGATTTTTCTATTCATCTGCTTTTTTAATTCTCCCTTCTGTTGCGTTTTCAGAAAACCAAATCTCTTAATTTCAAAGTAAAAATAAAACTGGGATTAGCCATGTAATCTGTGAGGATACCATGTACAGACAGCTCTCAGCTTTGTTCTATTTGCTGTATTTGAAAAGATTAAATCCTGAAAAATGGGAACTAAAAGATAATTTACAGAAGAGGAGTAACAGAACAGTCAGAGACATTTGTCTTACAGATGAGAAGCAGAGTTTAAGTGAATAGTGATTTGAATTTCTGTGGTAATCAGACTCGAGTCACTTGCAAGGGACTAAAGAGCAGAGTTTGCTCAGCATTTGCTTAAGGTCAAGACATGGGCTTCTCCTTTCTCTCACTAAATGCGAGACCTAAGTTCACACAGTGTCTTTTGCTGGTTTAAGCTCTGGACCACTACACTTACACCAAAAAACCCCAAACCAACCAAACCAAAAAAGAAGCAAAGATGGCACATTTCATTCACAGGTATTTGTTTATATGTGGACCTGTATCTAAAGTAAGCAATGAGTCTCTAAGATTTTTATTCATGCAATTCTTTAGACATAACAAAATCCACCAGAACAGTTTAAGGCTGTTATTTATCTGAACACCTGTTTCTATCTTTATCTGGATAATCTCCATGACAATGTCCCTCGTTGTGTTTACTGCTTGCTTTGTAAGAGAAAAGTGTTAAATGGGGAGCAAACTGAATCAAAACTTATTAAAATAAAATCTACAGAGAAATAACATCACATGTTAAGTGTTGGGGTAGGAGTGACTCAACTCCATCACTGCCGTCCAACTATTTTGAACATACAGTGGATATTTTCACAAGTGGTCACCATTAAGTTTCTGTTGGGCTTGAGGAAGAAGTATCTTTTAAGGGCCATAGCACCAACACTGAGATGGCCATGTGGCATTTAGGCAGTGCTGCAGAGTTTATTTATGAAAGCCTTGGTATTTGTTGGCTACCCTACTGTGCAATACTGGAAGTAGACAGAAAGTCAATGAAATAATTCAAGAGGAGAGGAAAGGTAAACATCTCAAAAGACAGATTTCTCAAAGTCATGAAATGATAACTTTAAGAGTAGTAGTCCAGAGTCTGAGTTACAATTCCAGATGGGGAGAGTGTAAAGAAGAAAGATGTGTTGAAAGCAAAGGTCCGTGTGAGGAATTAGAGCTAAGAAAAAACCCCACGGGGGGAACAGTGTGCCATTTCCTCAGTGTTTTCAAGTCAAATAGTGAAACTGTGTAGTCCATGGAGGAAGAAAGAAAGGGTGAAATCTGCAAGGAACTAGAGGAAAGGAACTGTTGAAGAAGGGACAGGAAATTGTCTTAAAATTTGGATGGAAGAACAGGAAGAAGGAGGAGGTGGAATGAGAGGACTGTGGACAGTAAATTGTGGACTGAGCATGGATGAAGTAGGAGGGAAAAGGTTTCAGAGGACCAATGAAAGATATTGGGGGCAAGAAGGCAAATAGGGCTACCAAGCTCCTAAAACTACCCCTGACCCTGCAGACTGTCTTCAGGGTAGACACAGGTGTGTCTACTTGGGGAAATAACTAAGGGGGGCGTTTTTGAGAGAACAAGAGTCTTAATGAAGTAACAATTAATTGGCAACGTTACAGCATACAGAAGCTGGGTAAGCAAAATCAAATAGCTTCAAATGTAAGGTTTGCAGTGATCAGCATTAAACTCCTGTAGTAGAAAATACTGCTAAATTTTAAATCAACAACTTGAGGTGTGTTGTCACTCCAAGAACAGTAATTTCTAATTAATTTGTACAATGTGTATGAGATGCTCATGCAAACTGCCTGTGACCCTGGGTGTGCCTCACCTATCACGGAGAGGACAGGGAGAGTGGTGGAGTTGCAGGGGAAGGCTCTTTGTTTTAGACGATCAACAAGCGATAGGGACCAGCAGTTGTGGTACAGAGGAATAGAGCACAAAAAAATAGCTTGCAATGGGTTACTTTGTATTTTGATCCCAATGCTCTAATATAGAGTTAAACCCAGGCTGACAGAAAGGAGTTATCACAGAGTGCTTGATTTCAACAAGTTTGTTTCAAGTCTCTTTTTGACAAGTAGTTGCCACTATTATCAAAAGAAAAAAAAAAAGCAACAAATTAACCTTCCTGCTCTTCAGGTGTGGTTAATTGGCACAACTCCATAAAACTGAACAGTGCCTGGAATCAAGCTCATGGAGCATATCCCATTACTCAGAGTTCTTTGACATCCAGACTTACCCAGTGAAAAAGCCTTGCATAATGGATTTTCATTGCAGCAGCTCTGTTCTGTATATATCCTACATATGAAGTATTTTTGCCCAGAAGTTAAAAAGAGCTATTTTTACATGCAATAAAAACGTTTTAAAATATCCATTTCCTCACCTTGTATGGGAATAAAAAAAGAAAATGTTTTAAAAAAAGTTCTACTAAATTTATCAAGCATCTTCCTTCAGTGGTTTTCTTTCAAACTTTAGCTTCAAAGTGCATGATTTCTTAATGCATCAGTCACGTTTGTTTTATTAACTTTCTCACCTTATAACAGATTTGCAACAGAAAAGTATATTTGCAGTAAAAAGTCAAGTGTGTGAGAGAAACTACTTAGGGAT
This sequence comes from Corvus kubaryi, assembly GCF_017639235.1. Classification (NCBI taxonomy): domain Eukaryota; kingdom Metazoa; phylum Chordata; class Aves; order Passeriformes; family Corvidae; genus Corvus; species Corvus kubaryi. The sequence goes on along the minus strand of NW_024581108.1, from coordinate 3,596,630 downwards.
TTCTTTTTCCCATAGTAAAGCATGATAGTATTTTCTCCTTAAGGAAATTTCTAACGACTATTAATACAGATTGCGAATTCATTCTTTTTATTACTGCACCATTACTAGAATGGTGACTTCTTGACAGATTTTCATGAGTGCAGGAATGAGATAATTTCCTTTTTGAGTGTTCAAGGCTGTGAATAGGGGATTTTTAAAAAAAAGTATTATTGATTGATTGAAAAGCAAGCATACTACCTGCCGCTGAGTTAATCTCTTGCTATTAGTCTTCCCCTAAAAATCTTTCCCTCTAAGGAATGAAAAAATTAACATATTTTCCACAGAAATGTTTGAAAAGTAATGTCATTTCCTCTCTCTATTGCTGTAATATTAAATTGCTGCCGTAGACCTGTATCACTTTCACAAAGACAGTTTTACGTAACTGAGGCCAGCAGATTGCAAAAAGGAACATGAAGCTGGCTACAATCAGATTTTAAAATTATTTATATCCATAAAAATACAGACACACGTACTATTTTAACTGTAAGGAAGATAATTTTAATTAAGGGCTGAATTTTTCAGCATTTTGACGTTTGAACAGTTAAGTAAAGGAAAGTTTGCATTGACATAGAAGGTATATTTTTTTTGCCTTGACACAGAACATATTTTTTTGCGGTTGCAGGTACAATTTTTTACTTTGTGCCACCTGAAAAATTTGTTTTGGCCAGTTTTCTGATGCTGTCTTAGTTTTGTTTCAATCAAAGCAGCACATGGGAAGGAGACACTAAAAAGAATTTGAGCACAAGATACAGTTCTAATCTCTAAGGTTATTTATGCATGCTTAATCCTTTATTTTATGACTTGTTATTAACTCAGCTCATGCTATTTCTGTCTTCATTAATGCAGAGAATTATTTACAGTGTCACTGATAACACATGGAATCTATGAATCTATTAGTTATGTTAGCATCCAATTACATAATCAAGTGAATATAGGTATGTCTGGAAAAAACATCACTAAATAGTTTAACTCAGATTCACTGATATAAAAGGGAGCTTCTAAGTAAAAATACCTGTGGAACCTGTGTTCTGTCATGTTGTTTCCCAGTGTGAGACATCATGAAGAATCTACAAGACAATATTACATGAACACAGTTATGCAGAGATCTTGAAAATATTTATTGGTTTGTTCTTACTAAACAGATAAAAATCCCCATTGGAGAATGACCTTATACCTGTCAGTTTTAATTATTCTGCACTTGTCAGAATCATCTTTAAGAAAGTGCAGGACCATATTGCAAAAGTTAGATTTCATTAGCACAGTGCATGGCAAATACCTTCAGTAAGTCTGCTTATTGTGCTTCTGAAACAAATTAGTTTTGAGTCTTTCAGAACTTTCAAAACTTCAAATAGAAGTGTTACCCATGAGAGTCATCATTAAAACACACTAATCCTTTTAATAAAAGCTATAAGAAAAAAAATGCCTATTTTCTTTTTTATTGCCGTAAAATAAGATCAGATCATAGCAGTTCAATTTAGCATTTCAGGTGCTTCATTTTTAAGCACCCTACATAATAAGCTTTCAGGTCTGAAGTCTAACAGGATTTCACACATATTGAATTGGCAAATCCCAGTAAAAAATCCCGTATATTTTTTCTATATTACAAGGCTTTCTTTGTAGGAAACATATGCGATGTCCCTTTCTAAAAAGATTGATTTAAATAAATGTAAGTATTTTTCTTCAGATTGGCTCTGTTTGTACACTTAATACCTTTTCTTGATTTCAACATCAATAAATAGAAAGCATAAACATTTACAGCTCTTGGCATGCATTTAGTGAGTAATGCAGCTCATACTTTCATTTGTGATTATTCCTGCCAAATCTATTTTTTAATATGAAATCAAGACAATTTGTAGATTTGAGGGTGCAAGATAAAACTGTTACTATAGTAAAGTGTGGCTATGGGTTTAGAATGACTTTGTAAATAGTAATGGAAAAATGCAGGAAAAATGAGTTAGGTAGCCAGAGCACAGACAGATTGGTCCCAGTGTTTTACAGCCATCAGCAGTGCTCTGCATTAGTGTCCTTGACATGAATTAGGATTTTCCTGCTATACTCTGTATTACATTAAAATGCACTACTCAAATTGCATCTTAACTGAATTATAAGAATGCAGTGTGTACTTGGATTTGGGATACTTCAAGATGCTTCTTACAATTTGAAAGACTTGAAATTATTTCAGTGACATCACTGTTCTTTGGGTTTAAATTAGTGAAGACCACTGCCAATATGAATTTTAAAACAATTAAGAACACCACATTGTGTTTTCAGGACAATCATACAACTAGTAGTTTTTGCCACAGGGACATCAGGTATTTGTGCATTTTCAACACAGCTGAAGTGAGAGTCAGTAAAGTATAAGACCTGTTCTTTTAACTTCCAAAAGCAGCTTTTCATGGAATATTCAATGCCAACTACTTGCACAGAAAAATTCTGAATGATTAACTGACTGCAAAACCAAAATCCTTAAATTGTTCAAATGTTTCTGTCCCTGTAACCATCATCATTTTACTCCTTCAGCTTGACTTCCTTCTGGTTAGTGTGGACTGTCTTTTACAGGAAGATAAACATGAAACACAAATTGTTCACTACAAATACAGAATAAACCCAAATCTATTCTGCATGTACATGTACTATCACCCTGATCTGCATGGTGGGCCATTTTGTCAAAAACATTTGCTTGGAATCAATTTCCAAATATCCTGCAACATAGTACTCAAGTTTTATATAAATGTGTCACAAGGAATTTCACTCCCTCACTTGAAACATACTTAATAACTTGTACTAATTAAGTCTAGAAAAATTTGTTCAAGCCCTTCACCACTACTGCTACGAAATCTTCTCAATATTTCAATGGAGGATCAGAATTTATTTTTTGTAGGTTCCCAAAATCCTCCTTTCCTAGGCTACACTCCATAGTGGGAAAAAATACAGAAAAGAGCAAATACTTGAGGTAAAATATTAACCCTTAAAAGATGTAAGAAACATTCAAGTAGAATGCATGTTCTCCTTAGAAATGAAAAGCAGTCTTGGGAAAGAGCAGTACCTGGAGATTTCTGTCGTTGCCAGGGGCTCCTTCAGCCAGTCATGCTTAACTTCACTTAGTAAATAGCAACCTTCAAGAAACAAAGTGAAATGTTCTCCTGTAGCCAGAGTATCAGGAGAGTACATTGATTATAGATGTGTGATAATGTATTTCCTGCAAATGCAGAAGGCCACTACAGCTTTTACTAAAGTTTAAAAAAGTCAGGGGAAGGAGAAGGAGCCACAGAAGTGGCATTAGCATCATTCGTAATCCATTTTGCCATGGAAACTGCTGCACTGTGGAATCCCAGTCTGCTGTGAGCACAGGTTTCTAAGAAAAGCCAAGCAGACAGCTGTTGGAAGGCTATCAGAGCAATTCATAATGCTGGTGATAGGAGGGGGATTAGCTCCCACATCCTCTTTCCTCTTTATCATTAAATCATGGCCTACTGGTAACATGTTGCTTTTTTGTGATAAGTGATTAGCGAAATTTTCGTACCATAACATCCCTTACTTAAATAGCTTGTGCCACTTTGTTTCCCCCCCTGAAATATATCTTTGAAGATTAAGTGTATACACTTAGCATGTGGCAGCTGCCAAATCAGGGGAGATGTTTCCCACTAGAACTGTCACTGCATTAATGACAGTAAGTACCTTGGAAAATACAGATTCTCAAAAATAAGGTTATGTTTGTGCTTCCTATGAATAGGAAGCAGTATAATTACCCATCCTACAAGGAACACTACAATAAAACACACCAAAAGCAATGACTAGTTAAAATTAACTGATTCACTGAGTGAATCACAGAGCCTTCTTTTTATGACCCTGTCCTACAAAGTGATGTGCCTAAATTTCTGGTAATAAGGAAGCATGAAAAAGTCACATTACCTGAGATGCCACCCATTCTAAGCCCGTAAGTAAATAAGCCTCCAATTCCGTAAGTGTACAGAAATATATGGTATAGACAATTATTTGAGAGACACTACTGATAACAATATATTGTACAAAAAATTGTTTCAGCAAAAAGCTTTACATGCAAGAAGGGAAAAACTAAAGTCAGGATTCTGCTAGAAAAATATGACTACATATAAAACCAAGTAGTTGAAGTACAGTTGTTTGATGAAAGAAAAGACTTATGAGAAGAAATGCTGAAATAAAATTCAAGCATGTTTATGAACATCTTTTTTCAGCTGTGCAAAACGTGATGATATACAGGGAAAGGGAGATGTAGGGAAGTAACTCACTTGTGCAATGTTACTTTATTCTTTGGCAATAATAGAACAGTTCTCAAACTGAGGCAGATTTGAGGGGAATGGAGGTAAGATGCTCCTGTTGCTTTAATATAATCAGGAGGAGAGTTATTTTCTGTACAATATTGTGTGATTACAACATGGTTTTGCTTTCAGCTCTCAGTATTTCACGGTGACAAAAAACAAGGTTCAGAGAGGGCGGTTTTGTTTGGTACATGAGCATTTGGTTATAGGTGAATGCAAACAAGTGGACTGAGACCCAAACACGTAACAGAGGTGTGAACAAGATAAAAAAAAAAAAAGAATCATTAAAATGTCACTTTTACAGGAGGAAAGTTAAACTGAGATGGAAGGCTTAACTTGGACATCAAAGAAATCTTCCCTACTAACATCAAATATGAGAATGGTCATCCAGTGAAAATCCCAAAAGCATAGCTCCTTATTTTGCAGTGTAGATTGTCCAAATATGTCCAAATGATTCTGCATGTAAGGGGGATAAACGAAAGGTTTTCTGCTTGGTGGTGGTGGGGGTTTTTTGTTTATTTGGTTTTATTTATTTCAGCTTTATTTATTTCAGCTTTATTTATTTCAGTTTTATTTATTTCAGCTTTAGTCATTCAAACCTAAGCTTCGGCTGAACACTCACTGTATGTCCCTCCATTTTTATATCAAGAATAGATGATTAGAGAAACAAATTATTTTGAAATACTGATTTATCTTTCATAGCCAATCCTAATACTTTCTTTTTTATTATTTCAGGGTGCAGGTTGAATTCTATATGAACGAAAACACATTTAAAGAGAGACTAAAGCTCTTCTTCATCAAAAACCAAAGATCAAGTAAGCAGCTGTATTAATTTCTGTTAAGCATATTTGTGATACTTTAAGTAAAATCAAATTCAGTTGAAGGCAACAGTGAGGTTATTATTAATTTTCTTCTGAGTTAAAATACTTAAACTTGAAAATAATGTCCTTTTAGTGCAGGGTCAAACAATTAGTGCCGTCACCAATTGTTAAATAAAATCATGATTTTTTTTCTGTGTCGTGATCAAGTTGACTAATTTGCATGGACCTGGCAGCAATGCTCATTGACAAGTCATGACCTTGTGACTAGGAAAGCAAAGACACTTAAGATGGTAAAGGAAAAAAGCTGCAAAATTTCCCAGATTTTTGAAGTGTTCTACTCTATTAAGTATTCCTAAAACTTCAAACTTTATCTGCACTCAAAAAAAAAATTGGAAAGGAGACTGTTGGGGATGTGATACCTCAGAAATGTAGTCCTTGTCATTAGCCTACAGTCTACTTTAAATATATCTTCATTGACACATGTGCCTAAAGTCATAGGCCATCATGGAAGGGAATAAGGTGGAGGAACTAAGACATTAATATTTTTATATACATCCATGCAGCTGGTCCAGGGGGGTGGAAACATGGAATATTATCCAATCTTGGTTAGAACAGTGGAGTTCCTAGGTCAGAAGAGCAGTGACTAACCTCAGTTTTCTTCTGTGTAGCAGGACTGAAGTTACCTCTATTTGCCTTGCATATGTAAAGAACTAAAATTACCATAGCTTTATCCATAAAGCTTTTAGACTACAAAGAATACATTTTATCCTTTGTAATACTTGAAATTGTTTCATGATTTTGTGTTTGGAAAAAGACCGAAAAGAGAAAAGAAAGAAGTTTTTTGATCTGAAAATATCCAGACAAACAAAACTGGGGAGACTAGATCAAGCTTTTAAAAATAAAACATACCAAAAAATCTTCTATCTGTAAGAGCTAGTAATAAACAAATAAATACTAGTTTTACATCAGAGAACTTGGTGTTTTTATTGGCTAAGCTTCTTTTGCTTTGCAAGTAAGAAAGGAAGAAAAGCAAGAAAAATATTCCCCTGAAAGGAAAGTAAAAAGAAAAAAAAGGCACCGGGCTGTGAATGAGTGACATTTTCAATATGGGCTTTGGAATTAATTGCTGTTTTCTTAGGTAGAGAATCAGGTTTAACAAAGTTTCTGGAGGTTCATCCATGGGGAATGCATTACTTACTACACTTACCTAGACACACATAGGAATCTTAATTCAGGTGCCTAAATAGCATAGGAATGATGTGGATAGCCACCAGAGCACTGAATTAAACACAAAAAATCCCCAAGCCAAAGCAGTCAGTATTAGTAAGTTCAAACACTCCTTCTGCTTTTGCAGATCTTGGTTCTTGTCCAAATACTCAGAACCAGAATCTTCCAAAAGAAAGTCTCCAAAAAGCTGCTGCTGACACAACAACCTGCCACTCAGTCAGGTGTACTCATTCAGTCCTGCATTGAAACTGGAGGAATCTCTTGCCCAGAGGTATCAGGGAGTTGATAAACAAAGACAGTAGATTTTAGTCAGCGTTCAGTGAGAGCACTGAAAACCTTCCTTCACATATTAAAGATGGACTTGCTGTCATTGAGAAAATAATTGTCAGTAGGACCAGCAAATTTTTGGAAAGTGTAACTAAATCAAGCCTGTTCACCAAACAGTTTTTTGATAATATCACATGGTTTTGCCAACCAGACCAGTCAGCTCTAGAATTTATAAGAATTTTCTACAGAATGCTATCCTGATCTAAATCACATATGGGCCAGTAACTTGAAATATCAACTGTTTTATTAATTATTATCCTTGTTTAAACTGATAAACTGATGAAACAAGCCTTCATCTATATCTCATGTCAATCTAGTTTTCATTCAGTCTTCTGCAAGCAAATGTCTAATCAAATTCAAACAATGTAGGAAAAAATATCTTACAAAGGTGTCACTCAGCACCCCCCCAAAATAAAAGAGAGAAAGAGAAAATGACATATTCACACAAGTGTGACTTGCTTGTACTTGCCAGGACCACACACAGCATTATCACGGCCAACAATAAGTCTCAGAGGGAAAAAAATAAGTGAAGTTTCAAGTCAGTGAAAAGGGAATGAAGGATAACTATCACTAGGATATGAATTATTAAGAGTATATTTTGGTCCAGCTCCTAAAGCCAGCTGCCACTGGAATGATTTTGCTAAAAACCAACAATGTATTAGTGACTTACAAGAAAGGAATAATGGGAGGTGATTCTAAAATCCTCACCTGGTATCTGTCACTCTGTTTAGACCGACCAACTCTCTAAATCTGACAATTAATCTACAAAAATACTTCAGAGGAAAGCACCAAGGATTTATAATAAAAGTGAACGTCCCAGTCAGAGGCAGTAAAATATAATGTATCACTCTATACTTAAAAATGCCTGCAAAAATAGCAGATACTTTTTTCAACTGAGAAAGAAATGTTAAGATTTGACATAGTTATATTTAGTTCACAAAAAAAATAGATTTTGAAATGATATTATCAATTCTTCTTTTAAATAAGACAAGAGTATGTAACAATTTCGTTGCATAGACACAGTGAAATTGCATTCCCATTAAACGATACGTAACTGCATAACAGTGCATGAGTGATGGAGCTGAATACAAGTTTCAGGCACCACTCATATTCAAAATATGGAGACACTCTGTGCAAATGACCCTGCTACTTGAGCAATCTGGCTCTGAATGGAGAAAAAGAAATTAAATCAAGCAGACCATGTTGATTTATTGACAGCATGTGAAATACAGAACAAAAATAGCGAGGAAGCAAACAACTATGAAATGCTTGTTTGTAACAGAATAATAATTGAAAACCTGATTTAAATGCCTTCTGTAGTGTTTGTCCCCCTCCTTCCCACATTTGAAATCCTGCATCTCCATGATAGTGGAACGCATGCATTGCTTCCAACTCACAGGTGAATCCCCAGGTAGGGGGCTGCAGAATCTTTCTACCAGAGAAAAAAAAAGCATTTGTTAGGCCTGCGTTAATTATCCAAACTTTAGCAAGGGTGACTGCATATGTTACTGATGGCTGAGGCACACAGAGCAGGGAGAGGTGACCCAGGACAGACTTGAAGCCTGTTGTTACGTATTTATATTTTAATAATCCCAATCACCAGTGATACAGAACCTGTCCTTTGCCTTGCTCTATAAACAACCCCAGCCACGAAATGTGCTCTCTGTAGATGCTGACTGGAACCGGTAGATGAAAGCATGGCTGCTTTGAAAATCCTGCCTCACATTCTGAGGGAAACAGGCATTCCTATGGAGATACCCAGAGCCTGAGTTCCAATCAGCACTAAGATTTGAGAATTAAGGGTTTAGGCCAGCAGGCTGGAGCATCAGTCCCCTGTATTGATGTAGCCTTTAATCAGAAAAGAACCATTTTCTTTTGGCATTTAAACCAACATATCATTTCAAAGGAATGATAGAAACCAGGCCATTATCAATGCAGAAAACAAGTGTTTCACACCAAGTATAACATTTACAGAACTCAAAACCAGGAGAAAAACAACAGACTTCTGTACTTGCCTGAGAAAGACAACACAAAACTGGTTGCCTTTTTTTGTTGGTTTAGGTTTGTTGTGGTTTTTTTTAAACATTATCTGCCTTTCTAGTTGTAATAGCCTGGTTGTTAGGGCAACCATTCATATTCCAACAGACTTCAACAAGAGGGTTAGGACAAACAAACAATGCATGTTTTCTTCAGCAACATTTCAAAAAAGCTGCAAATGAGGATCATAGCACTGACCAGTCAAATAATAGGATAACACCCCATAACACCCCTCCCTTCCTCCTTTCCTCCCTTCCTCCCTTCCTCCCTTCCTTCCTTCTTCCCTTCCTCCCTTCCTTCCGAATTCCTTCCAAATTCCTTCCGAATTCCTTCCTTCCCCCACTTCACTCATGTTGGGGAATCAGAGGAGCAGGAATCACTAGGTTTATGTTCTCAAACCCAATTGCCAGTAACAGCTGTGGGACTTCTCCCAAACCACAGGATTTTAACCCTTAGTTCACAGAAATAAGATGCTGTAGAAGTCCATCCAGTTCTTATGTGATAACTGAAACTTCACAACTCAAAGTAATAAGCAGTTTTATGTAATAAACCTTAAGATTTCTTTCAGAAATTGCATGGTAAAATATTTAAGAATCCATTTTCTATTTTTCTCTTTGTATTAGGTGGAGTTTTAATGGGAAAGGAAGAAGTAGATATAAAAACTTATTTATCAGTTTTATCTGTAAGGTGCTGTTTTGAACTTTGGACTGAGTAAAGTTAAAAAAAAAGTAATATTACCATAAGATGAGTATGATGCTCTCCTTAGAAGGGAATGTATGCACACAGCTTTGGGTATGCATTATGAAGCTGTAGCTCTTAAAAGATAGAAATAATTACATTGAGTTCAGCAGACCTGCTGAAGTATTTGCAACATGACAATAAACCACAATGTCCTTGCTGTGACTGGGGCAAGGGAACTCACATCTGGGTAAGACTCAGTCAGAATATTCTACTTTGGACAGAAGGGCTCAGCCATGCAGAACTGGACTCTCAGTTTGCAAGACTAAAAATAATTAATGCTAAAGTGACCTCCAGTCACTGAACATTAGTCAACTAACAGTTTTAACTTAATTAGTAAATGAAAGCTTACATCTAAGAGTCAGATGCAAATATCCACACTAGCAAAAAAGTCTGCTGAATCTTATAGCAGTACTGAGAGTTTAAACCTTAATCCTCTAATGACTGCAAAATCACATATTGAAGTTCCACTGTAGTAGCTAATGGCTCCAGTTGGCAATGAAATAAATTGCCCATGTGATAGAAGTAAGTGTCCATGTGGATCCCTTTGAAGGAATCCTTTAATGCCTTTGTGCATTAAACCTATGTTTGTGGGAAATAGTGTAATATTTTGTGATACTACTTCTGGTATATCCATTCAGCTAGAACATTTCAATTTTCCCATGGTCTGTAGAACAAGTTGTTGATTCAGTTCAGTTGTGCATTCAGCATGACTTTTAGATGTTGTGATTCTTGAATGCATAGTTATTCGACTTCAACATTAAATAACTCCAGTTTAATATTTTATAAGTTGGGATAGAGTTAATATATTCTGTATGTGAAGCTACTGCATGAAGACTTTTTTAGATATTAATATTTAAGTACTGGCCGGTGCATATGCCCACCTATGGTTGACAGTATGTCTTCTTGATGTTGCTGTATCTTGTATTTTAAAAAGCATTGCATAGTTTTTTACTACAGGACTATTCAGATTCCTTTTAGTTTTACCTTAAAGGTGGGTGAAACTAAAACCCCTGAACTTATTTCAGTATTTTCTTTTCTTTTTAAACTAGGTCTGAGAATACGATTATTCAATTTCTCTCTCAAGCTACTAAGCTGTTTCCTATACATAGTTCGTGTGCTCCTGGATGACCCTACACAAGGACTTGGATGGTAATGTTTGGGGTTTTTTTCTCATTTCTGCTCTCAAAGCATTATATAAGTTGCAAGAAATAAATTAATGAATACCTGTTTGGCATTCCTTCAACAAGGATTTGTTTTTATGTCTCACAGATATTTTGAAAGAATTATAAAGCTGGTCTTACATTGTGAATGGAAATAAGAACTAAAATAACAATATTTTTTTTTCCCTTTGCTTCTAAAATAATCCTGGCTCTCTCCTTAGATACTGTGCATTAGATGTAATTGTGCAAACTTAGATTTATTATTACATAACATTTCTATGTAAAGTTGCAAATGTCTGATTCCCAGTTTATGGAACAATTCTTTTAGGATTTTGCTTAAATAACTTTACTTAAAACTCCAGATCCCAGAAATGGACAGATAAATACATGAAACTAAGCTTTCATGCAGATGATATTGATGATCATTTTCTAGCCTTCTGCTTTCTCTAAACACTTCAGAAGAGTGAGACCAAAAGTACATTCTATACTCACAATGATTTATGGATATAATGCATGATTTTGCACACCAAGAACTGTCAGTATGGTATTCTATGTGACTTATTTTTTAATGTGTTCTACAATTAATCACCAAATGTAGAAGAAATTATCATTTATTTAATCCTGTTGTATTTGTGTCCTGGATATATTGAATCTCCTCGGTTTTTAATGCTAATAAGCATCACTTTTTACTAACTTACTTCCTTTCACTTGATTTGATTCTTTTGTCCTTAATGCTGAAAAAAACAAAACACATAAGAAAACGCTAAGCTTGAGATGATAAAACCAGCAGTTTTCACACAATGTTAGGCAAGGGACAGAGTTTGATTTCTAATTTTAATATTTGAATATCAGCTAAATATAATAAGGGTAATACCAAAAAAAGCTAGTGCACAGGAGAAATACTCTGCTTTACAAGAATGAAATCCAAAGCAAAGAAAGGTAAAGAATATTTGCTTTATTCAGCAGTGAATGAGAGAAGGATATGAGAATAGGAAGTACAGAAGATGCATTTGAGATTTCTTTTGGTCAAAATTTATCGTGAGAACTTGTAAGATCTGAAAAAGGGCTGTGATAAAATTTATTGTGAGAAATTGTGAGATCTGAAAAAGGGCTGTGAAAAAATTTTTCTGAAAAACAAGATCAGTAAAAAACTACTTTTGACTCCACATATACCTTAGAATGTCTCTTCAATAAGAAGAAACAACCAGTAAAGTTTTCATAAAAAGTTGTGGAGAAGAGAAAATCCATCCTTAGAAATTTAGGCATTTTAGCAACTCAGAGACTTACCATTTTCCATCTAACCATGGTTTGTGGCATGCTGCAGTTCTTTTGTTATGAGATCTCTGTTGAGCCCAAATGAGTGTACTATACTGCATGGTTATGTCTGGATGTGCAGGACAGGTTAAAATATCAGACCTTGTGCCAAATATACTTTTGTATTTATATGCAAAGATGCATATTCATATGCCTCACACCTTTCCTGACACGCCCTTCAATCCAAGTGTATCACAATTCACCAGACAGTGTATTTATATTTTCTATATATATTATTCCCTTACATGGTGTTGTGGTACATCTGAGAGAGTAGTTGGTGTGTTCTGTCTCTGAATAACATTTGTCTGCCTGAGAAGAGTCAGGTAAGTCCTTCTGCCTGCTCACTAAGGGCCCAGTCTTAGAAGCTGTGCCAGACAAACAACCGGCACCCCATTAATGCTATGGAGATCCTGAGGGCTGGATACCAAAACTCCTGCTGGAATGCATTCTTAAGGATGTGGTAATATGAAAGAAAAAATAATTTCTAGGTACTGTGTCACAGCCCCATGGAAGAAACTACTCAGCATGCTGAAAGCACGGCCACAGAAAATGTTTTCACCTCGTTGGTTTTAAAGTGACAAATCTGGGAGGAATTCTTGTCATCAGATTCATTTCCTGTTTTTCAGGAATGCCTGCACAAGCTGGTGTCTTTCATTCAGGCACAACGGGTGTACAGGAAAGAGCTTAAGACATAAAGCATCTTTATTAATGGGTACAGTTTAGCACTGTCCCACTCACAGTTGGTAAAAATACAGTTGTTGCCAATCTGTGGGCTGCAGATCCCTTTATTTTCTGCTGACCTTGCTTGCCAAGGATGAGCAAGGATGTTTTTCATCATTTACAGATTACATATTCCCACGTCCTTACATGACCATTTGAAAGGAAGATTTGTGCCAGCAATTAAAAGCAAGATAACATCCCATGCATAATAGCCAATATTTTTACTTAGGTATCACAATTTTGTACTTGAAATACTGCTGCATGAATCTCCAGCCCTCCTCACATCCTCCAAAGAGGTTATCAAGTGTAGTTTGGTGCAGTCTTTCCTATTGAGAGCGTGGTCTTTCTATCACAGCCTATCCATGGGATAGGATTTCTAGGATCTCTTGATCTTCAGTATATATTGTGTACTTAGTCCAGCTTTACAAAGTATCATTTCAGTTGTCTTGTTTTTAAATTCGAAAAGAAATCTTTAAAAAATGTAACCTGGAATGCTTCATAGTCCTTTATCTACGGATATGGAACATGTACATAAGAAAGTACAGCAGTACTTTCTGAAAGCTGCTTCACTTTTAAAAATGTCTGTATTGGTTGCCTTGGGTTTCAAACTATTGCATGCATTTCACAGACCACTTAATGATGTAATTAATATCCCTTTCCTCCCATGTGTTTTTATGACTGTGTTCCCATATACATTTGCTAATGGAAATGGACTTTGCATGGATGGTATTGGCAACTATCAGTAAGGAATTAAGCCGGAGTTGTTCCAATCAAAACTACACACCTGGAACAATTGACTGGTGAGTTCCTAATTTAAAACAGCAAACAAAAAGTCCACAGAATGGTGGGAAGGGGAGAAACACAGGAAGACAAAGCCATTTCCATCTGGAATAGTGGCATTTTGACATACAGTAGGGATGTTTCCATAAATCTCTATCCATTACTTACATTTCTGAATGTTCAAACTGCATTTAATATTTTAATTGTTTCTCTTTATTGCAAAGTGAACTGCTGGACTGAATGCTGGTGTGAGATCTGGGTTCCATCAATGCTGACACCTTGCAGAAATGAAAAAGGATGCCCTTAATTTAAAAAACCAATTCTGAGTAGCAGTAAATGATTAAGAGGAAATTATTGTGCCATTGAGAGTGTCCCATTCCAGTGGTGCTGTATCAAGTGCCTATTAGCACTGATAGGATTTTTCTAAGATATGACAGCCCCTAAGATTTGGATACCATTTATATCATTACACAGATAGCAAAATGTTCACAAAAAAGGATTGTCAGTTTCCCACAGGAACCTAATGATTTGCTCTGGATTAGAAATACAAGACATGTCAATATTCAGTAGATAACTACTGATTTAAAGTTTTTATTACTGAGAATTTTCTTTTCCAATAAGGCTGCTCTAATTTCCATTCACATGTACAACTTTTTTTTTGTCTGAAACACCAGATTATCATTAATTTCATATTTGTTTTCTTACTATAATGAACAGGTCTCCCATTATTTGGGTGAATCGAAGCTTACCTTTATGGGGATTACAGGTAATATGTAAATGACCAATTATTGCCATTTATCAACTGCAGATTATATCGATTTACAGAATTGTAGCAGTGTTAAAGGATACTTGGAAATGTTGATAGCAGCAAGGAAATCTCATTGAACACCAAGTACAGCAAAAGAATAAAGATCAGCTGATCTGAACTGATTCTCTCTGTGAAATGTGGTTTTTTACTAAGAAAAAACTCTCTATTGAAGCTTCCAGAATAGTTATACTGCTATATTCTCTCACCGTGATTGGTGCCATGCCAATACAATAATTGTACCTCTGTGTAATACACAATTTTCCAAGGGAAGAAACCCTCGATGAAAATACATTTAGAATATGCACAGTTTGAATAATTTTTGACCTAGCAGTCAGATTATTAAATTTAAGTAAAAAATACTGAGATATTTATTTGCTTATGGATACAGCCCTTTTCTGATACATTTATTTGATAAGGTAGGAATTTATATGAAAATAAAGCCTGAGTTTATCTAAGTCAGTAGTAATTACTAGGAGAAATGGATATATTTTGATTGCCTATTTTAATAATTTTGCATATTTTAATTATTTCCCAATTCATAGCATCTTTTTAAATTCTAGATTGTGCACTCTTTGGAATTTTCAGTAGTAGGGAGCATTGACTTAAAATTAGAAATCCTGAGGCTTGACTTCAGGCTCCAGCTTGATAGAATCCATCTTGATGGAATATTCCCACAATACAACATTAAAATACAAATATTTTCTATGCAAAGGACTTAAGTAAGTTTTATAGTTATTTAATGTCTATAATGATTTAAGTATTTTGTTTTACTGTTTTGATATCTGACTGTTAAAATATTTTTAAAGTATTTAGTACATAACTAACTACATTTAGTTTATTTAAGGCTGGGAAATTGAGCTCAGCTGCATTTAAATCTTAAAATTTTTCATCTTTATATTATTTTGCTGCTTTCAACTTTCTGAATTATACACAGTAAGAAAAATGTTTGCTTTTCTGCATATTCATAACATCTTCACAAGAAAGTAAAGAGCAGACTGGCTTTCCTTATTTACAGCTTCCTTCTTCTCTCTCCCTGTCATGTGAAAAGATTTTGGTGCTGTTTAGGAATAAATGAAACTCAGAAAAATAACAATATTTAAGCTTCAAGCAAAATTCTCTTAGCTGAGAGGGTTTCAGAGGATTCACAGAAAAGCTGTTTTATATAATCATTTATTTTCATTATAATGTTAATATCTATTCTCTAGAAGCTAGTATTAATACACACATTTTTTCCCTTCACTTAAGGTGTCTGTAGCTGTAATAAGTCTCTTTGAAACTCTGTTGCTAAGTTATCTAAGCTACAAGGTAAGTACTCTTTATTACTTTTAGGTAGAATTCATTACAAAAAATAACGGAGTTAAATGTTTCAATATAAAGTTTATGTGTCTGTGCCCACACTGGTGTGCGAACAGGGAGTTGAGAAAAACACACTTTTAGAGGATGGCATATTGTCACCCAGGCAGCCCTATTTCCCAAATTTATGAGCAAACTCTCAATATCTAAAGAGTGGAAGTCAGCAATTAAGTGCACATTATTTTCCATTGTGTGCTGGCACACTGTAATTTGAAAATACATTCTTAAAAGTGATCTTGATTTTTTGATACTGATTTTTCAGGTGCACAGTTTTATCTGTCTGTCCATAATGTATTGGACACAATTGTCATAGATGTCAAAGCTGTAGCTACTCAATACATATAATTCAAGTTTTAGCCCTCTAAAACTGTGCACCAAAAAACTAGGCCAAGACAGTACTTAAAAAAAAAAAAAAAGGATATGTACATACTTGTGTTATCCATCTGTGTGATGCTATTGGAATATCTTTTCAAAATGTCTTGAAATCATTTGATGTGAATACAATGTATTTTTGTATTTCCATTCTCTTTTAAAAGTTACATTTTTCTAATATAATTATTCATTTTTCTTCATTACATTTTGTTCTGCTCTCTCTCTGCATTTTTAGTATCTTGAGGAGAAGAATACTAAAATCATTTAAAATCATTTATCAAGGAAAATACGAAAAAATTTGCTTTCTAAAGCCGAAAATATCTTGGGGGGATAATCTTTTTTTTTGTATTATATTTTGTATTGCTGACATTCAGTATCTATCAGAGCCACCACTGAATTTAGAGACTTTTATTTCAGTGTGCTTATCAACTGATTAGGGCATAAATGTTTTTCTTAGTGCCCAATAATGTTAAGAGGCTTGCAGTTGTCTGCTGTCTAAAAATTATTCTTCTTAATCCTTGGAGCATATATTATTTAAGGGCTGGGGGCTACAAGTGAAAATCAGTTATAGGCAGAAATAGTCCAAAATTTATATCCTGGTGTCAAAACAGTAAAGAGCAATCACAGTTTGTACTGTTCCTGAGTTTATTGGGCAGCATTTGATCCTCATCCATTCTGCTTGTCATTTGCATCAATTTCAGTGGGTACAAAAGAGGAATTCTTGGCATATCAGCTTCCATAAGAAGTTATTCATTACTGTGTGATGGATGGAAAGCTCCACTACTCTGATTTGCTGCATGCACCTGCCACAGAAGTTGAAACAATATTGTGATTCCACTCCCCATAAGGGAAAGGACTGAAGGGCTAATCTAAGGAACAACAAGAGTACTGAAATGTGGTTTGGGAATCTACTTGGTGCAAACACCTCCTTCCCCCTGGTCCTGTTTTCCTAGTTTTACACCAGTCTCTCAAAGCTAAGAATGGTGTTATTTCACCCACTGTAAGGCTTTTTTGCACACCCAAGGTGACCAACTATGCCTTGGTTCCTGTAAATCTGATAGATTACTTATTTTACAGAAACATTTTCAAAACATTCACAATTTAGGTAACTCATTTTTACAAGCAAGAGAATTAGTGAGGAAGAAAACAAGAAAAAGATGATTGTGTTTGCATTGGAGTGCACATTACTAGGATTTCACAAATAACCTGTAAAATGAATAAAGCAGTCATTTGAGAGAATACTCCAAGAGATTGACCTTTCTGATACCTGCTTGATGACATATGAGAAATGATTCAATATGCAGAATAGTGAGGGCATAGTAGCATATCATGATACTATGATACAGGGAATTTTCATTTCTTATAGCTTTTAAATAAAGGGGAATGCAAAGGATGTAGCACTGTGTTGTGATGTTGATCACTTGGATCCAGGCATGGAAGGTTTACAATCTGCATTCTCACAGCCTAAAGTATTACATGAGGGTTTGTCCTTGGCCAGAATTCTGAAAGATGTCTACGTCAGAAATCTCTGTTGTCAAAACTTGTCCCAGACATCTGGCAATCCTGCATATCCCTGGTGCACAGGCACTCTCACTGCTTTGAGCAGCACCATCCATTCTCACTGCAAAAGGCAGTTTTGCAGAACTCATGATGCATTTCCATGTGGAAGCCAGAATCCTACAGCTGCACACATCCCTAATTACCTGGAGCCCATCCATACAGGCATTTTGCCTGCACAAGTAAATTATGTGACATTTCTTCTCTATAATGCAGAGGAGAAAACTCCTAACATTAAAAATGAAATCACAAAATGGTTCAGTTTGAAAAATCAGATTTGATTTTGATTTTATTCTTCATACAAGACCCCTTCAGTTTACAGCCTCATAATCTCACATGTACGTCTGACTCCCACCAATTGCAGTTACGTGGAAGACAATAATCCCTGCCCCTTAGGTATAGTGGCTTCCAGATGTGAAGAGTTAAAAATGGAGAAAGAATTTTATGTGCTATGGAGTTTGTATTTAATTTCCAGTGGCTCTGTCAGGTGGTTGTTCTTAAAGGGAAGATGAATATGTCATTGCAACTGAAAATATAATGCTCTACTGCAAACTCTTGTAGTACTGCCATGATATGTGCCACAATGTTATTGTATTACCTATGATGGAGTCCTGACACATGGCATTAGTAAAGCTGTAAGTCACTGAAGTTCAACTACCTTCCCTCTTTAATATATGGATTTTCATCTCAACTTTTAATCATTCACAGCCACTGCACAAATTTGGAAAAAAAGTAGAATTATCCCCATCCTGTAGCTAGCAGTAAGCAAATTAAAAGATCAATACCACTTCATTGAAACATGTGGGAAGACCTCTCATTTCATGTAAGCAAGATCAAGTTCCAAAAAGCCCTGAAGTGTTCTGAAGTGCTGCGGGCAGAAAGAGAGAACTTGATATTGTAGTCCTAATTCAAATATGAAACACTCGATGTCTTCCTTACTTCCCTCTCCAAAACAGCTGGGAAAGAAAAAATGCAAAGTAAAGATCAAAGATAAATGCAAAGGATGGAAGGAAGGAAATTTAAAAGTATATATCTTTATATATATACTTTTATCTTTTAAAGTATATATCTTTTTATATATACTTTATTTAAAAGTATATATCTTTTACTTGGGAAGTAAAATTATGATAAACTGCAGGAAAAAGGATCCAGAGCGATCTATGTTCTATATTCACATTTGTCATATGTGTTTAAATCTGAGATGAATGATCTTCCTGAATTTCAGGTATGGGAGAGACTCCCCATGTTCCTTTGGGATATTACGTGTATTTCTCATCCGAACTATTTGTAAGCCAACTGTGACATTGTGGGGTTTTTTTCCTTTTCTTTGAAGGGAAATATCTGGGAACAAATTCTGAGAATACCCTTTCTCCTGGAAATAATTAATGCTGTCCCTTTCATCATCACGGTAAACATATTTGAATTAATACATTTGCACATCGCACTTTTATAGCTGCACAAATACTCTTATTTTTTTAAAGTAAGTTTTATTCTTGTATGGATGATGAGTTCGTGCCTATGGAAACACAAATTTGTCAACCACAAGAAGATAGTTTGCTACTGGAGTAAAGTAATATAGATAACTTTCTACTTCCTCTTCCATGGGCACAAACAAAACCAAAACCCTCCAACTACAGCACAATCAAGAAAATAAACCAGCTGGTTATTAAAATGTAAGAATCACTCATGTCTGCAGTGAAAACTGACTGTGTTCCTATTTTATCTAATTATCTTGCATGTGGTTAATCACAAAGGAAGACAAAAATGTTATTTAAAGCCAAATCTCACACTAGAAACACATTAATAGTAAGTATTTTTCCCGAGTGTTTTATTGCTGCTTGAATAGAAAAGCTCTAGTCCTCATCAGAAAAGCTTCTAATGAATTTGTTAATTTTTCTTTCAGATTTTCTGGCCAGTCCTAAGAAACCTGTTTATTCCTGTATTTTTAAATTGCTGGCTGGCAAAGCATGCTTTAGAAAATATGATTGTAAGTATGCAAGGGAAATAAATATTCCAGAGTTGTATTTTTTTAGTGTATTGTCTTTAGTGGGATTTTGGCAGTACAGTCCAACCCTAATAGGAAGCGAACCAGATCTGTATTTAGATTATACAAATGGTCAAGCATTACTAAACTGCTTTCTGTATCAAAATTAGAAAAAAGTAAGACACGAAATCTCAATTAGTAGAAATTGTTACTGTGCCAGTAAAGGAAATGGCAGTGGATGGTTCTTGTGCTACTCTGCCATTCATACACAATTGCAGGGAACTCAACTGTTAGGCCTTAATTGGGCCTTGCAGCCTGTAATTTGTAAGCTAGACATGAGCAGACCTCAAGGCAGCTTGCAATAGGATCAGAATTGTGCTGGGATGAACAAAGAACTACTTAAATAATCACAGAATCGCAGCTGGCTCTTCTGCACCCTTCTATATTATCAGCAAACTCTTAAGTGCATTTGAGTGACTGCATTTCTATCCGGGCACTGTATAATTCCTCTAGAGAATCAGATCCTGGCTCATTGGTTCAAACCCCCAAATAACACCTATTTTCCATTAATACAGAACGATCTTCACCGAGCCATCCAACGCACACAGTCTGCAATGTTTAACCAAGTCCTCATTTTAATATCTACGTTATTATGTCTCATCTTCACTTGGTAAGTGGCCAAATCCCCTCTGTTTTTATTATATATACTGACTTTTCTTTCTCTCCTACGTGGTGATAAAACAGGCCTGGTAAAAACCATGCACTGAAATAAGAAGGGTAAAACACTTCAGTGAGAGTGTTAACTAGCACCTGTACTGTCTGGATGCACTGGGTTTGGGAACAGAATGTGCATGCATGGGAAAGGAAATCCTCCTCACTCTAAGGAAGGAAATACAGATGATGCAAAAACATGGGATAAAGTAGTGGGAAATTTATATATGCACCAAGAGTGCAATCTCAGCAGAGAAATCACTCAGATGTGAAGAATAGCAACAGAAGTATATTAACCCACACCAAGGTCACCTCTCTCTGACTGCTGGGACAGAGAAGAATGTGCAATACCTCAGCCTTAAGTCTTTGACCAAGTCAGGTTCCCCCTAAGGATTACAGGGGATAGCTGTTAATAATCCTGATTACAGACAGTGTAGAATTTATTAATCTGGAGTACTGGCAGTACTGCACGGTAGGTTCGAACAACCAAAATGTGTTACTCAGAAGAATGTTTTGCTTCAAGACCTGAAAAACTTAAATTTACATCCACAGGGAACACCATTTGATTGCCACATGTTTATATTGTGCCAGAGGGATATGGTGTTAGCCAGGGCTGGAGGCAGATAAAGGAGAATACATGATCAGTCTGGCTATACAGGAGCTCTGTAGCTGACTTAACACACAGAATTCTCCTATCAGTAGTGCCTGAGAATTGAGAGTCATACTCAGGGGGAATACAGGATGGTGTACAATGTGATACAAGCTGGTGTACAAGAGGGCAGTAAAGAGAGAAGATGATTCTGTGTGGACAGGCTAAATCACCTGTATTTGTTTTGCCAGACAAGATGCCTTTAGGTCAGCACATTGATAAAGTTTGGTGTGTCATTTTGGAGACAGTGATTAGATTTTCTCTTACTTTATTTTTCTAGCTTGCCTTTCTGATGGTCACTGTTATGTGCTGCCTAACCCTTCTGGTAATAAGTGTAACACAGCACATGGCTTTTTAGAAGAGGAGTTTGCTCTAGCCAGTGGCTAAATAAAGGGTCCAATTTTACCCTTTGTCTTAGGGCCACACACCTGCATAATGACAAATGCTGCCTGTTCTAGACAGTTATGAATTTTTGTGATAGTTATCTTGTGATATCTCTTATTGAACATTATGTAATTTTGTATTAATAATAAGGACTTGGACATTTTTAATTTTGCTTTTTAGTTTTTACAATACAAGGTGCTTTTGAGTAAATATTCCTTCATTTGTTTTTACTTACCTATTTCAATATTTTACTGAAATGCTGCACAGATTATGTATCATGCTCACCACCAGGCATTGTGATAACTGACAGTAAAACATGCAGGAAGTGGCGAGCTCACCTGTAATTATGTCTGGGCTCAACAGCTGCAGGTACTACTTCGTTATAGTTCATTATTTACTGACCTAGGACTGACCCTGCTAGACTTGAAAATAAGCTAAGTAAGATGAAGACACCCAGAACTGCAGTGACTAAGGAAATGAAGCCCTTTTGGAATGACTGAGAATAGTAGTTCAAACATCTGCAGCTTCTCTGAGACTGTGTTCAAGCAATTGTTGCTCTTGTTTGTGTGAACACACATAATGGTATTTTTACACATTCTTTCTTTATACTACTGATTATGTATTTATAATACCCCCAAAAAATCTCTTTAAACAGTCCAAATCAATTAACTTAGTGTCTTTGCTTATGTTATATCTATGGTGAATTTGAGAGAGCGTTTAATTTTAAGAGACATCATTTAGAGCTTATATGAGTTTCTTCCTGCTGCAGAGGACCAAAGTCCATTGCTGGAATCTGTCCACTTAAGGATGTATTTCACCAGACTGATCTTTCATGTTTTCTGCAAAGGCAAGCAGTACCTAGGTCTGTTACCCCAAACACATTTGGGAGCCAGCACTTGATTTCCCCATACCTTAACAGAGCACGACACACAAAACTTTTCAACCATCAACAGTCTGTTTTCATGAGCATGTTTTGGTTCCATTTAGAAATACTACCCTGGTCCATGTAGTACCGTGGCTTCAGTAAAGCAAAATTACTAAGGCTGGATTAGTAGTTTGAGTAGAGTGCGTTCAGTTGCAGAGCACTTTCCCCTTAGAGGGTGGGGGGTCATGCTCATGGTGTGCTTTTGGCACCAATGATACCTGCCCTCATCGAGCCTCCCTGCTGACACTCAGGCACTGCGTGGATTAAATTGAAACCCCACAGCCCCCTCAGCTCCTGGTTGCCAGGCTTGTGCCGTCTGCTGCAAGAGCAACATCAGCACTTTTGAAGCCAATATTGCTTTAAAAGACAGGGTGTTCTGTTCAAAGCCACCCTTTTTTGTCGGACACATAGACAGAGATGGAATGGAGCTTTTTATGGGAATGACATGATTTTATAAAAAGTCCAAGATGGTATGAAGCCCAGAAAGATTCCTCATTGACTTTGTTCCTGCCTGCATATAATATGTATTTTCAAAATAACTTTACCATAATTAGCAAGAAACCCATAGAAAATGAATTAAATTTCACCTTGTGCATCATCCTTAAAACCATCCCATACATCTCCACATCAGAATCTTATAAGTGGTGGTTACACAGATAGGCACAGTCCAGCTTATGCCTCATAACTCAGGTGGGAGCTTTCCAATGAAATTTAATAAAATTAATTATCTAAGGTTACAACTGATTGGCCAATCTCAGTTTTTAGATACCATTATGCAGGCTGTCCTTTGCACTCAGAATATAGTAGAAAAAGGTGCCTTTTGTGGTTTTATATACTGTTGACAATTTTCAATGTTATTACAGAACAAACAGTAATCACAACAAAATTTATGCTCTACTACACTGTTTGATATTTGGTGATAATTGTTTATGGATCTGGGGGTGGAACTCATTTGCAGGTCCATAAATCTGTAAGACCAATTCCACTGTAGTTTATAGATTACATACAAGGATTTTTTTTTCTCTTTTTTTCTGACTTCAAAGACAGATTAGGTTGTCCAATGATTTTTCTTTCTTTAAACATCTCAGTGGCCTTGTAACCAGAGCAATTTTACATCTATTAAAACATGTGTGCTCCAATATGACAGACTGTTCAGCAGTTACCACTGAGAGAGTTCTAGTGAGAGTTACAGACCTAGTCATAATAATTGTGTCATTAAGCTAATGGATGTTTGTACTTGTTTGTCAAATGGAATACTAATTATTTCTGTAAACTGTACAAGAAGACAAATAACAGTTAATGAGTATTCCAGGCATCTTTCTGTGACACAGTGAATCATCTATTAAAACTTACTTTGAATTTTAAAGCAGTGTTAGTCATGTATCACCAGTGTAGAGTGATTAGCTTGTGAAGGAGGTGGCTACAAATTGTTTGAGATGGACGGTTATTTTTTTCATACTCAAACCTGCCCAAACTTTGCTTATGCTTTCATGGAAAGCTCACTGAGGTCAACCTTTATATTTTTTTACACTTCAGTGCTTTCAGCATCAGAAAATAAGGACGTTTCCACACAGTAACTTACAGAATACTCACAGAATGCCAGTACTGCAGCCTCAATGGCAATTACCCACTCACAGTCCTCATCCAGAGGAAGCAGTAGGAGTAAATTGCTTGAAAAGATGAAGACAAATCCAGACAATGATCTAGTCCAAACAAGAAAAACCAAGACCTTATGATTTGGAAGAATATGTCAAAGAAAAAAACCCACCCAACCAAGAAAGGATTAATCGCAGAAAATTTTAGAGAGAAAAAGGCATCTCAGTGCTCCAGTTCCCTTTATTATCAATAAGTAGATACAAACACCTAAGAAGAGGATCTGAAGGGAACTAAATCACCACATGGAGGTCTCGACTTCTCTACCTTTCTGTGTTGATTTTGACAGGAGCCTACAATGGCAGTTATCCAAGAAAGATGCCTAGCCTTAAGTAGGATGACAAGTGTTGGTGGATTATGCAATGTAAAATAAAATGTGGATTTTTGGCTCTGCAATTCTTTCTGTGATGTTATGTTTTGTTGTACAGCAGTCTCAGTGTTCAGGACCAGTCTCAGTTGGATTTAGAGAGGTTTTCTGCATTCCAGGACAGCACAAGACTGTGCTTCTGTCTTTCAGAATCCAATGATTGTAAAGTGGTAGAGCATATGAAGTTTCAGGAGCTAACAGAGTAAACAAGAGTTGCAGAATTTAAATCCAGAATATTATACAACATTAATTGAAAGTTCTAAGTAACTGGAAATAATACAAAATAAATTATTCAGCTATTACAAGAATCCCACAAAGCACTGAAGTAATAGCAGTGGTACTTTTCTTTCTGTGAAACAAAGCAGATCTGTCAGGAGCCCACTTGTTTCAAACACAGGATCTCTGTTTTCTGTTTTGAAGTATTCCTGTGCAGTGCTCTCCAAATACCAGCAAGTAGATCTAGAAGTAGGCCAGTAGCACATGCAGTACCTTCCATATCCATTGTACCAACTCCCACCTTCCCCTTGTCATGCTCCTCAATTGCTGGCACCAGGGCAGTGTGGATGGGTGGTTTTTCTGTGTACAATGAAAATTGAGGTCAAGTTCAGACACTGCCTTAACACTTCCTTAAGCGATGGGACAATGAATAGGCTGTGCAGCTCCTGGGAGGTCAACAGCAAAACATTTCCTAAAATATCCACCTGTTATTTGTGAGCAAATAATCTCTAAATTAAATTAGAGTTTATGTGAAATACTGCCTTCTGGGAAAAAGCATGTGCATGAACACAAGGCCAACATTCTCGTGAGCTTTGGTAGGAGAAACATATTGAATACAGAGTTTATCTTTTTTAGGCACAGAAATTTCTAAGGTGGCTTTGCTGCAATCTGCTGTTTAAGTAGCATGTGAAAACAGTGTTGCCACAAATAGTTGCTAATCTAGATTATTTAAATAAAACAAATTCAGATAAAACTCTTAGCGTTTCTTTTGGAATACAAATTTATGGGATAGCCACACTTCTTTCACCTTTGCTAGCTCTGGGATACATTTGCTTACATGCTTATGATTAATACTTAAATGGCCAAGGCTTTTCAAAAGGCAAGCAAGTGTAGTGAAAATTACCATTGAAAAAATGTAATAAAACCCACAATTGTTTCTTTGATTAATGCCTTTTCATATTTTTATGCAACTATTGTATTGTGACAGCACAGAAATATTACCATATACAATTTTCTTTCTTTGTTGATAGCTTGGTATTTGTAATAATACACTTTAAAAATATTTTTGCATATTTAAGTTCGAGAGTTCAGATCTGAAATAGCATATGGGTGATTAGTGCTGTTGAAGAGTGTTGCTTAAAGATTGTAAGATAAGGATGTGTGCCGGTTAGTTGTTTGTGAAAGGCAGATCAGAAATCATGTGTATTATAGGGAGAGCAGAAGTATTGAAGCTCAATCAGAAGTCTTTTTGGCTACCCATCAAAGACAGTTTCTATGGAAACCTAGATAATTATACAGTGATTTTCATGCTATTTTAGTTATTAATTTGGTAGTGACATAATATTTCCTTTGTTAATCTTTTTAGATGTTTCTACATAGTTATTTCTAGAATAATTAGGTCAGCATCTTTCCCATGGCTCATGCAGGGAATTCTCTGTGCCACTGATGTAATGGAATATTTAAAACTAGACACAGACACCAGTGAAATAAATAACAATTTGAATAGTCTATTTACTGTGGTCTGTGGAAAAAAGTCATAAAGGTTAGAAGGTTCAATCTAAATTATCTTCTTAGAATGTTCATTTGTAGCCATCTTGTTTGCTTAAAAATAAAAAATGATTAGACTAAATGATAGCTCAGAAAGCTGCCTTTACAAAGCCTCTCTAAAATGGAGTGCCAACAACGTTATTTATAAGCAAATTCTCCTATTTGGAATATATATAGAAATATTAAATTAAGCAAGTAAATAGTATGATTGAGAGATTTATGTTCTTTTATTTCACCCTGGAAAATGAGTCAGCTTCATGCACTTGTGATCTTTTCAAGTTACAAACTTTGCTAATTTTCTATCAAAGGTTGCAGGTCATTTCTGAATCTGAAAATCAGTAGTTCAAAACTGAATATAGATAAAGGTGGGCAAAGTTAAGTTTGTATAAATTTGAAAGACAAAATTAACTTATCCACGTTTTTTGTTCTCTGTTGTAGCACACAATATTTCAATATTTCAGTGCAATGAAATATTGTACATTATAGTACATTATAGGTCAGGCAAACCATCCTTTGACAATTAATGTAATTGCAATTTCACAGTCCAGTAGTGTATTCTATAAATCAATATTTTAAATTGACACTAGGAAGAATTTTCAGCTGGTCTTCCAAGGCCTCATCTCTTGGTGGGAGACATTGAAGTAATTGCTTCCCATTCTGAAAGTTCCAGCCCATATCCTCTGAAGCATTTTTATCTTTCTCTTCTAATAATTTTTTAATGCCAGGTGAAGGTACTGAAACTTCAGTAATGAGAATATACATATTTAAGGAGAGCGCAAATCATATATTCAAAACCAAACTCCTGCCCAAAAAGGAGGTAAAACGTCACTCAGGTTCTTTCCCAATATTTTCCCCAATAACTTCCATGGGATGTAAAGCTTTCTCTCAAATACCAAGTGCTGCTAATATTTACATCAATACTCTTGACAACTTTTCATTAAAGATGCATTGAGAATATTGGTGAGGCACAATATTTTGGAAAACATTATGCACTCTGAATATGCCATTGGGAGAATTTCAGCTTTTATTATCATGACATCTTGCAATACAGTAATAATATTACCAGATACCATGACAAGCAGAGCTTGTTCTGGCAGCAGAGGCCAATTACCATTACAAATGGAGGAAAAAAAGCAAATGAATTTGAGTCATATAACATTTGGACTGTTAGAAATACAATTCTAGGACTGCATCTCCATGGTATCCTTTCTTCAGCAATTGTATTTTGAATTTTGTGAGAGATAATAAAATCAAGCTTATTGCTAGTATTAACTAATTATGGCTTGCCAACACATGTAAAGTGACACATAAAATTCCTCGAAGTTGGTCTAAATGCATTCCTGTCCTTGTTCCTTTGCAGGAACACAGCACAAAATAGAGTGACTGTGAGGAATATGTAATGTCTCAGTAAAAGCAAAACATTTAATTAGCAATGTGCTTTCTTTGTCATAAAATGGGGTTTGGAGAAAATCTAGAAGTGATTGCCCAAAGAGCAAGGATAAATAAGGAATATCAAAGAAAAATCGAATGCCATATTCCATAAAAAGCCTCAAACAATTACCGTATTTCAGTATGTGCAATATGCATTTGAGATGTATGTGCATGTCTTCAAAATTATCAACACTTGAAAAAGGTTCACAGGAAAAATGTGGTCAGAGAAAAGGATTTGCCATAGGGAGTCAGGGAGGTGAACTCTACAGGCATGCAGATTATTAGAATGTAGGTTTTCTAGGAAGCTTTCCATTGGTTTATAAACACATAGGCTTGTAAGTAGATGCCTTGTGTGAAAATGTAAATGTTACATATGCAAAAGTTGTTTGTTACCTTCAGAACATGGGTGACAAGAATAACTGCAGTAAAATTAAATGCTGGAATGAAAGTTGATCTGGAGTGTAACCAGAGTCTGCAGGATGGGAAATATGATACGATCATATTGGCAAAATAAATTTTAGGTCTTGCTTTGGTTTTGGGAAGACTTAAATAAAAGCATGTAAAGTTCCCCTTAAAGGGGCAATTTGATATATAAAGTAAGTGTCAGAACCCCCTGTCTTCCATCTCTTTCCTTACAGGAAGGCATTACATTTCACAAGCTTCATTTTGTCTTTGCAGTAAAAAGAAAAACCTGATACTCACATGCTGTCTTTGAAAATATCCTGTCATTTTAGACATAGCAAATAGAATGCCAAGTGTAACAACGGTGAGTAACTATGTTGAGAATGTTGCTTCACCATTCAGTCGCTGGCATCAAACCATCATCACTCACAATTCCTGGCTCAAAAATGAAATTGTCATTAGCATGCAGACTTAAAAAAATAAATATATCTTTCATTGACTGATTTATTAGGCTGACAAACCCTTTATTTTACTTTACAAAGATCTGGTGTTTGCGGTGGTTTATGCTAACACATATAACTGTATTATCAGATGCCATCCATTATTCTGGTTCTCCAGTGAGCAGTAACTCATAATGCTGATTTGTGATCAGCATAACTCTTCAGTGCTTTTGTTCACTTTTGTTGTCTGTTTCACATTCCAGCTACATTTTAAGGGTGTGAAGTTTAGCAAAGTTCGTATTTCTCAAATCAGAAAGCGAAGAGTTACAAAAGGTGTTTGATATAACTTTGGCCATACAAACAGAACATGGCACAAGCCTCCAGGAGCTATTCACTCACTCTGTGTCTCTATTAGGTGTAACTTTATGGAATGTTGAAAGGATATCTCAGAAGCTTTGGCACAGATCAGGTTGTGGTATGAGAGCATCTAAAAAGAAGGATTTTAATGCACTTACAGTGGTTTTTAAAAGAAAAAAATCACATCTAAAATGCATTTTAAAAGAAAATCTATTCTGTATACTTGGTATTCCACTAGAAATTACCATAATGTTTAGACAGATATTTTTCAAAGAAGGGAAGAGTAGAGGCACAGTCAGCTATAGAGTGTCACACTTGGGTGATAAATACACATTTCAGATTTGTAAATAAAGACTCTTTAGGGTACAATCCAGATAAACAGCACTCTAGTGAGTTCCGTACTTTCACTGGCAATTAAAACCTTCTAAAAAAAGTTGTAAGTAGGAAATTAGTTGAGTTCTGATGTCTCTCAATCTCAATAAAATAGCTAACTGTATACTTAGAAAGGAACTCAAATATATGCTTAAAGTTGAATATATGCTCCCATTCTTTGCACAAACATATTTTTGGGAGTTGTGCATTTCTGCCATATATTACTGTGTATTAGAGCAGAAGTGCCTGAGTCACAGCCATCGGAAGAAAAAATTATCAGTGTTCATTAGTAAATACTGAAGAACAAACCATGGGTTGACTTTGTAGACTGAACATGTAACAACAGGCATGAAATGCAGTTGTCAGTTGCTTTGGGCACAGAACACCATATGTAATCACAGTGCAGAGCAAAGCAGTGTGTTCACTGATGCTGAAGGACTGGGAGATCATACAGGAGCCGACGACGTTTAAAGGTGCGCAGTACATTATGGTCTCCCGTAATTGCATGCATTGTTCAGAACAAAACTCTTTGTGGCATTCCATTGCTGTTACTGTTTTTTCATATTTTAGGTTATTATTACCATTGGCTTTCATAGATGACAAGCCTTAGTCAACTGCTGAGAATGAGCACCTAATCTGCTTTTTGGTTTAAATACAGTCCTATATTTTGCAGATTTCTTTACATATTAGAGATGAGCAGAGAAAAACAAGTAAATGCAAATATCTTATGCAAAGAAGTTAAAAATAAAGTTACTGATGAGAGGGCACAGCTACATATGGGCATGTACTTGCATTTACTAAAATTGGATAAATCACTGAATATTTCAAGTTGGAAGGAACCCATCATCAAGTCCAACTCCCTGCTCCTCACAGGATTACCTAAAACTAAATCATATGACTAAAAGCTTTGTCCAGATGGTTCTTGAACTCTGACAGGCTTGGTGCCAGGACCACTTCCTAGGGGAGCCTGTTGCAGTGCCTAAACACCCTCTCAGTAAAGAAATTTACTTCTGGTTTAACTTTCCCTGTGGCAAAAAGAATGATTGTGGGTTATCTTTTAACTGTACTCCTTCACTTGATCTCCTTTTGTTCACTTCGCTAATATTCTAAAAGTATAAAAGAAAAAAAAAAGCACAAAATATTCAGCCAACTTTAAGGCAAATATGAAATGCTTCCTCTTGAATATTCAGAGTGAAAGTCTAATTTTAAGAGTTGTAGTGACTGTGTAGTAAGAATAAAATCTTACTGAATATTCTCCATGGGCTAAGCAACCAAGGGGAAAACATGCCAGACAAAACACAGCAGAGACTATAGAATATGCTGTCAGTCCTGGTACTCACAGTGGTCCTTCTTCCTCCTTGCCTTCATCTCTTTGGTGTTGTGATCATTAATCCCATATTATTGTCCTGGCTGCTTGAGGAAGTTCCCCTTTTCACTCACGTGTCTCCTGTTTTTTAGTCATTATGATGCCACCTGTGCTCTCACTTTAGATGATGAGTATTAATCATGTACACTATTTTTTTTCATAAACATGCTTGTGTTTGTTAAACAGTCAAACCTCACATTTCAAGAGTTCTGTGAGGTTTTGGATTTCAATGATTTTTAGAAGGAGTAATATGCATAGATCCATTTGAATTCCAGCCAAAGAAATTATTAGACTTGAAAGTTTCTCTTCAAGCAAGCACATTGTCAAAACAGGTGTCCCAAAGACAATTTCTGTGACTTTCGGAAACCCTTTAAGTATTATAAAGTTCAGGATTTTTCACTCAACTAAAATGTTTCATTGAAAACACCCGATTTCAATGGAAACCAGTGTTTACAGTAGTGAGGAGGAGGAGGAGAATGATGCTGATGAAATCCCAGAGCTTGCTGATCAAACCAACCAATACACAGACAGTTCAAGGTATCCAAGCCCTCTGGCTCTTAGCTAAAAGAATTGCTGGGTTTCTAAGCAGGAACTCAAACCATAAAGGAGTCTACCCTGTAATGGATGATGGAATATATTGTTTTTATCTCCTCACAGATTACCTCCTGTAATTTTCACCCCATTAGACAACCTCTATTTAACACTTCCCCCCTTTCTGGTGTTTCAGCAAACCTAAGCATTAAGTCTGATGCTTAATTATATCTTTTTCACAGGCCAGTTGTTTCCTTGGTCACTGTCCAAAAGGTTGTCTCCAGCTAAGACAGGAGGTCAACAAGGAGGCGACTGAAGTAAAAACACCTTTCCAGTAGGAACACAAACAAGGAAAATTTATTTATGTGGCACACATTTTCATGTGTGCTCTTGGTTTTTTTATAACAAATTGTTAGGAAATAAAGGAGCCAAAGCATACCCTAGGAGTATTTTAAAAACCCAGGCTTTATTTTAAGTCACATTGCAGTTTCCATACACCCCTTTGTATCTTGCACTCTGCAGTGAACTTTCTTCTCAGCATGAATCTACAGAGAGTATTCTAAATAGAGACTGGATGTATCAGTGCAATTTTCTTGGGTCTGCCCATACAGAACCCATTTAAGCAGCTGTGTGGACACTCCCCTTGTAAAGCAGCAGCACAGCAAATGCTTCCATTTAGCTCACTGCCTGTTTGAACTTTCTTTGCCTTAAGACTGTCGTGGAATATAGCAGCTACATGAAGGACAAACTAAACACACATGCAGAGGGTTTAGTTTTGTTGCCCAGATCCAGCAAAGCCTGCTGGCAAGCTGCAGAGCTCTCTGTGTAATTATTGGCCACATTTTCTATTTCTAATATTGACAGGGAGGTTACAGCTCTGACAGTAACTGGTGGCCTTTGTTCTTTCCTGTACAGGTGACCTCACTGACAGAGGTACCAACACTTAAAACACCTATGCATATGAAAGAAGCCTAAATGATGCCAAATTTGTGCACATAACAGCCAAAATATTGAAGGGAAATGCTCATCATGAGAACAAAGACCATTGAGGAGTCAGTGGTTTCACAGGGCAGCTTGAAATGCAAGAAATGTACACCACTGTCCTCAAGTGATCTGACTACAGCCTTTTGCCTTAAACACTCTTTCTATATTTACATTTTTCAGAAGGAAGGACGATAGAAAGCTTCCCATTACCCAAAGTCTATGGAAATTTAAGCTGGAAAGGAAGATATCACGTGAGCTGTCCAAAGGGCTGCACCCCTCATAGCTGCAGTTAAAGGGGATAAGACAAGTGGCATTTGATTTGAGTCACTTGCAAGTTTTAGACCACTCCAGCCTGTATTTGTTACTGGTTTGAGTTTCACAGCAGGATAAGCAGTGCAGGAAAGTCCATTCTTCCTGAATATTACTTACCTGTTAATTTCTAAGAAATTCTTTTTTGTTCATGATGTTAGCAACCATAAAATGTTACAGCTGATGAGTAAGGTAACTCGGCTTGTCTTGAAGCAGTTGTTTCGATAGCAGCAATGAGAGCAGCAAAAAGAAGTTGCACTCAAAGTGCAGACAGATGAAAGGCTGTCAAGGAGATGTAAAAATGGATGTAAGTTTAAGGAAAATCCATGAATATCCTTAAAAATCAAATGAAAATGCAAAATCTGATAAGGAGAGAATTTTTTACTTAAAAATAAAATTAAATCCATTTGTCATTAAAATATGCCATGAACTTGAGTTAGGTTGAAAATTAACAAAAGGTTTCTGTCAGTAGCTAATAGAATATTCTGCTGGGTTAGCTTTTTCTTATGCACATTTAACAAATATTCAGATAATGAATCTTTCGATTGTTAGTTCAATTTGATTGAGGGCGTGTGGGTGGTTTGCATAACAACTGTTACACCCTGAGAGTGTTTCAAAACTATTGCAAGAAACATTAAACATGATGTTCTAAAGCATAACATATCGGGTGTATTAAATTAGAGGTTTGCATTTGAATTTTCCTGCACAACACATATAATTTTTGAATATTATAAATAGATTACTTAATTATTCTTCCCGAGGAAGGATAGGTAGAGAATATCACCTAATTCTGTAGCACTCTGCAGGTGAGGAGTATCTGGTGGTTAAGTTCTGACTGCATGATTCTGTTTCATGAGTAGTTACTGACTCCTTGTGAGAGCAATCCAGAACCTCAGGCTCCAGCAGGCACTTGGGTGCCACAGTGTTGACACACTGAAGCTGGGCTGCCGAAATTGACTTTGTTTACCATCGAAGCTCTGGGGCAGACTGAAAGCACACACAAATGCAGGAGGGTCCTTTGGGCTTAGAGGCTGAAGTGTGGACAGACCTGTCTGTGGAAACAGAGCTGAAGGCTGCCCACAGTGGGACCCTGCTTGTGCAGTCTCAATGACCAGAGCTCTTTAATTGCAGCTCCACTGCTTATTCCACTAAAGGCAGCAGCAGGAGCAGAAAGGTTCTCACTCAGATTCAAAAAATATTTATATACACTTGATCATTTCATAATACCCTATTCTGCTTAACAAGATGTTCTGCAGTTTCTGGAAATCACATGAGTTCCTAGGGGAAGAGTTTATTTTTGTAAGTTGAGCTTTTGCAACCATTAGCTGCATATAATGTTCTGATCTTTGGGGAAGGAAAACGCTTATAAAAGACACCAGGGGTAAGTAATAAACATATCATCAAACACCATTATTTGGGATAAAGATAAAATTGGAAAACAAACAAAAATGACCTTTCCATCCGAAGAGAAAGTCCGAATTAATTTCTGACATGGTGGCACTGTTGTGTAGTGAAAGTAAATTCATAACCCTTACCTTGACTTGTGTTCAAAGTCACACAGAACTGAGAAGGTTGATTCAAAGCCTGTTGAATTAATTCAAGTCTTTCCCTTCCCTATTGTGATTCTGAAAAAAAAAAAAAAGGGACAGTGTTGTATGAAAATAAATGCTGGTCTCTGAAAAGAACCTATCTGGAAAAATAGATTTATCTGGATTTATGTTGAACTGCCTGATGAAGTGGCATTAGAGTTGCAAAAATGTCAGAGAATGTTACAACTTTTGTCCTTTAATATTAAGAAGCCACAATGTCCAGCAGTATCTATTTTGTCCAGTCAGTGAATACCTTGCAGCTGATCTACTGCATTTGTTAGATCAGTTGTTGCCAACTAAGAACAGCAAGTGTATTTCTCTACTAATTTGCTTTAAAGGCAGCATAACAACCTTCATCTTTCCAGTCAGCAGTACTTGCTCATTTTTTTCATTGTCTTGTATACAATTCATAATTTCTATGTCCTGGAATTCAGCTATCCCTTCAGCTTTAAAGCCTTTTATGTGGAATGAAAGGTGAAAATAGCATCTTCTCATTGTAATGCCTAAATTCGATATATTTTATATGATATATTGTACCAGATTCTGTCATTTTAACTTTATGAAAATGGTACATCTACTTGTTTGGGTTTTTTTTTCTATTTTAATACTGTTTATGGAAAATTGCTTTTAGAAAATAAATTAGAAAAAAACCCACTGGTTTTAGAAAAGACCTGAGAAAAGGCACAAGACTTGGAAAAAATTGAAGCATTTGGTTTTTTTCAAGTTAAAACATCATCTTCAAGGGTTTTGGATGGGATTGACATTTTATTATTGGTCAGAGCGTTTTGTGATTGTTGCTTCACTCTTTTATTTGCTGCAGTTTCTGCTCATCCCTTGTTCTTTTTGTTTGCCTCTTCATTATTTACACAAGAGTCAGGATTTCTGTCAGAAAGCATCAGGTTTTTAGGTCACAGGTAGGGTGATCAGCACCTTCACATTCTGCATGTATTGTCATTCAGAAGTCAGCAGACAATATTTCCTTATGTGTCTGATACAGGGAATGAAAAAAAATCCTACTTTAATGTCACTCCAGTTATATTAGTATTCAACCCAGATTTTGTAAAGTGAAAATTGCCTGTTTAATGTGTGTATGAATACTAATTCTCCACACTGAGAATTGTTTTTCCGATAATGTCTAATTTTAAAATATGGGACAAAACTGCATCTGGCTCTGCACAATGCTCTAGAGAAGACTGAACACCCCACAGAGACAATTTTGAGTATGAAAAACTGTTTTCCTTTGTGCAAAGCAGGGCATTCTCCAGATACAGCATTAGTCTCAGCACCACTTTCATTTCAAGGACTTAAGACTGGCACCAGCTTAATATGAATATCTTTGGCAAGAACTGAGCACCTTTTGCCAGTTTAAAGCAAAGCCTCTATAAATTTATAAGAATTTTATGAGATGTTACATCTCCCAGAGTGAGACTGAAGAATGAACTTTTCTATAGCTTCATTTTATTTTGGTGTAGAGATTGGGGAAGTTTCCTTAAGCAGTTGCAGTTGCTATAGTGGTAAAATATGTCTCAAATGCTTGTCTGCATTTCCTGGAAAGTCAACATGGTCCTTTTCTTTAGTATTTCACTGTATTTGTACTTCACCCATGAATATTTGCTACAGTTGGTGGTCTATCAACAATTTTGTTGACTGATAGTTCATTCCAATTCTTCTCATAAAGAAAAAAGAAAAAATCTGTGATAGTAGCCTCAGAAAATGTTAAAAATAACATGAACAGCAACTTACAGTATAGGACAATCGAATAATGAGAATTTAATTTCTAATTTGTTCTAGCATCACCGTTCTTTGGTAGGATAAGAGGAAATTGTAAAGAGCTTTGAGTGTGAGAAACTGCTGGGGGCGCTTGATTAAGTAGAATTGCTACACTTGTGAGCTAGTGGAGGTGTAACTTCTGTAGTACAGAAGCACTGAGCCTTTGCCACAGAATCACACTGAATCTGATAAAATTAATCCATGTTGATTTCAACACATTCATCAGCTAGTCCCTGCGGCCAGCTGCTTTAAACATGGTAATTACACAAGGTGGAGCTCCAAGTTACAAGTCCAAAGAAAACAGTGCTGGTAGTTGCTGCCTAATCCTCAGCACACAGAGGCAGCTCTGGCTTTTGGCTCAGCCTTCTGGTGCATTATTTTAGACCTTAAGAGGTTGTATGTGTAAACAATAATTTTCTCTAGAAATGAAAATGTAGAAATCAGATTAATCTGTCAATGCTGACAAATGAAAATATAAACTGGTATCAAGAGGATTCTAAACAATTGGTTATAAATAAGGATAGTTAATGTAAAATATTTGCAAAATACTATCCAAATGGTTCTTGTTCCATCCATTTCTGTGACATGCTTCTGCAGCATGATTAAAATCTGACAGCCTCAGGGATTATTTTACTCTACAGTATTTATTTCTGTAGTGCATGTAGAGACAGCTTATTTACAAACAGGAGTTAGTTTTGGCACATAAGATACTCAAGCAAACAAAGATTCCTGGAACTAGAAAGAAAGCTTCCAGTAAAACAGAGACTGAACTCTCAAAAGTTCAAATAATACCCAAACTAAACATTACCAATCTTCAGAGACTACATGTCTTTACATTTTGTTTTTCAAGTGCAGTGGTAACAGAGTGTTTGGAATCATATTTCTGTTCTCTGGAAGTTTGTAATTTTCTGATACTACTTTTGCTTCAGCAGACACTTAGTTTGGCTTTCTGTGGTGTTTTTTAGAAATACTGAATCTCCTCTGCGTTGAGGCAATTTATTTTTGTTGTAAGTGTCTCCCTTAGATCCACTATGAAAAGACAACCTTCCTGAATTCACAGGAATCCTAAAATTGGCATAGAAGGTGCTGAATTGGCCTTATGTTTAACTAGGAACTCTCTGTGTACTGATTATTACAGTGGTTTATTTTCTCCACAAAAAGAAGTAGGTGTGAGCATTGCCTTTACTGTACATTCCTTTCCTGCTTGAAATCATTTTGTTTGTCCAAGTTTGACTAAATAAATTACTTATCTTCAGGGTATGAAAGAGGAAGAGGAAGCAAACAAGAACAAGGGGATAAAAATATCACCAAAAATACCAGACAAAATAGGAAGCCCAAATTACTGCACATTTCATTATGTCAGGAAACATAAGAAAGCAGACAAGAACATGTGTATTTTTACATGCAGAATTTGTGCTAAAAGTAACGATTAACACTTCATTTAAGAAAAAAAATCTGATACATCTGATTCATCTAAGGAATTGGGATGTATTAAAAGATGTCCATGAGTTGTGGGGAATAGAATAACTCATCCATGTGGACTTGGCTTCTAGGACATCCACTGATGTTCCACTGCAATCTCTCTGCAGTGTAATCAGTAATTCCCAGACAGATGGGAACATGCTATCAATGCTGAGTAACATTTCTCTAAAGGCATTGTTGGTGAGCTGGAGGTGTAATATTCGTGGAGGAGTAGTCACAGAGGTAATATTTCATTTGTTAATCAGACTCCCATAAAGCTGTCTCTTTGAAAGTCAGGGTTTTCTGCAGTTTGGTGCTCTCTGGCTCCAGTAAAGACAAACAGCAGAGCACCAAAACACTCAGACTCGGTAACCTGATTTGGGATTTATCATTCCCTTGTATGCAGGGTGAGGGCTTCAAGTACAGTTTGGTAGGACTGCAAATCAGGTGCAAATAATTTCGAGGAAAGAAATGAATTTGATCAACAAGTTGTTAGAAGAGCTGAATTTCTTCCTCAGCAAAGAAGCAGCTCCCTTTTCTTACTGACTTTAATACTGTTGACTAAATGTGGGAAGCTCTGGCTCATGCCCACTAAGTTCAGTGAGAAACATCTCAAATCCAATTTTGGATCAGGCACATTATTTTGATGGCTTCAAGGAAGAGGAATAGATAGGACTATAAGGGGGTAGAGCTGATAAAATGAAATCTTGAGCCTCACTAAATTCAATGGGAATTTTACTGTTCACTTAAAAAAGGCTGAAAAGGTCCATGGTATATTTACTTTATTTCAATTCAGTTAAAGTATATTTCGGTGGGTTGGCTATGGAATTAATAATAACAACAACAACTATTATTATTATTATTATTATTCAAGACCTGAGTTTTCCTATCACCAAGCTATTAAAAAATGTTAAAGTTTTACAAAAAGAGCAAAAAATAATGAAACAATTCAAATTCCTTGAAAATTGGAAAAAAACCAGCCTGAGGGTACCAAATTTTTATATTTTAATACATTCTGTCAGATAGAAGGAGTAAAACTGAGCCTTTTGCATTTACAAACACCAAGCAATTTCACAGGCATGAGCACCAGAAAAAATACATTTCTACCAATGACAGGCTCATGCATTATGGTTCAATAAAACCTCATCTGCAGATATTTAATCTGCTGAGTGCAGTGGTGTAACAGTCCTGTTCTAGAGGAGCCATATCACTGGCTCAGTGTAATTGTTGCTTTCCTGGCCCTTAGGAGCTTAATTCCTGAAGTCAAGGTTATGTGTTTCTGGGCTATATCTATAAAAGGCAACTAGAGAGAAGAAAATGCACACAGGTGATCAGGAATAATAAAAATAAAGAATTAAAAGTCCATCTCCATTCTGCTTTTAAAACTACATGTTACGTGAATATTGATATTAAAATAGCTTCTTTTTCCATGCTTCAATGCCTTTACAATATAGTTCATTATTTCATATTAAAACTAGAAAAGCCTTTAGCTGAGAAACTTCCTTGTCTGAGACCAAAAGAAAGCTTCATTAGCATAATTCCTTACAGTCCTTCTGTTGGTATTTTCAGGGACAAAAATATAATTATCCTTTTAGTAAAAAGAAAAAAAAACAACAGAAAAACTGTGAACATAGTGAAATAATGGAAGATCCAGATTACAACTCCAGTGAAAAATGTGGGACGAACTGGATAGGAATATAAATATCACTTCTGACTGAAGCATGAAACTTAGGCAAACAACAGGGAAAAAACCCCACCCTTTTTAGAACATTTTGAGATGTGTGAAAACTACAAATGCTAGAACTGTGAAAAGGAAACTGGGAATTTGATCCATATGTTCTGGAAATGCCACTGCCCACAGCTAAATTATATTTGGAGAACAGAACAGAGAACAGAAGAACGACTGCTAACACTGTTATAAACACAGGGTCTCCCTGGTGATGCCAAGATCTTCCCATGGCAGATATTAATGAGGGACTCTGACCATCTGGATACCATATATGAAGAAATAATATTTAGTATGTTCTAGAATAATTACTGAGGAATACGATATGATTTATTAATTATTTACTAATTCTCTGAGGAGAAATCATCCTGCTAGCTCCAAGGGGAAAAAGCGCTATTCAGGGTGGTTTGCACATTGGGGTTTTTTAATATAGGTGAATATAATTTAAAAGCCTGAACTGATCTAAGTAATTCCACTGTATCAGAGAAGATCGTATTTTAAGCTTGGGAAGCTCTTTGCTGTGGTATATATTTACAAAGTGAAGTATTTTTGAAATATGCAATGTATGCTATAGGAGGATGACCTGTGGAGAGATTCTGCTACTGCTTCTCAAAACCAAAAGCGCATCGTGCTGATTCCAAGAGAAATGATTACCAGATAACTTGGGCTGCCATTTACTTGTGCACAGGAATGTGTGACTGGAA
This sequence comes from Corvus kubaryi, assembly GCF_017639235.1. Classification (NCBI taxonomy): domain Eukaryota; kingdom Metazoa; phylum Chordata; class Aves; order Passeriformes; family Corvidae; genus Corvus; species Corvus kubaryi. The sequence goes on along the minus strand of NW_024581108.1, from coordinate 3,557,197 downwards.
GGGGTGAACTCCACTTGCTCAGCTATTACAGTCCCAGCCAAGCCCCCTACTTCTGCTCTGTACTCTTAGTGAGCAGAATCTTCTTATCAATTGCCACCTTCCACTTCCTACCTGCAGGCTGACTGACCCTAGATGCTTTTTCCTCTGATAATTCAGTAGCCTGCAGTTCTCACATTCAGTTTATTCCAGACAGTTAGTACCCATTTGTACCAACAGAAACCTTCTAATATGCAACATGTGCTCTCATAACTGGTTCACATCAGTAACTTTTGCCACAGAAAGGGACAGAGACCAACATAAAGAGAGACAGATTTAAAGAAAGCAGTATGCGCAGTTTTCTTGGCCATGGCAGCAAACCCTCCCTGAAAAAGTTGAAACATATCTATAAAAAATGTTGAATGGTGGCAGCTCTATACCATCTGTTTTGTTCTGGTTTAGAAAGGAATTGCATCAATTCATGATGTTCTATATACCACCTCTCCTTCACAACAGCCACTAAGCAAAGCCTAGCAACAGTTGTGCCTATCATATTAGAATAATCAAAAATGTGTTTCTTTTATTACAAATGACATTTGAAAATTGTAACAATATAGCACTTCTGGTTTGATACTAATTTTTACTTTTCTTTAAAAAAAAAGTCTTTGCTAAGCAATTTATGAATTCTGAAAATAGTTCTCTGCACATATAATCGTCAAGCTTGAACAGTTTTTATTTTTCATGTCTTTATTCATTCTTTTTTACGTAGTATTTGTGGAATTCAGCATCTGGAACGAGCAGGAAACAGGTTGACTCTCTTTGACTCCCTTTATTTCTGCATAGTGACATTTTCCACTGTGGGCTTTGGGGATGTTACACCCAAGATATGGCCTTCAAAGCTGCTTGTTGTCATTATGATCTGTGTTGCTCTTGTGGTGTTGCCCATACAGGTAAATGTGGATTTTTTTCCTCTTTAGAATTGTTTTTGAAACAAAGGAATAATAACTGAAATAATTTATTGTTGCTATTATTATTGCACAGAAAATGTCAGAAAAAAGAGACATCTATCTCTCCTATTGTGTTTTTTTTTTTTCTTTTCCCTGTATGTTCTTCTATACTCTAGATTTATATGAAAAAACAGAGTATTGATAACAGTTTTCAAGTGCTGATGAAAGTTTTCTGCTCCAGTCATGTACCACAGAGGCCTTCCTTTATCCTGAGATATGGGTTTGTTATTAATGGAGCAATTACAAAAAAACCCCACAACAGTAGCCAGCACTTTCTTTATGAGTACAGCTTTTCCTCTGCAGGCTCTCCCTGTTTCTAATCTTGGTTCTCTCTACTTCCTCTCTTACTCTTACAGCTCAGTGCTAACTTGAAAAAAATCTCATTAAATCTGCAACTCAAGCAAATTGGGTTCACAGCTGTGTATGGAACACACTCACACAGAGCCAGCAGCACAGTTAGGAATTTTTCATGCCTGCCTAAGTTTAGGACTTCTAACAGTTTCAACAGGGAAAGAGCAATTTATGAAAATCCAAGTATTTCAAGGAGTCAGTCAGCTTTATTAAATTCATACCAAGCATTTTCCAGCTCATTAGGTGAGGCTGGATGACAGAAACCCTGAGGTTACATGGGAAACCCTACCAAGATGTTCACTGTTCCACACTTGGTGATCACCCAGCCCTTGTGCCAGAAAAAGAGGATGTGGGGAGACACTCTGCGTTTTTATCAAAGCCTACAGTAGACCTGCTAGACCATGAAGCTCCAAAGTTTCTCACACAGCCATGGTTTCCAGACTCTGCTGCTTTGGCATTGAACTAAAGCTCAGAAAGCTCAGTGTGGGCAGACAACACACAAACCCTGGGAGGTTGGAAGCTCAAGCTTTCAGCATTAATTTTCTTGATGTTATTTGAACACTCTAATTAAATATTTAATGTATGTATTCTCAGACATATGCACCTACACAATTATATTCTCACTCAGTGAAAGATTAGTAAAATATATATTCTACTGAAAACTAAAATGGGCTCTGTTTAAGAAATTTGGAATTTCCTAGGACATAGAAATTTCATTCTTAAGGTAGTTCTGATACATACTTCAGCCCAAGAGCTCCACATAAGCAGTAAATAACCTAGAATCTACTGGCATTTCACATAAATTTACCTATTATTAGCTACTTTATTTTATACCTTTGTACTGATAATGGGGCTTCATATAGCTTTCCACAGACATAGTAGAGTGGGAGGCATTGTCTCCCGAGCTTTTGCCCTGCTGTGATATGAAATCAGTTATTATTCACAATCCAGCCTCTCCATCAGTGCAATGTGGATGAGAAAAAGCAGCTGTCACACAGCCATACAGTTAAAGTGAGCTAAGTATTAAACATGTGTTACTTACAAGAAGCTTTGAACTGGTATTTGTATGTTTTATTACAGTTTATTACAGTATTCTCTTTGGTCTGGAGGATTCAGAGTAGTAATGTTTACCGCTAACCTGCATTTATTGTTCAGCTGACAAACTTGCTGTATTAACAGCTGCTGTGTTTTTAAGTTGTGTCTAAAATTACAAGACAGATAAGAGAGTTTACAGGTCACCTTCAGAACATTATAAAATCTCTGGGAAGAGTTACTGCCCAAACTAAGAAAAATGGTGCCTCTCTCCAAGTATATTCACAGTACATGTGTGAAAATTTAACCTTTCACATGAGGGAAGCAGTTATGCCACATGATACTAGAAAAAGAGAGCTCAGAGGCATAAAATACTTAAAGAAATAAGGCACCAGCCTTCATTCTTTTCTAAACTCCTATGATTAAATGTATTCTCATGGTATTTTAATGAGTTTTCACTGCTGTTTGTGTGTGTTAGATTCTGGCACTGTTGTTTGTGATCACCTTATTAGAGAACATTTTACAAAGAAAAAGATATTGTGGGCTAAGAGCAGCTTTTCATAGAGGTGTGAGATGAACGATGCAACACTGCCAAGTCATTACGGAGTTGTAGTGCTCACCTACTTGTCTCTGTTTCACTGACAATTGGCATCTCTTGCAGTTTGAACAGCTGGCATATTTATGGATGGAGAGGCAAAAGTCCGGAGGAAACTACAGTCGATACAGAGCTCAGACAGAAAAACACGTTGTGCTGTGTGTGAGCTCTCTGAAGATTGACTTACTCATGGATTTCTTAAATGAGTTCTATGCCCACCCCAGACTGCAGGTACTGAGAGTGAAAAAAAAAAATTCCGAAAGAAAAGAAGCTCAAAACACTCTTTGTTTTCTTTTTTTAAGAAAGGTTTCTGAAATGGTCTTTAATTTGTAAAACTGATTTTGGGAATAGACTGGTGAATTGGGAATCTATACCTGCCATAAGAAGCCCAGATACAGTCTGGAGACATTTTATGTTGAGGTGAATAGACTAAAGAGGTAGAATTGCTGTCTTGTTGAATTATGCCAGTCTTTCTAGAAACACGTATTTCCATGCAAATTCCTTAGATTCTACCCTAAAATAGAAAATAAATGAAAGCTACTCAAATTATTTTTCCCCATTGTTTTGGGACTGGATCCAAAAATCCTCACAAGTCAAACCATCCAAAGTTTTCACCTTTTGCTTTGCTTTTTACCTGTGTTAGGAATCACAGCATGGTCAGAGGTTGGAAGGGACCACCGAGGGTCATCTGGTCCAACCTCCCTGCTCAGGCAGGGTCATCCTAGAGTACATTGCACAGGACTGCAAAGATTAGATCCTCTTGGAATGGTGGAAATGAAGAAATAAATATATGTACTGCAAAGGACAAAGACCTTGACAAAATACACAGATTTTGTTAGTGTACCCACATTCCCTAGCTAATGCAAACTTGTCATATGGCTTATTTGGAACATCTAGGAGCTTATTTCCATGAGATATCAGTTTGGATTTATTATCATTGCCTTTGCTACAGACTCTCTTTTTTACTAAATCTTCTCTATGTCTTTTACTAAGTTACCTGTGGTACCATGCTTCATTAACTACTGCAAAAATCACACAGATACAATTCTCAAACGGCTGAGCACCAATTTGCCAAATCCCAAATCCAAAATATTACCCAAAACAATTAGCTAGTAAGAGGCACAAGCAATTGCACAAAGAAATCCAGTTCTTTATAGATACAAACACAAATTGAAACACAACATTTAGTTAACTAAGCTGAAGAATGAGTCAGGCTCTGTGATACACTGGAGACGAAGAAGAAAAGTCCTGGTACTACACAGGTAACTCAAAAGGGCTTATATACATTCCCTTCAGAGCTGAAAGTGAGTTGGACTCGATCCTGGAGATCTTTTCCAACCATAATGATTCTGTGCACTGGGAAGCTGAAGGATATAGATGGTGCATTGCATCCAATGCCATTTTGCTTTCTGCAAAACCCTCTGTGTCCTAGGGAAGATTTCTGTGACCAGCCTGTCCTAAGCTCTCAGTCTCTCCTCTCATGTTCCATTTATCCCTCCTTTTCATTTGTGCACTTATGTAACCTTTGAAACATCCTTACTTTTCTTAACAAGGACTGTCTGTAGCACAGGAAGCAGTTTGGATTGGCCCATTAATCCAAAGGAAAAAATTTTGAGGAAATAAACTCTGTCTGTCAGCATTTTATCAGAGACATTTTTGACATCCCAAATCACTGTTGGCTCTTTCTCCAGCAACAATAAATAGTAATGTAACAAAACCCATGACTATTTCCCCTTTTTTTCGTATTTTAACAGGACTACTATGTGGTTATTTTGTGTCCTACGGAGATGGATGCTCAGGTCCGAAGGGTGTTACAAATCCCAATGTGGTCCCAAAGAGTTATCTACCTGCAAGGCTCAGCCCTAAAAGATCAAGACCTGTTGAGAGCTAAGTAGGCAAATATTGACCATTCTTTTTTACCTTTTTTTTTTTTCACTCATACTGTTTGATAAATAAGTTTCACAAGCAACAAAAGCTGTGCTAGAAAGAAAGCCATGAGTATTTAGAAGGCAAAGCAAAGCTCTTTGATATAATTTTTCTTAATATCTGAAATTTTGAACCCAACTGTACAGTTTTATTTTCTTAATTTCAGCCTGGTAACATTAAGCAACTATTCTGCTGTACATACATGAACTCTCCAGGGCCCTCCTCTTACCACAAACTTCCACCACTTCTAAGAGATGCTCTCTGCCACTTAATAGTGAGTGACATTTATCAAAACACATCAGTCAAGCACAGTTCCTCACACACACCTCCCCCCAGTGCTCAATCAGTTGAGCTGTGAAGGAATTCACAGTGGAATTCATGTAGAAGGATCATCTCTTTAAACTCTCCAAGGAGAGGGAAAGGTGATTCTTAGCAAATATGTGATTTAACTCATCTGCATTGCTCTGTTTTGTAGATAACTAAAATTAAGCCAATACTGGTCTGACTGTTTGTGTTATTCTTTACCTGAGGGGAGTTATTTCCAAGAATCTCATCTGCGAAGCTTCATGAACAGTGTTATCTTCTCAGACTTCTGCCACTGCCAAAAAACAAATACTTCTATAGCTGTTTAAAAGTTGACAAGACGAGAAAGCTTTTTTCAGGATTAGAAATTTTCTTTTGGAGAGATCCTTTTTTTTTTTTTTCATGCTGATTTCAAGAAGGAATTCATATGTGGATTTAGCTGACATTTGTTCTACACATTACAAGAATTAAAATTAGGCTGTTCCCTAAATATAATCTTGAATTTCACTTATAATAACCTGGAGGTAGTCAGCTGTGGAACTGTGCTTTTTCCTGCAGAACATGTAATTGAATGTACCTGTCACAGAATAATTTTCAACCTCTCCTGAGGGAAGAAGTGTAGTGGGAATTTAATAGAACATTTGATATGAAATATAACCTAGAACCCAAGATGTTTGGTGTATTTCTTTTTAATGAGAACATAATGTACTGAGGAGATAACAAGGCACGTGGTAAAATTCTTCTAATAAATAAAGTAATGGTTACCAATGACAACAAAACAATCAAGAAGGTCTCATCAAAATTTATCCATATATTATATGTGAACCCAATGTCAAAGTAACATGATAAAGGTCACACCAAAAAGTAAAGGAATACCAAAAGTTGGCTGACTGCATCGGTGGTAAATAGCCAATTTTGCAAAAAAAATCTCATCTAATGGAACTGAATTTTCCTTCCTACAACTTTGGTAAAGACCCAGTCTTCCCAATACTGCTCCCATGCTTAGCTGAAATTACTCATAGAACTCCCGTGATTTCTTCCTGACCAAAGACACCATGAACTAGAAATAGTTCATTTAATGCTTATATACACAGAAATGTCTATTATTTATCCCAAACACATTATTCTTGCACATCTACCTAACTTTCTGCTCTTACTAGGCAAGACAAGTCTATTATTTGCCCCCTCTTGTTCATTCTACTGGCAATAACTTATGCCTATTGCACTCTTACACACCAGGCAGACTGGTGTTATTTATTCACCTTCTATACTCATGGCAGATAAATACTTTGCAAATTAAGTTTGAGGCCATTCTGCTTTTACTACTTTGGCACAGCTTTTACTGGCACCAGGGTAAGAAATGAGAACAGAGAGACTGAACTTTGTCTGTGTTCTGTTTCTCTGTGCAAGACTCTGACTGTGAAACCTGAGTCCAGTGAGTCCCTGGTTGGGCTGTGACAGGTTTGTCTCCTCTTTTGCAGGATGGATGATGCTGAAGCCTGTTTCATCCTGAGCAGCCGCTGTGAGGTGGACAGGACAGCAGCTGTAAGTTGGGGAGGGAGATGTGAGAGGATGTGCAGGTTTTACTGTCCTTATTCCCTCTCAGTTCTTTTTTATGCAACAAGGGCAGAATAGTACAAAAGCACTCTCATAGTACCCTATAGATACATTGATAATGGTCATTAATCACTTCCAAGAATGGTACTCTGTCAATATTCAAAGTACCTGAACTAATATCAGTGTCTGCTGTAGATATCCAGTTCAATCAGTTGTATTTATTAAATCAGAAAAGAGACAGGTATCAACTGACTGGTATATTCAGAACTAATGAAGCAAAGCCTGAATTCAACTTCATAAATAAATTTGTGACTAATACAAGTACCCAATATATGTGAGACTATTTGATCATTTTTCATATTGGCCAATTTTAAAATTGAAAAATGGCAAGATTCTTTGCCCATGTTGGTAGTTATTTGCAGTCAGGTAAGTTCCTGTCCACAAAGGAACACTGCTAATACAAACCTCTGTGCTGTGCATCTGTGATAGAAGAATAAAACCATATGAACTAGAACTCTTCCAGCTAATGAAATTATCTACTGATCACAAATATCCAGGAAAAAAGTCCACTGATGATGGATTTATGAACATAACTTAAAATTTTTCACCATGAGCACTACACTAAATTATTGCAGTCTTGCCTCATTCAGTTCAATCTTGAACTCCAAAGGGGGATCAGTATAAGTCTGAATATCCCTGAAGATGCTTACAAATTGCCTAACAAGATTGAACCAATATTTTTAATTCAGTGATTATGTTTTAAGCAATCTCGACTAAAAATACTGTTTTGGTGTTACATTATAAGAAATAGCAATTATTTTTCTAAATGTTGAAAACAGATTTAGTAAAAAATGGGAAATGAGAGCTTTGTATTATATATGTAGCATCACTTAATATTCTATCACTTATTACTTCATCTGCCATCAAAACTTAGTTAAAAGATCTTAGCTAAAGATCCTGTTCTGGACCCATCCCTTGCAGAAAGTCACTGAGCTCCCTGAGAAATAAATCTATGCTCCTACTAACATTGAAACTTACTGAGCTAAGGACTTTGAATTTGATTCATCAGCAATAGACTCCTGAAAATACAGTAGTGAAAGCCACTGAACTGGCAGCAAGTAATCCCAGAGTAGTCAAGCAAGGCAGACCTACTGCTTGGAAGTCACAGAGGGTCCAGGGTATTTAAGGGTAAGAACAAGCAGGAGTTCTTGCAAGTACCTGGAAAAATACCTGTAACTTCTAGGAAACTGAAAAATACCAAAATAGCCCAAGTGTCTTATCTAAATCAGCCATGAATTCAGAATAAATCAGCTACAACATCTCATTTCACATCATGTACTTGAGAGTTGCACAGCGGTTACAAATGAGAAATCCCATAAAATCAGTGTGTGATGTACACTGCACTGGGAAGATTTATGCAGCATTAAGGACAGCAACACCACCCGTCAGCTGTTCATCTCTGCTCATAACTGCTTCAGAATTTATGCAAAGAAAAGACAATTTTCAGCTCTGCTGGACTGTGCTGTAGGGCAGGCAGTGGGCTCTGCGTGGAGCTCCCAGAGCTTTCATCTATTGTGGCCAGCACTGTGCAGGTTTGGCTCTGGAGCCATGGCCAGCTGTGGCTCTCTCCTTTCTGCCCTCAGGAAACACCAAAATGGTACCTGGCACATTTCAGCTGCCACTACAGACTTTGATCAAATCTCATTTCTCTTTGCACCTGGAGCACACAAACAGGCACATCCTACCAGAGACACGCTCCTGGTACCTTCCCCCGGGACACAATCATACTCTCAGGGGCAGTGTGATCTGAAGCTTTTAAACAAGGTGTCACCTCTCTGCCTTGTTTTCTTTTTTGCTATCAGATTACCTCATCACAGGGAATGCAGTTAGTTATTCTGCAAGTAGAAAATCTTTACATTTTTAAAAATTAAATTTTTGTCTTACTGCCCCCTAGAGCTGTGAAATGAAATGTACTGAATTTCCTACACTGCTCCAGCCTCACGTTAGTACTCAAGGCTGGTTTGTCACTGGGCTGAAGGAAGTGCAGCTGTCATCCCATTATCAATCTTTATAAGTACAACTGATTTTGCACCCTGCTGTTGTTGAGAAGCTGACAAACTGCTAAAAGCGCCTTGGATCCTGTCCTACATGTGACAGCTGTCAAAATAAAAGGAGGAGATTCCTGACCAGAACAGCTGTTGTTACTCAAGTGATTTTTTGAAGTCCATGAGGGTTTTTATCCCCCCAGCTACAATCCTCAAGCAGAGGATTTACTCATTTGCCATGGATAACCCTGGCTGTTCATTGCTTGCTATTTTGTTAGTTAATAATTTCTAGTGACAACACTTCTGCTGTTGCTGACAGCTTTGTTCTGAGGCTTTCTGAAATTTCAGAGATGGTCCAATTCAAGCTTGCACCTTTTTTTTCCCCTTTCATTAATCAAATTGTGTGACTCTGCTGTACTGGTAATCTAAATTACACTGCCTGAATGGCATCACAATACGAATGTAAACACAGCAGGATATAACTGATTTATCAAGTTGTGTGTGGCAAGAAAAAAATTCAATTAACAGAACTATTTAAAAATACATATTAAATGCATTTCCTTGAGTCCTGATGATTTAAATACACCCACTTTAAAACTTCCAGCTTTTCATACATGAATTTAAATATCACCTCTATATTAATCACCATTTGTATCCGTGGTAATTTTTTGATCAGTGACTGCAGATCACACACAGAAGAGAATATATTTTTTCACTCACCTTCCGAAGAAACATCTATTTAATAATGGGAACAGAAGCATAATTTTGTTTCAGTTACTTCTGTTTGTTGTGTGTACATCTATACCACATACTGGGAGAAAGGTGAACATTTTTTAAAGTCACTAAAATATAGCATAGAAATTGCAACATTTTTAAACCAGAGAGCCACAATACTCTATGAAGAGACTGAATCTAAGAAATCACTTAAGGTGCTACCTGTGTTTTTCTTTCTCTCCCCTGGAGTGCTTCTTCAGAGTGGAATTTGGGAGAATAACTAAGCAAAAAACTTGGGAACCCAAAAAACCAGCTTTTGTACCCAAACATGTGGATATACCAAGTGGAAAGAGAAAAAAGAAACAATAATACAAGGTTATTAGATTAACAGTACATACCCACTGAGTTGATCTTATGAAGTTATTTAGGGCATTTAAGCACCCATTTTATATACATATATTACATATTTGTGGACTGCTGGTTCAAAGAAGAGCTAGAAAATGGAAAGCAAGGCATTTGCAGTGTTAAAACTGCCCATTTGCCAAATAACCATCAAGAGATTTTAATTTCAAAGTCTTTCCCTTTTCTATACAATAATGTTAAGAAATATTTCAAGTTGAGGTTCATACTTTTAGTTTTACAACTCTCATTTCTGTGGGTCTAGATTTGCTCGAGTTTTTAACAAGATAGTGTAATTTGAATCATTTTATAATGAAATCTTCCTTCTTATATTTTACAATTATTGCACATTCTGATAAAACCAGGCTTTTTAGACAAAATAATAATTAAAAAAATGCAAGAAAATATCTAACATAGAGATAACTATATTTCTAGGCATGTAACATATTTGTGTGACTGCCATCTAGCACCTTACCCAGTCATTTGCTGCTTCTAAGCTGTGTTGGCATGTCATTACCTTAAGACAAAACAGCAAAAAACTCAACAGCACACAAAATCCTGAGGAGGGTAGATTGCCATATGTTATAGAAAAGTAAAGAAAAAGTGGCTGCATGTAAGGAAAACCTACAGCAGGTTATACCCAAGCTCTTAAATCTCCTGACTGGGCACAGCAATCCTACATCTATAAAACTGATAATAAGAAAAAAGTGAAATAATATATTTTGCCATCCTCTTATGACTCCATTCTAGTTTTTCTATTAGAAAAAAGTACTTGCTAACATCTCAATTGATAATAAAATATTATGGTTTGAAAATGTCAATTACGCTCTGTTCCAGGCAGAGATTTCCCTTGTGTTCATGAGTCTGAAACCTTCTCTTACTGCTGATGCTGCAAACATAATGAATCATTCTTTATATTTTACCTTTAAATACCACCAATTTAATGACTAGCAAGGCATTTCAATCCAGGCATGGCTTCCTAGATACAAATCTGAAATATTTCTTTTTGGTTTTGAAATAAATAAAAACTGATGGATGACACATTGGAATTAGTTTTACTTCACAAAATTCAAAGTATGAACGCATTATCACATAGATGACTTTTATGGATAGCAGTGTTCATCCTGCAGGTAACTCATTCTTGCCACGTGGTAGCAAGAACAAAAACTAACAGCCTGAAAAATCTCTTGGAATCCTTGGTCAGCAGTTGGCTAAATCCTGACATCAGTTGTGCAAATGTTTTAGTTCCACAAAAGTTCAGATCTGCTTTTAATTAAACTGATATTTTTAGAATTATCCACAATTTAAAACTCTCAGTTCTTGATGTCATCATTTAATGTTATTTTAATTATGAGTCTCTTTGGAAGGATGTCTATGCTACATCATTCTTGATTAATTAGACATGACTAATCACTGCCATCTTAAGTTTTCACACAATTATTTCACATCCAAATGCTACCCCTTTCCAAATGACACAATCATTAGCACTTGCAGAAAGATAGCAGAGGGTCAAAATACCTTATTAGTGGAAGATTTCTGGAAATTAATATGTAATAGTAATTACATAACATGCACATAAACATCCACACCAGCTGGTGCTATGTGGTCTTAAAAGGAGTTTTCTTCAATGAAGCCAGTCTGATAATAGATTCTTTTTCTAATCTGACATGGTTATTTGTATTTCATTGTCACCACCTCATACGCTTTCTTCTAGGATCACCAAACCATTTTAAGAGCATGGGCAGTTAAAGACTTTGCTCCAAATTGTCCCTTGTATGTTCAGATACTGAAGCCTGAGAATAAATTCCACATCAAGTTTGCAGGTGAGTGGAAGATTGCAGTCATTCGAAGTTAGTGTTTGACAGCTTGTTTCACGAACACATAAGCAAAGTGAGAAGCCCTGGGCATATTTACTACTTAGAAACTGATGAAGAGTACAGTTTTGTAAAATAATACACATCCTAGCAGTGGCAAAGACTTGCAAGCACTTTTAAGAATTAATAGTCTTATGCTATATAATATAGAGAGTAGAATTATTTGATGTATAACTACTCCTGAATTACAGATCCAGGCAGGTCTCCAGTTTACTGTACCCATGTCTGTAAGCCATTTCTGTCTACTAAAACATAGTTACTAAGGGGTGTATGAGAAGATCTGTTCAGATTTAATCCAACAAACAATTGAAGGAAAAATCTTCTGATTGGACTGGCTTTTCCAAGTGGTATGGAAAACATTCTTTTAATTACTTGCAAATATTTTGGAAAGAGACATATAATTTAATTCTATATCCAGTAAAATGCGTGCCTTAGAAACCATGGCATAAAATGCAAAATGATGTTAAGAAAACTGAAAAAGATCCACTCCTATAAGAGATTACCATCTTTTATTTGACAAACTATTTCTCTGCATTATATATTTCTCTTTCTTTCTGTCTATATCCAAACAGTCACATATGTAAGTACATAGATATACATATGCTTATGTGCAAAAACACACAAATACTTTTGGAGAAATATCTCTGAAGTAGAAGAGAACCTTTCCTTTTCAGCTGCAATTTTGAAAATTCAATTTTCTTGAATGATATTCCAAGGAAGAAAAGATTGCTGATTCATGCAAAAATAAAAACAACTCTATGGAAAAATATTAGTCTCCTCCATCATTCCAGAATGTGATGAAAAAGCAAATTCCAGTGCAGAACGGCTCCAGAGCAACAGTTAAAGCTGTAATTTTTAGAGCTACTGAATTTACCACTGGGTTAGAAAGAAGAAAAAAACCCATCAGTAGCAGTTCTGAAGTTATAAAACTGTAGTCTCAAACTATGAGATGGCACAGCAGGGAATAAGGCTCATGCTGTGATGAGAATGATGGTGCTTTTTCATTTCCCCCTTGAATCCACCCAGCACAAACATAATCCCTGCTCCCTAGCCATGGCCACTTTTCTTTATCAAAAACTGTGTTAATTTGTTGTTTGGAATTGTGCTTTTAAGAGAGTTTCATTATTCCTAATGGCTTGTCTCTGTAGGAGCTTATATATAACTGTGCTTGTAAAACAGAGGCAATTTTTCATGTCTCTTCTAAGTGTTGGAGAATTTGGACCATATTTTTAAAAAAACCCAAAAAACCAGCAACCAAAAACCCCAGAAGACCTCTTTCGGTAATATTTCCTTCAGTTGAACTTCAGCATCACCAGTGAATGTTACCTCCTGCAAATGGTTAGGCACTGATGGAGCCATGGGAACAATATTTTTTGGCATACATTTTCCTAAGAGGATTTCCCTTTGGTATTTATGTCATCCAACACTTCATCATTCTGAAACATGTACCCGGGGGGAGCTGCAGACTACAGACCTATCCAGAGTGTTTACGAGTAAAATTTGTCACAACCATCCGGAACATTTTTCTAAGTGCTTTTCCTATTATGATTCAAGGCTTTATTACTGCCTTAATGCAAAAGCTTCTTTTCAATCTGATATTTCTTGAAAAAAATGACTCCTTTCTTCTGGAGGTTTCCCAAAAAAATATTGTTCATTTTTATGAACCTGAAATACTCAGTAATAGGATTTTTTTTTTTAAACACAGGTTTAGAGACTACAGCTGTCAAAAATAAAGTTTTTGAATTTAGAAGAAATACAACCAAGTAGTCCTCCTAACTAAAGTTTAACTTTTAACTACATTGAAAATGTATAAAGCACTGGAAGCCCAGTTTTTCAGCGGCTTATAGTAGGTTGACCAGTCCTCCTAGATTGCATGAGGCAGTCCTGAAATTCAGACACTGACTGCATTTTCCTATAGGACAGACAAGCCTGGTTTTCTGCCTGGCAGTTTTCTGCATCCTGGAGGTTTTCTGCCTCAGGCAGAAACAGTAGATAGGAAAAGTAATTGTTATAATGTATTCCTATCCAGTAAACAAGACTTATACATCCTTCTGCTCTTTAATGAGAGAATGAGAAGTTATTTTTGTTCTCAAAGCAAGAGAATGGACGCATGTTGGCCAGGCTCATATGACCTGTCAGAAAGTCAGGTGTCCGGATTCCACCTGATGCCAGACACACATCCTTGCATCCTGCACCTTCTGTTATTTTTTATAGTGCATTTTTAACTACTTTGTTTAAAATATGAACCTACTTACATTGCTACAGTGGCATGTTTGTGCCAGCAAAGCCCTTTGCAAGTTTAAGTTGTGAATACTTTTAATACACAGCCATTCTTTACATGACAGTTATCAGATGGGCAACTGCCTTATCTCTTAAGCTGAAATGCTTTGATTTCTCCTTACTAATTTCCAATACAAAAATGACTTGACATGGCCAGTTTTTCTTTCAATAATACTGGCAGTTACATTCTTAATCTTCCCACTTTTCCTTCATACACACAAGGCTACAAAAGGCCATGTACCCTTGATGCAAGCTCCTGGCCTTTCATTTCAGCACAAATGGGAAATAAAGTGAAGATTGTCCACAGCAGAGCAATATATTTATGCAATTCAGAGACTACTAAATTCAATATTTTCTGAGCTGAACTTAAAACTTTTATAACTTTAAACTTTTATAACTTTTATGTGTATGTAGATGCAGATATAGATATATATCTCACCTTTACTTTGGATATTTGGAAATTATACATGATTACAATTCCAGGAAATGGGAATACATTTTGACGTTCTCTATTTATTCAAAATGCACCCATGAATTAGCACAGATTGTTGAAGTCTGACATCAACCCTTCAGTAGTTTATTTCAAAGAAATATAGTCCAGATTCACCAAAATGGATATTGAATGCAGCTGATGATTAATTTGTCCAATTACAGCTAAAAATAGTCTAGAAGTAACAGATGGGCATTTTTCTCTATCTGATCTGGTAGTGGTCATGTTAACTTATCAAACTGACAAAAGTAAGGTTTCTCAGAATAATTGTGCCTGGTCTAGGTCATTCTTACCACATGGCTGCTGCTGCAGGCATAAATCAGTATTTTGAGTCTGTTTTATCGTCAGTAACATTACAGAAACCATAACTCACCCCACTGCATTACTACACCCATTCGAGACAGACTTAGCAACAAAACCTCTGTCAAAATATATTTTCAACAGAAACAGCAACTTAGGGAAATTCTAAATGTAATATTTCTTTAGTATAAACTCAATCAAAATACTTCTTTTTCTGGGAAGCTGATTTGACATATTTAATATTCACTTCAAGATAAACTGCAGTTTCCTGGGCTGCTTTGCTGTCACACTGAATGAGTAATTTGCTGATTCTGGTACCTGCTGTCAGGGGACATGACTGATGTCTCAGACCTGAGGAGTGGGAGAGCTGTCATCCAGCTTCCTCCCTGCTCACTTCAGAAAGGAAGCAGCAGAAAAAGTTCTGTGTAATCCTCCACAACACAAGCCCTGAGCATAGAGAGAAAACACAGTAACGTTATAGGAAAGCTATAAACTGTCAAATAACTGGAAAAATGAGCAAGGCATTTTTGATCTGCTCTGTGTCTAATATAAGAACTTAACTGCAGAAGATCAAAGTCTCCAACAGGTGCAGAAGTAGTCCTGCAAGTCCAGCTCCAAGGCTCCTGATGTAAAACACTTGGCAACAGAGGCACAATTAAGAGGCTGATGTAGGACAGCAATCTCTGTTTGCTGTGTGCTATATTCTTTGGTAACATAATATTTTATATAAACATCTGCCAAAAAAGTTCCCCATATATGTTAGAGAGTAGAGTGCATCTGGAGGATTTAAATTTCAGTTTTCATCTGCATTGTGCCATCCGTGATTGATTAACTTCCATTTCTATTTATTTAGGTCAGCATGTACAACTGGGTTCAAGTACAAATTCTGAAATAACAGATGATGAAGCCATTGCCCCCATTACCCTGTGTATTTTTTTCTCATATTTTTAAAATGTTTCACTAAAATGTGACAACATTCCAAACAAAAAAAAAAAGGGGAGGTTATTCGGCAAAATCCTACACAAATTAAAAAATAGGGAGAATTCTCTTTCAGTGTCAGGAAGTTGGTATTCACTTTCATAAATCTTTGCCATCTGACTAATGGTAATGGACTGCAGATATTCCATTCAGGCAGTAGTCTATGCCTTACCCTCTCAAAATCTCTGGTTTGATATTCAAGTAGGTTTATTAATGGCATATGGTCATCTAAAAGAACATATTTCTATCTGAAATATTTTCTGCAGGAAATATTTAATTGCTATAGCTGAAATATATTTACAGGAGGAGAAATCTAATTTTGTTCTATATTTGACAGTGTCTTTATATAACTAAATTCATCCCTTCCCTATGACATTTAAATAGGCCCTGATCTTCAGAAAACGGGAGAATTAATTTCTCCATTCAGTAGTAAATGATTCTGTTGCTGAAAAGCTTCTAGATATTTCAAAATAAATGGAACAGAGAAGGCATACAAAATATGCCTTCACTTTTATTTTCAGTAAATGTCATGCTTATAGCTATACTATATATTCTGTCAGGAAAGCCACTTAGAGAGGCAAGGTGGTTTTAAGGATTTCAGTGACACTGCTGAAACCAGCAGCAGATGTACACAGTTCAGATCTGGGTGGGGAGGTAATTTGCCTGCCTTTACTCAGCAATTTTCATGTGGCCTGTGTTTTGATCAGCAGCTGTACTACTTGTAATATTCCTTCTGATCAGAAGCAAATTCTGTTCCCATTGAAAGAACCAAATACTAAATTCAGAGGGGAAAAAACTGACTTAGTATTAAATGCCTTCATGATTTTACAAAACCTATCTGACTTTATGTTTCTACACTGACAAGAAGTTACAAGTTTTGTGCTTGTCCCTTTTTATAGCCATTTCAATACTGTCACAGGTATATGTGAATCACATTAAAGAATAATTTCTATTTCCTTTTCATGCCATCAGCAAGCACTGGAGACCATTTATCTGTGATCTGGATTTAGAACAGTAGCCATCCATTTTAGACAGCATAGATAGGGAAAATCATATCCAGCTGATTTCCAAGGTTCAAGCACAAGATTAAGATCTTGGACCAAATTTTGATTGATGCATCTTCACCGTTTCCCTAGACAAGGAAGTGGTAATTCTGTTCAGTTGAAAGTATTTTTGTAAAACAATTTATATCCTTTTTTTCCCTGCAGATCACGTTGTGTGTGAAGAGGAATTCAAATATGCTATGCTAGCTCTAAACTGTATATGCCCAGCTACTTCTACATTAATCACTCTGCTGGTTCATACATCTAGGGGACAGTAAGTATATACTTCCATAAAAAAACCCCAAAACAACTTGGAAAAGTCATAGCTGATATTCTTTGGAAAGCGGCTTACCCTGAATTCCCACACAACTACAGTTTTAAAAAAGAAAATTCAACTTTCTGCACAATAAAAGCATCAAAATCCCTTACTCAAAGCAGTATAATTTTGAAGAGAACACCCCTTCCCCCCAGTATTTAAAGTTGCATGCTGTTGTGCCACTTCCACAATATGAAAGTAGATGGAATTGTAGATCTATCACAAAGTTCTACTTAAGAGCACTAACAAGTCCTAAGAATACCTAATTTAATATGTTAATTTGAAGATCTGTTTCAATGAACTCAAAAAATGTTTTTTTGATAACATATAGTATTTGCTCTTCTGTGCCTGCACATTTAGAGGCAAACAAACAGACACGATTTTTAACATGACTGCGTGGCTGGAAGGGGTGCAGAATTATGGTGCCTCTGCAGAACAGTAGAACTCTGAATTCACTAAAATAATTTTACCACATCTGGTGTATCTCTGTTATGCTGTATTCTTAGAATAATAAGGTATTCTTGATTAAAATGTTGTGGGCACACAGATGCATAAAGGAATAAATCCCAAAATCCATCTGTAGAAATGGAATGGCTGCATATACCATACACAAGTCTTGTAAAAACACTGATTTTTTTTTTTTTCAAGTAACCATGAACCCAGTACATATATATTTATTTATAAGCAGTGTTAGTAACCTTCTGTATGACATTTCTAGTATTCCCCTTTGCCCAGAATGGGGAAAACAGAAATTCTTCCTAGAACTTTTACTACTAAGAACAGCAAATGTCAAGATTTTAATGGCATTGTCTGCACTAGAATATCCTAATAAGAAGGCAACAAAACATTGTTTTGATACCTGCTGAGCACCATGGTGAAATACATTTTTTACCTGCCTACCTTTCATTCTGTGACATGCACAGAATACAGAACCTTTCCCAGTTATTTCATGTTACATGCACATAAAAGAAGAGCAGTGTTCCTAGCAGCTGCTAGAGAATTTTGCATCAGCACAAAAGCAAACACACAAAAGGGAAATGTTTTCTGCTGTACTTAGGAACTTCAGCATTTCATTTTTTAATACAGTCATATTGATCGTTTACAAATTCCCAACTATGATGCAAAGTACCTGTCACAGAATTCAAAGTGCTTAAGATTTCTTTTGTAATCAGAATTAATAGATGTAACCAGGATAATAAAAGTAACTGTTTTCTACTCTGGTCATTGGATACTAGGAGCAAAAAACCCCAAGTTTTTGCACAAATAGTTGTAGCATTACTTTGAATCCAGAAGGATTAAGTAACATGTGTTTCTGTAAGAATGTACAATGTATGTTAATGTAAGAATACTCTCCTGTATTTATACAGAAAGACTGAAAAATTGAAAATGTCTAGTTATTATTTATCTACTGTAGTCAGCACTCTTCAGAGCATTTATTCTCAGATAGACTCCAAAATAAGGGCATTTGTCCTTGTACTGCAGACATAAAACTGCTTTGGATTTGACTAATTTATATTTCGGAGGGGTTTTTTTGGCTTTTCTAGATTTTTTTTGTTGTTGAACAAGAGGTAAATTAACTACTAATTGTCAAAAGAGATTAAATTACCTTCATTTATACATATGAAAGATGAAGTCATATGAGCAGTTGAGTTTTGGCTAAGTTTGCTTTTCACTTGAGGTGAAAGCAGATTATTTAAACTACAAATAAAAATTTTAACTATACCTGTATTTATAAACCAAAGAAATACTAAATTAGATATACACAATATAGAAAATTATGAAAAGAATGTAAATAATTTGTTCAATAGATTTCCCATGTTACTAATGAACTGCTTTCCTTTACATTAGTTCCTGTTTAATTATCCTGTCATTATTGTGTTTGCTATTAACATCTGCTTTAAACCTTATGTGGGACTCAAGTTTTAAATACCTGTTAAGGAGGTGTAAATAATCCTTTTGTCTTCTCAGCTGTTCATGGAATTCAAAACTTTGGTGTGTAAGACATCAAAATTCTACCCCAAATCTTACTTATAATCTCATTATTGATCTTAATTATTAATCTTAATATTTATGTTTAACTGTTATCTGATTATCTAAAATAGTAATACAACTCTATTAGGGTTTGTTTGACAATACAAAATATTGGAAGAAAATAACCTTTCTGACTTGAAGTTAATGTGATCTTTACAGTACAGCCCCATGGGAAGCTTTCAGACAACTCACTGGAACCAAGCAGACATTAAACAGGTGACCATTTTATTTTGGGGGAAAAATGTTCTGAAATTACATTGTTCTATACCTAGTACACTGGTTGGACTGGTGCAACAAAAATGGTTTACTTATTTCTGTCTTGAAAGAAAATGTTTTCCTGAGGAGGGTGGAGAAACATGGTAAACTGAAGAAAAATAGAAATTGTGTTAAGATATTGAAAATGTATAAATGAGCATAAAGGAGCATGTCCCAATATCTTGAGATCTTCACTCAAGTGGCAAAACACAGAAAACACTTGTCAGTTTTGTGACCTATCTGCACATATGTGTGCATATACATCAGTTATCTCCAGTGAAAACTCAGGCAGGCAGAACCTTCTTTCCACATGAAACTTAATAAAGAAGTTCCCAGGAGCTCCAGGGCTACAAGTTTTGGGGTTGCTGAGGTTTGGAACATTTCCACTAAACTGTTTGCATTAAGGGCAGCAGCTGCACAGAGTAAAGGATGATCTGCTTTGTCATTTATTTTCTTGCACTAGAGAAAAGGAGTTATGTGTTTGTGAATAGTCTGCAAGACACAGGAACCAAAAATACCCAGAGGGTAAAGATCACTGATAAGCAAATGCAGAAAAATCTCTTCTACAGATAAAATGACCAAAGAAAAATGATTCTTTCCTACATAAGTTGTCATTAATGATATTCAGGGAGGAACCGGAGTCTGCCACTAAGCATGTGAAGAAACTGTCTATGAATAGAAAGAGCATGCTGCTGGTTTTACCTGTCATCCTCAAATTGCCATGGATCTACTTATTATGGTGTGAATTTAAACTAATTGACCCATCTCTCTCCTGATACTAAAGCACATACTCTTATATGTCTATTACTTAGCAGAAAATGCTCTTTAATACATTAAAATAATCTCTGTACTTACAATATTACCAAGATTTAACCTCAAATATTTCTTTCAGATTAGCCCATAGGACATTTTCAATAGACATTTGTAGTTTCTATTGACAAGAAATACCATTCTGATTAATAAGAGTTTTACATTAAGTGTTAAATTATTCTCTTTATGTTTCAGGGAGAGTCAGCAATCACCAGAACAATGGCAGAAAATGTATGGCAGATGCTCTGGTAACGAAGTGTATCACATTAACCTGGAAGAAAGTACTTTTTTTGCTGAGTATGAAGGGAAGAGCTTCACATATGCTTCTTTCCATGCACATAAAAAGTATGTTTATTTTCCTATCGACCATGAAAAGTTCAAAGAAATAATTACTTGTTTTGCCTGCAACGTAGCTTTGCACTAAAGGCACAGTAGTACACGCTACTCTGTTTCTGCATTTAAATATCTGACCTCTAATATGGAGGTTTCTCTGAGTCAGAGCTGGTCAGGTAAAAGCTTATGTTTGTTCTGTACAGCCCACCTCAGTCTAAGAGAATAGGATGTAAAGGATATAAATGATGAGCTGGACAACAAGAAAAAAAAAGGCACCTTAGAGGGGTTTTCCTAGAATACCAATCCTTTCCCAAGTCCAAAATAATCTAGAAAAGAATGGGTGGGAGGGTGTGAGGTTTTTATTTATTTAAGACTCAGCTGGAAATCTGGCTTCCTTTGTGGCATGTTAATTTTATGGAAAATGTACGATTTAAAAGTGGCACATAGCACATTCTGCTGATTGTTCAAACATCAAACTCTTCTTTCTGTTAGATGATAACATACCTGCTTTAAAGTGCAGATGATGCATCACGTATCCAGTGCTCTGTGAGATGAACATACAAATTAAACACCAATCATGTGTGTTTGTATATATTTGATAAAATAAGCATTTCTCAAACCCTAAACGCTGGGTTTATTCTCATATTTAATCAAGGAGAGAAAGAGGTTTTTTTGCTGTAATTCCTTATTTTCTATCACTAATCAAATACATTTCTAAGAGTGAATTGTGAAATTTAAAAAATGAATTATGAAAATGGTTTCCATTACTTATAAATAATGGAACAATTTAACATGATTAATAATTTTTCATATCATGTATCCATTTTTCTACCAATATTTTCCCAAAAATGACTATTCATCTGACAGAAAAAATCAACTAGAACAACATTAGGAGAATATTATGGGCATTACAAGAACCACTCAATTGCCTAGGAATTCATGAGCTCAGAAAAACTGCTTGATTTGACTTGGCCTATTTAGCAGAAAACATTTTTCAAACATCTTTGTCATCCAGAAAGCTGCAAATGTTCACAATGTGCAAAGAATAAAAATACACCTGAGGTTCAGTTTTGACAATGGAAATTCTGGTGTTTGCAGGACTGTGCAAAGTGAACCATGCCTTTCCTTTTCTAATTAAGGTTTGGAGTCTGTCTGATTGGTGTTAGAAAGGAAGATAACAAAAACATTTTGCTGAATCCAGGTCCTCGATATATCATGAGTTCTACAGATATATGCTTTTATATAAATATCACCAAAGAAGAGAATTCTGCTTTTAAGAAGCAAGAAAAGCATAGACAAAATCATGAATCAAAATTATCTTATCATGGAGCTTCTAGGTTACCAGTACACAGTATAATTGCCAGCATGGGTAAGTAAAAAAAGAATAAAAAATTACATCACAACATATTCCTATCTAATGAGTAGTACATTTTAAAGCAACTTCCTAAAATTTTAAGAAACTATAATCATGTATAGAAAGAATTATTATAAAAACTTTTAACATTTTCCTTGATATTAAAAAAAAAAAAACGCCACAGACAAACCAACAACAAAAAACCCAAACAAATGGAATTGGGATCTCTTTTTCTTTTACTTGACAATGTGGAATTAAACTACTTAAGACTGGTATAAAAAAGTAACAGTGAAGTGTATGCAAAGCAAAACAACTGGGTAGATCACGAGTACGTCTTTGGCATTCATACCTGATTGATTGTAAGAAGTTTTCTTGAGCTTCTTTAATTTAAAAAACACCATTTAGTAAAATCTGCAGGTTGTGGATGCATATAAATATGGACTCATTATATAAGGTATGATTTTAAAGAGGTAGTTAACAAGAAGACATAGACTAATTGTCAGGAAAAGTGCTCCTTTCCTCGAGTACAGTTTAAATATTTGTTTTATTTTAACGGAATAAACGCAATTAGCATAGTGTTGCTGTCAGTCCTTTGCCATGCAGTCAGGGAATCCCCACTAATTACAGGAATCTCATTAGAATGTTCTAAGCAGCACACTGAGGAAATGTTTTCCCTTACCCTTAGGGACCGTGGCCATCGATTTACAGGACACGGGGTGCCGCGGGCCCAGCGGGGCCACCCTGGCCCTTCCTGCCGAGGGGGGCAAGGAGGGCAGGAGGCCCAGCATAGCCCCAGTGCTGGAGGTTGCAGACTCCTCCTCCCTTCACACGTGTGACCTGCTCAGTGACCAGTCAGAGGATGAAACCACTCCATCGGATGACGAAGTCTCTGCAGGCTTAGAGTACGTATAGTACATGTAAAATAACGTGAAAAGTTAATACTATATAAAAAGCATCAATAATCTTTTTTGACATGCAGATCAGTCTGAGGACTTGTAGGAAGCAAGTCCCATGAAGCACAGTTATGGAATTATTCCCTTCTAGGAAATGCTAGCAGAATGCTATAAGCCTATGACAGATTAACTCTTCCATTTGCCAGAAATTTTCTTCTTGCAGTTAAAAAAGCTGTAGTGATGTATTGCAATCCATTCATAGCCTACTTTATGCCTTTTTTTTACTTTCTGTAATTACTAAGTCAGCACTCAACAAAGTTGTAAACAGATAAGTACACCTGTCATGAGACTGCAGTGATAATCAGATATCCAACAGGCTTTTTTGAGTGCTGGGGCTGGATGTGTGATTTCAAAATGCAGAAATGACAAAAAAGCAGTATGGGACAAAATGATCACATCTAATTCAAAATGCTTGTTAGTGTGTTACTGAAAGTAATGATGCATTATTCAGATAAACCCAGAAGATTCAATCCTGCTGTGCAGATGAGCAATTATATTTATTGGGATTGCTGACAGGGGTGTTAAAACTGAAACACACAATTAAACCAGCAGAGTTTCCCATCTCCACCAGTGACAAGCATGAGACACCCCAGGGAAGACTGTCAAACTCCAGAGAAAAAATTAATAGGATAAGTTATCTTAAATGTGCAGACTGAAACACCAGGATTTAAAAGGCCTCTTGTAAAAAAAAAAAAACTAAGGTCAATTAGAAATTTTATCTCATTGGGTAGAGGATTTGCCATTTACAATTTATTTCAGCCATTTTGAAAGTATGTTATTAAAGCAAAAAGGTAATGACTTCACTCATTTTTGGTAAGTGTTTGAAAAAAAATTGGAGAAGGAAGAGCAGAAGTACAATTATTTCTATTTTCTTTCCTTCCTTTTTAAACTTAAAAGTTTCCAGTTCAAAACACTATGACAGCACACTATGATACAACAGACTGTTTTCAAAAACCCATGCAAAATTCCTTCAGTCCTCGAAAGCATGGCAGCTTTCACTAAGTTCTATTGAATTGGCTGCAAAAGACATTCGTTTGACCTCTATTAAACATAGTTCATTTTGTGTACTTGACTCTAAAACCTGGACATATGTATAAACATCCCATAAAATACTTGTGTAGTCACCTGTGTTTTGGTAATGTGCTGTACTGAAAAATGTTTTTTTTCTATTTTAGGTATGCCAAAGGCTATCCTCCTTACTC
The DNA here is from genome assembly GCF_017639235.1 of Corvus kubaryi. Taxonomy (NCBI): domain Eukaryota; kingdom Metazoa; phylum Chordata; class Aves; order Passeriformes; family Corvidae; genus Corvus; species Corvus kubaryi. The sequence continues at coordinate 3,533,073 of NW_024581108.1, read as the reverse complement.
TCCTTATATTGGAAGTTCTCCCACCTTTTGTCATCTTCTGCATGAAAAAGTCCCCTTCTGTTGTCTAAGACTAGATAAGGTAAAGGGAGTTTCTGTTACTGGATAACCCTGCATTCTCATTTGTCTGTTGCATTTGAGTAGAGCTAAATTCTGATTTCTCCTTAGAGATGAAGTCTGTGCAGCATTTGCTATAATATTATATTTTTTCCTCCTTTTCCTCACCAAGTGTTTATGTCTAACCACGTCTGTATTGGGTCATCTGATGCAGTATTCACATGCACTGAACTTGTTTCTTACTTTGATTTTAGGGGTGCCAGCATAACTACTATGAAGATGCCAAAGCCTACGGATTCAAAAATAAATTGATTATAGTTGCAGCAGAAACTGCTGGAAATGGCTTATATAACTTTATTGTCCCACTCAGAGCTTATTACCGACCAAAGAAAGAACTAAACCCCATTGTATTACTGCTCGATAATCCGTAAGGAGACTTTTGTTACCCCCTCTGCTAAGTTTTAAACTCATTTTACCATTACTTCAATAGATGACCACTTTTCACATGGCCAGCTGAAAATCAAAAACATTATGGCACACTTATCTTTGAGAAAAGTTAGTGACAAAAATCATACCCTATGGTCACTGTCTTATACAAAATTGACCTTTTACTGACTGTAAATGGCCGTAGTAAACTTAAATGTCCTTATTCTTCGTGCCAATGTTTCAGCTAAGTTTTTCTTAAAATTACCCCCAAAATTGTGAATGCTACTGCTAAAATTAAGTAACTTAATAAACACTGTAAAAAGCAAGCTGTGTAACAGTTTCACAGCTATGTGACAGCACTAACCTACTTAACACAATGCACTTACTGGCCTGGACCAGTTAGGGATATTTTTAATAACTCTACACTCAAAGATAAACAGTTCTTTAAACCAAGAGGACACCCACAGACACACTTAGTCTAAAATTATTTAAAGCCATGGGTGAAAATTAAAACCTGCAGTATTGTTGTTACTTTTATATCTGTCTGCTGATGGCTGGGATTTTTCCATTTCTTCCTTTTAAAATTTCAGACAAATTTGTCCCTGTCAATACTGGTTCATTTATAATCTGATCATGAACTAGGTTTTTTTTTTCTTGCAAAACTTTGGTACAGCTCAGCTACTTAAAATCACAGTTTGAAGACAGAAACAGAGGTTAACTGTACACAGAAAAGTAGAACAAGCTAAGAAAGCAAAAATGTCTTGTAGGTTGTGATTCCAGGGCTGACACTTCCTTTTACGTAGATCTGTTCCAGTTTAAGTGATTTTTTTTCTACAAAGGCCTGCTGTGAAGTGTCCCACTTTGCCTCAGGCAGCTCCTTAGTCACCTGTGCCTGCACAACAGAAGGTTTTAATGTAGGTACCATGGTATACAGTGAACTACACAAATTGAGAAGCCTAAGTGAGGCTGAATCGCTTCCACTGGCAGTGCGAGAGCAAAGCCATGGGCACATGGGGCCCTCTAGCGCCAGCTTTTTTTGTCAGCACAGTGCCCTACTTCACACATTGCAATGCTGTTGTGACACTTCATGGCTAAACCCACTTTTGATTGATTAATGTGAAGTAAAAGCTCTGCTTGCTAATTAAACCAACACCCTTAGTGTTGTCTCCCTCTATGCAGCGTTTGCAGTGACTCCTCTGAAAGGGAGTAGGCTTGAAAAGCAGTATGTGTCACAAAACCCAAGTGATGATTCGATTTCCACATTTTAATTAAGAATTCTTGATGCTTATTTTAAGTCCTCCTAAGGCATACACTGGAGTATAACTTGGTAGTGTGTCCTTGACATCACTCATTCATTCTGATATTTGGAATTGTCCTGTGCCATAACATTTCTGATTTTAGAGGTGCATTTATTAATATAAGCATGTTAATTCTGATCATTCTTTATGATCACAGCAAACTGTTGATTCACAGCTTTCTGAAAACCTATCCCCTGCTTAAACTGATATTGCAATGCCAAAGTTTAAAAAAGTTATTTTTTTAAGAAAACCCCAAAGTACCAGTTGATTGAAATATTTTAGAAGAGATGCTGCTGTTGTGATACTGTGTTTCATTTTGTAATTCCGTCTGCTGCTCAGGCCAGATATGCATTTTCTGGATGCAATCTGTTGGTTTCCAATGGTTTACTACATGGTGGGCTCTATCGACAAGTAGGTGAAATAACTGTTAGAAAACTTAACTTTGTAGTCTCAGTGGTTTGTTGTGTGTATTGTCACTGCATGTTTTAGTGTGCGTGTTGTAGCTGGAGATGAGCTTTTTGCATGCGTAGTCTGTGTGCTGTAATTTGGGATTTCAAATTTCTCATTTATAAAGGATCTCATTAGTGGAAAGCATGACAGGGAGCACAAGTTAATATCTTCAAAACCATAAGATTAACTGTTATTTAGGTGAGTTCATATATTTCAAGAGATGAACAGATTATAGCCCTGATTCTAGTGTCAGTCTGTACTGAGTTATAACTCGTTGGAAGTCAATGACTCAGGTTTTGTAAAGATAGCTACAGAATGCAAACAGTCTTGAATGTGTCCAACAGTCTTCATCTTCCACTACTTAAATTATCACTTACTCCTACATTTCTGTCTTCACCTCTGCTAATATATGTTTATGGATACAGGTTTAGCAACAGAAATTTCATGTAAAAATCAGGCAGAAACAAGAGAAGAGCACGGACTCAGGAGTATTTTAGTAAACTCCTCTGTGTAGAGTGTAAATGTAAAGAAAACCATTTGCTTCACTACATAGTGAATACTGAATTGGGGCTACAAGTCCATAATATTAATCCCTTCTATAGAAATCAAAAAATTTACTTCCTGCTTATAATAGTGATACAGTTACAGATTTACCTTGGTGGTACCATGGTCCTTGTGAGGTTTACAAAGGGTCTACAGAAACGTTTTTCACTTTACATTTTTTCCTCTTAAGCAAGAAAGGGTTGCAGGTTATTAACATCTACTACTTTCTTAACTCTTAAGTCCATAATAGTTATAAAAAGAACTCATAGAACAGAACAATTAAATGTATACTCAAGAAGGAATACTCAAAGTATTCAAAGTAATTGATAACTGAGATCTTAACCTATTTTATTAATGTGGAAAATCAAACTTTGTTTAAATTTACTGAGTTTATTTCAAAATGGAAATCACCAAATCCCTCCCTAATGGTGTTTCGTTGTTCTTTTAGAATTGAGTGCATTAAAAAAAATGAAGCATGTAGTCTTTGGAATAAGTCATTGTTCAGAATTCAAAAGTTCAGTCATACCAGCATGAACTTCTGCATCTTTTCTGACACTAAAATCACTTTAATTCACGGTGCAATAAGCAACCATAGTTTGTAGAGGGTTTTTTTGACACCTATTTTCATTAATTAGGTACTTTAAAAAATATAGTTCATACATATTCCCTGTGTTTTCCTCAATACGTTTTTAAATCACATACAACTAATAGATCTGATCAGCTCTAGATAAGAAATACACTGTAAAACCTGCACATTTCCTTTTCTCATTAAAGGGGTATAAAACACGTTCCGAAAGTACCACCTACTACCTGCAAGTATCTGCAATATTTCTCATTTGGTCACCAGCAATGTCATCATCTTAGATAGAAAACCACCAAAGCAATGATTCTCATTTACCATTCTCTTTTTGTTAGAAGTAGATGGGTCACAGAAGAGCAGCTTTACCAAAACTCAGAGCAGAGAGGGACTTCATCAAAATATGTCAAGTAGTAGGTACCTGTACAAGATTTGAGATCTGTAACTGAAGAGATTTCACAGTTGTGCAGAAATCTAGTCAATCTTGAGAAACCTTTAGCTACAGGTACATGAGAACTAGAATTATAATACTTCCACGTTAGCATTTTTCAAATTCTCCACAAGCCAGCAAAAGGTAACTGCTAAAATAAGAATAGCTGTTGAGCTTATGAAACACTGAAATGCAAAAAATCTGGATATTTCAGAATAGGCTGCTATTTTCAGAGATCAACTGAAAGTCTGAAAAAGCAGACATACAAATTACTCAGAAAAAAGTTTGGACTTGTACACTACAGTTGTTGGCATAGATCATATAAAATCAGTTCTTCTTTTGCTGTAGACAACCATCAGTGATATTGCACAGGTTCAAAAATAATGATATATATTCTTCCAAAATAAGTTGTTAAAAAAACCCACCATGTTTGTCAGAAAGTGCTTGGGGTCTGTAGAAAACGCTGTTGTTAAAACAGATGAAACATGCTTCATTTTGGAGACAAAGGTGCAAGGCATGATGAAAACTGTAACTCAGCTGTCTGTGAGTGTTTTCTGTGGTTGGGCTTCACACAAACAGTGTCCAGCTGTGCACAAAGTTCTGCTGCTCTGCAGCTGCTCCCAAAAGCATCCTGAGAACACTCCAACTCATTTATTAACATTTTGAAGCCAAAATAAAACTGTAGGAAAGAGCAACTCAGAGCAGTTATTTGGGTTTTTCTATTGTCAGAAGTAACTGCAATGGAGCAATTTGTTGCAGTGGATAAGGCCAAAGTCTTCCCAAGTAACTGCTAAAGGCTTATTAAAAAAAAAAATATATATAGATTTATCATTAACAAAAAGAGAGGGACTGTAACAACCTACTGAAGTAGATTCTGTATTCTATTCTACCAATTAATTGAGATGTTATCCTTGATTGTATTAGAAGTTACGATATGTAGCTGATCTGCAGATGCCAGCCATGGCTAATCTTTCAAGTGTTCCATATTTAAGTTGCTTGTTTCTTTCTCCCTCTTTCTCTTCACAAAAGCCTAGATGACTTATTAAGGTGTGGGGTCACCTTTGCAGCTAATATGGTGGTGGTGGACAAAGAAAGCACCATGAGTGCCGAGGAAGACTACATGGCAGATGCCAAGACCATTGTGAATGTGCAAACCCTCTTCAGGTAAGGCATTTTTGCAGTCTATCTACACATCCTTATTAATTGTGAAATACTTGATACCTTTTGTGCCAAGAAATTTTTTTTTTTTATTCTACTTAAGTTTTCCCTTGCATGAATTTGTGTCTTACATAGGCAAATGTTTTCCCACCCTGCTTAGCAATTCACTTAGAATCCTGAGGTATTCTCCTGAAAGCTCAGATGAAATGCTTTGCATCCCAAAACCGGATGATCATTTAAAAAGGTAGCTGTCATGTTTACAGGAAGGAAAATAAAGTTACTCTTGAAGACTTAGGATGAAAGGTAGTTGAGAAAAGAAAATTCACAGTAATGCTAAAGCCCATATGCAAAGCAGATCCTTGTAATGCTGAAAGCAGTGCATCACTATGAACTTAGTAGCAAGTGTTCACACCTTGAATATTTAGTTTTGCACAAAAGTTAGGGTTTTATATATATGCAACATTACAAATGACAGGAACATGGTAAGAATCATGAGAGTATAAAATGATCAGTCTAGTAAAGAGGCTGAGGAGGCTGTGTTGAAAAGCAGAACACTGAGATTTGCTATTCCTTCTGAGAGCTCTCCTCATTAAAGCCTTTGTGTTAAATATCTTCGTTCAGTAAGTATGAAAAAATGTGTCACTTTGAGCAGAGAAAAACATTTGCTTAGTAAAAACCCCCCAAAAATCTCACATAAAACAAAACACACTACAGAGTCAGCTACAAATTGGCTCCGTGATTTGGGGCTTAAGCCTAGCACTTCCTGGTGTTCCTTCTAGTAAGACCTGGAAGAAAATTGAGTATCATTCAACACTGCTTCTATTGCAATTACTTGTCCTCTGTGTCAAGCCTTCCACAAAAGACCGGAGAGAGGTGCATAGTAAAAGTCCTTTGAATCCTTCAGTGGTTTAGAAAACTGAGCTCATTAAAATACAAATATTTCAATGGAGCTTTTTTGTAAACACAGATCTGTGAGAATGCAGTTAAATGCTGTTTGCATTTCTGCAAAAGAATCAAAATCTACAATGCACAAGAAACTTTAGTTCTGTCTTTTTCTAACAGTCAGTTTCTGAATTGGTACCCGATACGTGCACAGGTGTGTTTCGTACTCAGGAAATTTGGGTTGAACCTATAACTGAACTTTATCTGTGCATCACTCAGATCCACTCCTAACCATACAGTGCTAAGGCATCTTACTGAGGTTTTTTACATACATCAATTTCTCAGAAATACATTTTAACCCCAAATGGAAAAAGGAGTTCTATCAAAAATAAAACTTGCAACGTTCCAATTGTTTTTTCCCATAGTTGTGCTCTACTTTGTAAAAGATCCTAATAGGAAACTACATATCGTAGGTATCCAATTAGATGTTCTGTACACTCCTTCAGTTGTCTTGCATGATGTTTGCAACTAGATGGCAGCTTTAACTCACATATAAACTCTGTGTCTGGTTCAGTATTAACACTGCGTATTTACAATCGAAGTGAATTAAAATAAATATCTTGGTTTAAGACTTAACAATACTTCTTCATAAAACTTTATAGACTTTCACAAATAATGCATTGCATAAATTTGTTTTTTTCCCTAGAACATGTACAAAAATGTCACTGCATTTTTTATAGTATATAAAAGTGGTAGAATTAAGTAAGCTTTGGGAAGAGGCATAAGGTAGTGGCATTTACCTATTCTACAGAATAAACTACACTCATTGCACCAAGGTAAATAGTTTTGTAAATGACCTCTAAAAATATATTGAAGGCTTTTTCATCACTTATTAATAGCTACTAGTGTCAGAAACTAATGAAGAAAAGACTGAACATGGTAGAGAGCAACAGCATTTAACACAAACTGTAGTGTTAAAGAGCGATTTTAAACCACTGGATTTAATACATGCTGTTCTCGACGATATCATGTCATTGAAGAAGACTCCACTTTAGTCGCACCAGGTGAAATCCTTCAGAGGATACAGGCTGATCTAAACATCCCTGATGTGAGTTACTCAGGCTTGAAAAAGCCATGTGAGAGTGCTGCAGTACTGTTTGGCCTAGGCTGGCAGTTCTCATACACCTGTTCTGACATTATTCCCCGATATACATAAATTAGCAATCCTGCTTTGCCAGGAGAGCGTGCTCCCCACCCTGGAAGCCAGATTCATTGTTTATAAGGACAGGGTTATCAGCACCTTTAGGGCTAGAAGCTGTGCCATCCCAATTAAAACTGTGACACAGCACTAGCTTGTCTAACACAGTTAGGAGTACAGAAGTGTGACTTGAATGGGCACACTGACTAAGAAAGAACAAGCAGCTTTAAAAGAAAAGGAGAAATTAATAGTCTTGGACTATGCCTTAAGATGCTTTTCACTTTCTAAAATGAAAGGGGAAGCCAACCACTGAGTCCCTGTAGACAGGTGTGAGTCCACTGCTGCGATAAGGAGCAATGCAGGGTCCGCAGGCAGGTGCAAAGGAGAGACCTTTCCTGCGAGAATGCGGCCTTTGGAAGCAGTTGGCCAGTTATTGGTTTACAGAGCTTTAAAGCGCAACAAGCGTCATTCGGCCAACCCCCACGCACCACGATGTGGACATGCAATGCTCAACAGCATCTTTTTCTACCCCTAATTCAACTGTGTCTCTTCCCCATGGTTTTTTTCTACTTAGCCAAAGTAACAGGCCTGAGCCATGATTTTACAAAGGCAACAAGGCCTTCATTTTATAAGGTTTTACCTATGTGCAACCAGTCCACCTCAGAAAAGCAGCGGGTTTCCTCAGGCAGTAGGGCTGTACTACTATAAAGTTTTATTAGCTAACCACTTAAAGGCTGTGCTTCAAATCCTGCAGGAAGCCTATTGCCAGCAGTACACCTAACAGGCCAGTATTTTGGCTGGCATCTAGCTGTCAGCACCAATTTAGAGATAAACCAAACGAGGTGCTATGATGGCATTGCATTGCTTGTCTGATTTCCAAATAACCAGTTCAACAGCAAGCCATGTCTTCCATCAGGCTAGTGGGGCTTTCTCTGCCCCATCCAGTCCTTTCTCACTAGAGTGGGGTAGAGGAGAGGGATCTTTGCCCAGAAGGAGCCTGCTCCAGTGCTGAAAGCTGGCAGGCAGTGTGCCTTACACCGAGGGCAAGAAGCAATCTGTCCCTGACTACCTGGAGGGTAATTTCCCCTAGTTCAGCTAAAAGGCACTCGTAAGTAAAATATTTTACCAATACCAGTTTTGAAACTGATTACCTAATATAAATCAGTTTTCATATCTCAGTAATAAACTAAACCATCTTTAGGAGAAACATAGCAGCCTGCATTTTTTCCTGTAGTTGTGTATCTTTAATCATGAGATAAGCTTTTAATTTCCTAATTCTGAATTCTGTAGTGTTAGCTTTCAAATATAATATGGGATTAACACATATTGGTAGACAGTCTGGATATACATTTCCTCACATTTAGGCTCTGCTTGAATTGCCATTTCAGTGACGTTTCTCCCTGCAAAAGTGAGGGAAAAGGACAAGACTTGCAAAAAGGTGCACTGAATTCCATTTGACACTAACTTACTAAACCCTGCTTCCATGAAAACTGAGACAGAAGCCACATCAATGATGTAAATAGTACTACAATTGTCTATTGCCAAGTATAGATAAGTACCCTCAGGATCACCAGAAGAGGCTACAAATGTACATCTCATTTTCTGACATGAATCTGTAGATGAAATACTCAAATAATAATAATATGAGTCCTATTCCAACTTCTTTAGTATTTAAATAGCATAAACTATGATTTTCTTTCTGTTTCTTGGAGCCCTGAGTGCTGAGGAGGGGCTCTTTAGTCTGCTGCTTGAAAATCTGTGTAATTCAGCCAGTTCACAGCTGAGCTTTCTTCCCTGCTTTTTGTTACTGGAAGCCTGGATTGGTGTTAAGTTATAAATATTTTGTATATGTAAATATTTCAAAGTGAGAACATAAGTATACATAAACATACATTTTCTCAGCAACTCCCACAAGTGTCACTTTTCATCTATATTGCTCAGACTGTAGTCACAGCATACAAACAGACCTCAAGAAAGAAAAATCAACTGGAAAGGGTGCATAAATCAGTAGTAGTTTACATGCAACCAAGTACTAAGTGCAAGCTTTATACTTTTGCATTTTTAGTTGTTTCCTACAGATTTGTGATATTGTAGCAATCATTGAATAAAACCTCTGATAACGAAATTAAGTGGTTTCTTTCTAGCATTTAAGTATTTTGTGAGCTCAGTGTGTGCTTCTTTGTGAATTCTACAGGGAATGTGTTGTAGTTTCCTCTGCTGTTGGAGCAGCATTTCACTGGGCCCAGACCCACCACAGGTTTCAGGGACTTCATTAAAAACATGGACACAAGCACAAGCTGTAGCTTTATGTAGAGCCTTACATCTGTGAGCTGTTATAATTAGAAGTGTAACCATTACATTCTTTTAAAATGCAGGTTGTTCTCCAGCCTAAGCATCATCACAGAACTAACTCACCCAGCCAACATGAGATTCATGCAGTTCAGAGCCAAAGACTGCTATTCTCTTGCTCTATCCAAATTGGAAAAGGTAAGGAAAATTGCCTCCCCTCACCCCCAACTTAAATGTTACAATTTTATTAATTTTTCTGATTTTGTAGCAATGATTTCAAAACAAGTGAAAACTTGAACTGGAAACAGTGAAATGGAAACAGTGAAATGATTTATGGTTGTAGAGCTACTGTAAAAGAAAATGTTTTTTCAAAATTCTACCTTCATTTAAGAATAAATTTTGATTTGATTTCATCACTTTACAATATAATATTAATCAAGCAACTCTCTGGTGGAATTTGCTCAAGGAAAATTAAATATTTTTGGATAATTGAATATTTAGAGCTAATGTAATTGTCCAAGAGGCTAACACAGGCAATTAATGTGGAACATCTTTTAACTGACTAAATGCTTAAAACATACAGATTTTATTATAACATTGTTTTTAATTCCACTTCACTTTAATATATCATCACTATAATGATGTCTTCTGTACACACTTCTGTGTATCTGGGAGAAATATTGGCATTACTGTGATGATTTGAGAACAGCAGTTATTCTCTGTCAGAGTGATGATAAGGACAGCTTAAATGTTAGATAAAACTTCGATATTCTATACATTAAGGTGCACATTTGGCATTTTCAAACTGTGAAACTGTTTGGCTGTATGGAGATAAAATTTAATTTGCTTGTTCAAAATACTGTTACTTAAACAGGTGGAACACAGGAAGTAATATTGTGCGTCATTTTAACTCTATGAACTCAAGGCCAATCCTCTTTCTCACAGATCTTCACTGGTGATCTGACCTAGCCACCTCTGCACTCCCCAAATCTTACAGTATTAGTATTACCTTCATGATCTTTCAGGCCATTTTCTGAGTTTGTGAGAGACAAATAATATCACTGTGACAGTCTTCAAGGGCAGAAATCCTTCACTACAGTCTTGGCTTTCTCCCCTATCGATCTATCAATCAGTATGATTGCTGGGTTTTCTCATGTAGCCTCCCAATCTGTGCACCTCAGATATCTTACATATCTTGGTGCATTTGAATTAATGCCAAAATCATTACAATTATCAGAGATTTAACATATAATTTCCATTTCCTAGCTGTACCGTAAATTTCCTAGATTTTGGGGATTTCAGAGAGTTCCCTATTTACTGTATAATATTCACCTAGCTAATTTCAATATATACTTAATGGAAAAGAGCCTCTTTATAGAAACTTACCTTCCCAGTCCAGTTTCTTAAAGAGGAATTGAATGCTGCAAAAATTCAGCCTGTGTGGATGAGACAGGATAAGGATGAGAAGTAAATCTTTTACTCGGTTGAATGTCACACGTACATGTTGACCACAAGATGTAAATATTTGGGTGGCCTTTAGGCAGTGAAACCAGGGGTTTTTATCTCAGTTCTTTCTTGCTTTTCATCGCCTTAATTTTTCAAGCAAATGTTCTGGAAATACTTAAAAATATTTTAGCTTCTTGGCTATCTTTATTAATTTATTGTGCAAAAGTTGTCAAGATAGGTTGGAAGCTGAACATTTAATGAACTTCCTATCCAAACTATGCTCTGCTGAAACAGAGGTAGATAAATTATCTTAAAGAAAGACCATTTTCTTCACTGCTGTTGCAGTTGCCTGCTGTTGATATTTCCCAGTCACTTCATCTTAACATTTACAGGGAGAACTTCACAGGTGGTGCTGTAGTTCATTTGATGTTTCAGAACTCCCTCATGCAAAATGAAAGGCAATTAAAAACTCCAGTAAAAATTACCTAAAGCAGTCAAACATAGAGTTGCTTGTTATTTCTGCATTAAGCACCTCATTTTCAGAAAGACTGAGAATGTCAGGCAAGTTGCCTTGAGGTAGCAGTGAAACACTCTTGCAAAATTGGCTTTTCAACCTAATGGGCTGCAGAAGACAGATACACAAATCAGATGACCATCTGCTGTTGCAGCTGCAACTTTTCTCATTTTAAAAATAAATAAATCTGACAGTAAACTCAGCCCTGACAGAGGAGAGAGCAGTGGCCTTTATACAACAGAGAAAAGGAAAAACAAAACACCCACACTCTAAACTTAAAATCTATGTTCTCCATTTGTTTTGTGTGAGAAAAAAAATTAGGTGACCACTCCCTCTTTCCTGAAAGAAAGGGTTTGTAATGTTTTGGATAAGGTTCACACTTCAGTTTGCTGTGGTTTTTTTTCAAGTAAATATTGCAGGTGCTAACGATAAAAGTTCTAAAGCTCTAAGTGATCATTTTGAAATAAGTACAAGTTCCTGTATCTTTTAATCAAACCAATCCTGTGATTTTGTATCTTCCACAGGGATAAGCACACAGATGTTAGGTGAGCATAAATCTATCTGGGATGGCCCAGTATGGGATGGCAGTATTGCAGTGATCTACACACAGGCAGGCTGCTTTTTTAACCTTCAGGAGGAAGCCTCCTATTTCCTGTCTCCATTTTCTTTTCTTTAATATCATTCAGTTATTAAGCAGATTTGAATTAACGTTAAGCAATAAAAACCAATAATGACATATGAGTTATAAAAAGAGATTGGTACCTCTTATTATTGGTGTCTTATTTTACATAGAACAAAATACTTGTAGGAAGAAACTATGTTTGGGATTTTACACTTTTGAATTTTTTCAAGATAATATCTATTTCATGTTTTTGTTACAATCCTTCCAAAACCCGCATTAAAAGTTTTTCCTATTTTTTAATTCCTTAACAGAAAGAGCGGGAGAAGGGATCTAACCTGGCATTTATGTTTCGACTGCCCTTTGCTGCTGGCAGAGTTTTCAGCATCAGCATGTTGGACACATTGCTTTATCAGGTACTATGAACAGACTTAACACCAATATTACCACCCATTTTATTGTGCTTAATCGCTAGATGACCCTATTTACCAACATAGGATCCAGTAAAGTGCATCTGTACTGGGAACAACCAATGGCAAATGATCATGGAGCATGCTCCATGTGATGGTATTAGTTCAGTTGTCAATCCCAGAATCGGTCTGTAATTGCACAAAATCTGATGTTACATATTATTGTTTGTTGTACCTCTCCACAGTCAAATAGCTTCAATAAGGCCTATATAAATTACAGATTATACAGATTAATAAAGCTTGTACTCTGCAATAAAAAAGGGAGTGCCCATTGCCACAGCATCATGTTCCAAACAGAAAGGAACAGAATTACTTTAATGTGTAATTTGTCTCCTACATTTGTTCATAAAGGCCTCAATTACTTGAAAGTGTCCTGTCCTCTTACTTGTGTTGACTAGACCTTGAGAGGCCCAGTCATTACATTGTAAAGTAAGCCATTCCTGCCCTTGCAAGGAAATACATTCAGTGGTTACAAAGAGACAGTGGGGAAGAAAAGGCAGCAATTCAACCTTGTTGCTCAGAATCTAGGAAGTAGTGATGACAGTCAGTGAGAATAAGGGAAAGGCACAGCCTCAGAGAGTTAAAGAAAAAATATCAGAAAATACAGAGTCGGGGCAAATGGAGGCAGTAGTTGCTAGTTTCAGGGTGGAAAATTGGCCAGTATTGCTCACTCTTCAGCAGTGCCCACATTTCTGCACGCTCTGACACACCAGGATGCCCAAGCAGCAGCCCCCAGTGCTACCCTTCACGGAACAAGGCACACAGCATAAGCAAGAACACCACCATGGCCCACATCATCTGCTCACCTGAGCAGCCTCCTGCTTTGCCTGTACCTAGGGAGAGCCTGTGGATGCTTCTGTATTCAGGTGGAAAACATCCTTGTGGGGAAATTAATTTACTTGGTAATTTGGTGCATGAAAGGTGTTCTTTCATCACAATTTTACTTCCAAATAAATTCCCTGAAGGCAAATCCAACATAAACAGAAAAATTCCTGGAGCTAAATTTTTCTCAAGTCATTAATATCTAAACCAGTAGTGTATATGGACATATATATTTTAAGGTTCTAGAAATAAATATATTTGCATATAAAACATCTTCATAATAATGCCTCAGAATATTGACATCACATACAATAAAATTTAAAAAATAAAAATACCCTAATATATATAGAATCAGATCTGTCAGTCATCAACAGCTCCCGCCAGCACATAAGTAACTTCAATATTTTATATTTGCTCCTAGACATGAACAGTCATGCTATGACTTGACAGAGTAACACCATTCACCGGGAAGTGTTTAGAACAAAAAGCCTCACATGCTCATTCTCACTTAAATTCCACCTGTCCTTCCTTTGAACTCCTACTGCTCATAGGTGAACTGTCATTTTTCTAGAATTATCTTTCTTATTCCAAGTTAGAAATTCTATGACAGCAACTCTTTGTTCTTTTTCATGGTCCTATTTTCTGTCTTTTTCTTCTGCAAGAAATAGAGCAAATGACATGGGGAACATCAGGGTTCAGCTGGTGCTTCCCATTATAGGTCAAGAAAAACCCCTTTGAATTATCTTTAGGAGAGTGACTGAAAAATGAAAACTTGGTCTTGCAAATCCTGGTGAATACCCTTGTTAATCTAATGAAAATTCCATGGCAGAAATGATGCAGCCAAGATAACAAATAATTTTAAATTGCAAACAAATTTTCTTTGAGATGCTCCTTGACGTTTAGCCCCCCCCCCAGCTGGGAGACCACCAGTTCAGAAATGAAAGTAGTTGAATCACTATGCATCAAATGAAATCCATCTAGCATCTGAATTTGAACAAATACAGATTCTACAACTCTAAAGGATTTCTGTAATACCTCTGTGAGGTATTTCTTTGTGAAAACCTTTGTTAGCCATGCATTGGCATGAAGCCAACAGAGCTACATGTGTGCTGCATTCCAAGGACTGCAATGCTGCCCTGCTGCACCTGAGTACAGCTGGCAATGAACAGCTCCGCCATAGCTGGAAGAGCACCCACATGGCCCTCTCATTCCAACCCAGGAGGAGAAATATTTGTGATTTTAGCTGATCTAATGTCTGTTCCTGGCCTTAGTCTGCACTTACAAACTAAACTTAATTTCTACCTTTTAACCAATAGCAATACACTTCTGTCAGCAGAGGAACAAGGCATATCAACCCTTAAAACACTTCAGATTACTCATGTGAATTAAAATAATAGCAGTTTCACCTCAGAGGTACCCACTGAGGACTGCAGACCCATTTAACAGATGCCAGCATTTCTTTTGCACAGAAGAGTTCATTATAATTTCACACCTCGTAGGGCTAACACCTCGCTTCCACTGACACATTCATCTTTGTTTTTATTGTGCCTTATTATGCCTTAGTCTCCTGAATCATGTATGTACATTGCATGCACATGCAGAGCCAATTAAAAAAACCTTATTTTATGTAAGTAAATTCAGCAAAAAGAAAGGGATATGTATTTCTACAGTGATTAAGACACTTAAAGAGATGGTTCGTAAACACAGATGTGCAATTTCTTTGAAATTCTCACATGGTGCTAATGGTTGCCTACTCATCTATTCATTAAAGCATTTTTCTTTCTTTCCTGTCTCTCCTGTTAAAAAATCTTGCAGTCATTTGTGAAAGATTATATGATTTCTATCACAAGACTTCTGCTGGGACTTGACACCACACCAGGATCTGGGTTTCTTTGTTCTGTAAGTTATTAAAAATAAATAAATAAATTAGTACAGAGTACCAGAGAAGATTCTGTACTGTCTGCAAAATACTTTAACTTTCTTTGTATGGCATTTCCTTTTGTGAAAGTCCAAGAAAGGCCATCTGTTTCCTTTTTCATCAGGGAGAAGATGAGGAAATTAAACAGAAAACATACCCATTTTTAGTTCCATAGCAAAAAACATCTCCCCAAGAAAACACAATGCATTCTATTAAGCAGAAAATTGGAAAGTCAGGAAGACACAGGAATAGTGCATTTTATATGAAATAGTATGAATGGCAGTTCAGCAGCCAATTTAAAAATTAAATATATAAAATATATTTAATTAATATAAATATAAAATTAAATATATAGAAACCAGGAAGCCTGGCCAGGACTGTCTCCCAGTCCCCATTCGTGTGGGCAATAAAGTGCACAAGTAGTTTTTATGTAAAGGTCAGATGTATGAAATCACTAGGTGCTGTCGTTAAAAAGTCATCTTGTTATTATATATGTCAATATTCCTTGATGCAATTTAAATGTGTATATAGATACACATATAAAAAAATTAAACAACTGAAGTCATTTCTATTAAATAAACCTCACCTTTCTGTTTTCTCCCACACCCATCATACCCTGGGTAGTAAACAGATGAATACAAGTTGAGTGATTTACAGGTTGCTTTGTGAAGATCTATAAAGAATGGCAAGAAGTTATCAACGATGGTTTAAGAAAGTTGTTTCAATAAAAATTACATATTTCTTGGTCAATCATTAAGCTTCATTACAGTGAATGTAATAACACCTGAAAGTACAGTTGAATCTCTAAAAAGGAACTCATATATCTCGAAATAAAGCTAGTAATGAAATAAGTGAGCTTCATTTAAGACTTTATGCCACTTATGCTTAGTGTATCACTTCCTCCCCAGTCCCCTGTCCCCACATATTCAGCCTGCAGTCTGGTGGACAAAATTCAAATTACTCATGCACTGCAGTCTGTCCACACCAGTTTCTTACTGCTGACAATATTTAGTCTATTCATTTATATTTTAGTCAAATATAAACACAAGGTGAAGGCTGCCTTGTAAGTTTTAAGTAATCTTAAACCAAGACCAGAAGTTCATAATGCTAAACTGCTTCCACTACAATGTCTTCTAAACAGGGAGAAAAGAAAAGAAACAGTCTGACAAATTCAACAGAAGTTACAGATTTTTTGTAGAGCAAAGGTGCAATACTACAATAGGATGATTACCAGCTACTGTTTAGTTTTGGTTTTTTTTATGAGTAGCATAGTGAACAAGTGATAAGCCCTCAAGAATTAAAAGTCCTCCTTCCTATTTTTGTCTGTTCAGATGAAGATCACAGAAGAGGATCTGTGGATTAGGACATATGCCAGACTGTATCAGAAGCTTTGTTCCTCTACAGGAGACATTCCAATTGGAGTCTACAGGACAGAGTCCCAAAAGCTCACAACATCTGAGGTGGGTCAGTTCACTGTGCTTTTCTGTGGGTTTGACTCAGAGTGCAGAGGCCTCTGCTGACATGTGGATAGTCACACTAACCCGGGCTGAGCCCCAGGCTCCAGGGGAGCCCAGAGCCAGTGGACACCTGGGCTTTGATTCCTGGGCTCACCTGCAGGGAATGGATGGATGGGAAACAGCTGGGCACGGGCAGGACAGGCTGGGGAGTGAGCTCTGCTCTGACCTCACCTGTGTTCACTAACCTGTTTGCTCTGTAACAAACTTTATAACCAGGGCCTCTTGTGTCAACAACACCAGCACTGTGGTTCAAAACAGGTAGCGTTTCACTGCTCATGTGACCTTTAAGTTCATTCTCTTGTTGCTCATTTCTAGTTAGTGTTATTCAAAGTATTGTGGGATTTAAGTTTAGCTGCCAAACAGCAGTAATATTTTTTATATGTATTTCTGTGTTTGCCACAGAAATGTGTACATTTCCTCATCTCTCTGTATAAAAAGAATGGCAAAAATACTTTTCCCTGACTATTTAACATACTTTTTTCATTTGGGCAGTTTTGATTTCTGTCATGTATTATCCATTTGTTTACGTGACCATTACTACTGCCACCTCATTAAACCACGGCTTTAAAATGCAACAGCTCTCTCCTTTCTTCTGAAATACTCAGACATAATTTACACTAATTTCCAAGATAGGCAATTTATACTTTATTTTCCATATTGCAGAAAAATATTAGAAAAAATCAAGGCATATAATGCTTAACTGCCAAGATTTGCTCTTGAGGAAGTAACAGCAGAAGATAATTTTTTAGAAAAGGGTGACAGAAAGCCATGCAAGATTCTGCCCAGTTCACTGAGAGTATCTCTTTGTGGATCACTGCTATCTCTGCAGGTGGCTTTTACAGCTTAGCCAGTGGACTCTATCACTGCAGTAATGTCTGTTGAACTATAGCAGCCTTAACATAATCCAGCAAAATCATTCCTTGGAGAAGAATGTAGTCAGCCTCACTGCTAATATGAAAAAAAAAGTCTGTCACAGCTTTCCACAAAGAGAGAACATAGCAGATTTTAAGAATTCATTAAATAAGGATAAGATATAATTCATGGCAATGCTTTATGCTCACATTCAGGGCTGGCTATTTAACTTCAAGTCCAAAAAAAGAGAACAGGAGTTCTGCTATTACTTCCTACCAACTTTTGCAGGTAATCTCACAAAGAATTTGAGTTAAATCAGGTAGATGAGTAAAGAAGGGAGGTTGGAGAAACCTCCTAGTTAAATTTTCAAATTGTGAGGTACTGGACAAATGTGAAAGAATAGCACTCCTTATTTATGAAGTGAAGAAAAAGCAGTTGTTGGTCTTTTTAAACTGAAGGCTCTGAATGCAGACCCCCAGTGGTATTTTCACACAAATACTTGTACAATTTTTTGTTTAGTGAGTGAGAATTTGTGCAACCTTCCCCTCTAGAGAGGGACAGGGAAATGTCCCTCACCTACCTCTTCCCCAGAATACAAAAGAGCAACAACTGTCTCTGCATCTGTGGCCTTTATGGATAGAGACCTACAAATGCAGAGAGGCTGAAAGCCCCAATCGTTCTGCAATGTGTTTATTTTGAAGTTAAAGGAATTTTTTTACTAATTTCATTAATGAAATATTAGCATGGGTTATCATTTTAGCTTTTCAGTACATTAAGCCAGAAAAATGTCATTGGGTAAGATCTTTAAAATGGAAATAAGAGAAAAGTAATTCACTCTTTTTACTCAGGAACTATGAACATCTAACCATAAATTTGAAGGTTTTTAGAGTTATAAAAGAACCTTCAATATAATTATCAATTTGAGTTTAAACAGACATAAGAAACTAAATTTTTTACTGCACATACCCACCCGGATGCTGTTTCAGGTAATGACATGGGTAACTTGAGGCACGAGGACAAAATATGCCAATATTAATATTTAATATGTACAGTTTATCTTTTGGCACTCCCTTTTTCATTATGCAAATGAGAAGCCCTCAATTCACTGACAGATATTCATAATTTCTTTAAAAATAAGCAAGGTTTCAGAGACCCAGTAACTAAACAAGTGGATCTAGCCTGCCTCTCAATGACTCATATCTATGACCCAAACCATTTCTATTACATTCAAAAAATATCAGAAAGAGATATGAAATCTTTTTTCATTACCTATGTGGCTGCTTTTCTGTGGCTCCTGTTTAATGGTCCGTATTTGTTTCTTTAGATTCACTTCTGTTTAAATTGTCTTTTGTTTTCTTTTTCCCCTTCCTTTGTCAGTCACGAGACATGGCTTCACAAGTAAGTATTTGCTTATTGTCTGCCTGTTTCTGGGTGTCCTGGTTGAAGCAAGCCCCACACAGCTGGTGGCTTGCTCATTCCCCCCAAGGTGGGATGGGGAGAAAACTGAGAGGCTGAGAGGGAGAAATCTTGTGGGTTCAGGTAAAGTTAGTTCAGTAGGTTAAGCAAAAACTGTGTGTGTGAAAGCAAAGCAAAGAATTTGCTCACACTTCTGATGGGCAGGCAGTGTTTGGCCATCTCCAGGAGAGCAGGGCTCCATCAGGCACAGCCTCAGGACAAATGCTGTAAGTTCTCCCATTCCTTCACCTTCCTGCAGCTGTTCCTGCGGAGCACAGCACCATGGATGAGGGATAGCACTTTGATCAGTTGGGATCAGGTGACCTGGCTGTGTCCCCTCCCAAATTCTCGTGCTCCCCCCAGCCCACTTGCTGCTGGGGTGGGTGAGAAGCAGAAAAGGCCTTAGCTCTGGGTAAGCACCACTCAGCAGTAACGAAAACATCCCCATTAGCAACACTGTTTCCATCACAAATCCAAAACATAGTCCCATGCAGGCTGCTGTGAAGAAATGTAACTCAATCCCAGCCAGAAACTGTACGTTAGGTTAAACTGTGGGAGTAAAATCTTCACAGATAATGGAACTATGCAATGCATCATCCTTGAGTAAATGGATCTTAGCACTGTTCTGGACACAAACATTTTGCTAAAAAATCTGAAAGCTGACAGACTGGGACTTTCAAAGAAGCCTGGTGGAATTCTGATTCCTTTTGGGCCTTCTCCTGTTGAATTCTGAAGATAACAAATCCTCTTTACAGTGAAAAGATCATCTGGTGAAAGCCTTAATCTTTAACACCTTAAATGCTAGTGGAGCAAAATCCCCAAGTTTATCATAAATGAATATGTGGCTGTACTTAGCAATGGTTTAGAGAGCTTTTGGAGCAGAAAGGGATTTCTAGAACCCTGGATGCAAGGTAGCGTTCTTGGTAGGCAGAGCAGTAAAGTTTAGTTAATACAGAACTTGCAGTCAGGTAAAAATAAGGCACTGCTTCAGAATGGAACAGATGAAACCACACATTCAAGCTATTTCACATTTTGCACAGAGCTCCCAGGGAGCAGCAAGGCAAGGAAGCAAAAATCTAAAGTTAATTGATGCTTGGTGTTATCACCACAGACATCCTCATCATCTCAAATATGTACACTGGTGTGTCCGTGACCACATTCCTATTCCTGCCGTGTGTTGACCCACCTAATGTTTAGAGTTTAGGGCATGAAATGTCCTATTAGAACATCATGCCTGAGTGGGTCACGGATGTCTGGCAGCACAAGTGAGCAACCACACCCTTTAGGACACACAGTGGGATACGTGAGACAGGAGCCTGCCTTTGAAAAAAAACAAAAAACAAACAAAGCAAGGGTTTCAAGACAAATATTCCTTCCCTGTGTGCTACAGGAGTGATACCGTGTCATCAGTCGTGTCTCACGAACCAGATTTACCTGCTATGGAACAAGGAAATGAAATGCAATGAAAACAATCAAACCTCAAAGCATTGATAGTTACAAAAGTATTTTTAAATGAAGTTCAAGACTGGTTAAAACAGAAGGGGACACACAGAAGTACTTTGCACTGGAATTTTATTTTCTGTGTGTTTAACAGCTGCCACTGGCAGACACACTTTTGTGCTGCATTTAAAAAAGAGTTTGGGCTTTGCTTTTACTTTCTCTTTAAAGTTGAATTTTTTCCTCTTGCATACAGTGAAAGGCCATTCTGCACAGCTTTCTCAACAGGCATTATAAAAACTTCATAGTTGCTGAAGTAAATATTCAGCTTTATCACCTTCCTTTACGATTTCAGCTCACCTATGCCAGTGTTTCAAAAGTTCGAGCTAAGGATTTACAGACTCACAGAAACAAAATCTTGTTCTTTTACTTGGCCTCTCCCATTTAATCTCTGGCTCAAAAAGTGACTTACCCTCCTGTAGTGATGATGATTGGGATTGGTCTCTGCCTTTCCACTAATGCTGACAGCAAGTCCAGTTGTTTGTTTTGTCAAGAGCTTAACAAGGAAAACTGCGAATGCAGGCTGGAAGAAAGGAAAAACAAAACCATGCAGTTTGCATCAGATTTGTTCATACCAAAGAGCTCCTTCCTATCCATAAGTAGCACCTTATCCTATGGAATGTACTCTGCCTACCTTAGTCCTTGCTGTAAAATGCACACAACCCCAAAATGACAGTCTAACAAACAACAAAATCAAATTGCATTCCTGTTCAAAGGGATCCAGGTTCTCTCTTCTGCCCTAACATCAGTGGAGTCAGTAACAAAACTTCAAAAAATCGTGTAGTTAAAAATAAAAAAAAAAAAGAAGAAATCCCTTTTCTATTGCAGACTAAGCTGAAGAGCCTCAATAAACTAGCTCATCTTTACACAAGGCTTATTACAAGATCCTAGTCTAGAATATTAAAAATGTGATTTTACTTGAAGTACTACAACGTGAACATCTGTGAGGTTCTTTTTAATTATGGGGTTTGATTGTTTTGCTGTTTGATTTGATTTGTTTGTTGCTTTATTCTTTTACACAGATAAAAGGTAGTTTGTACAAAAGTGAAAAATATAAGTATCTTTCACGCTGTACCCAGTTTACTCGTATCAAATACTATTTTATGGACTCCAGAAACCTCAGATTCTGTGGTGAGCCTCTTACAGATAGGTTGTATTCAGCACTGATGAGGTCAACAGAATCTTGCTTTCAGATTTCTTCTTAGCAGGAAAAGGCCATTCAGTAGCTCCTTGGTTAAATTTGCTTTATTTGCTGATCAGAAGCATATTCTGTTTGAGGGGATTCACACGAACTCAGCCTGTTCATTTGCATCATCTTTGTTTTATACTTCATGTATTTATTTTAAACACTCACCACATTGACATCAGTGACTAGTAACTTGGTAATGTGTATGTACTGACACCAGCAAGGACTTTGCTATTCCAACATCAATAAAAGACATTCAAATAGCACAAGAGTAACTCAAGATTGTAAGGAAGTGGGTTTGAAACTAGAAGCTAAAACTGCTCGTTAAATCTAAGATTGAAACAATTTTGAAGCTATCTTTTGAAATGCTTCCTCTTATGTTCCCTAGGGACTTTTGTATGTTAAAAATGCACCTGTAGCCCATCCACCTTTGTTATTTCAGTACTTGTACGTGCACAAACTATTGGTCTTATTTGGGTGGCATAAAGAAAACACAGCCACAGAGGGACAGATTTTGGCTCTTAATTATGGAGGGGTTTTGTCACTATATGAGTGAAATAGCACCATCACTATTCTTTAAGGTAGGAATCAATTAACTCTTTCACAAGAGGTGCCCTGAATCACACTGAGGGTTACTGCATCCTAATTTCACATGTGCTGGAAGGTCAAGAATGCCTGGGAATCTGAGACACAGTTAACAGGCACATTTCTACCTGTGGCCTTAAGAGTACTGAAAACAGTGCAGCCAAAGTTGAACCATTACTTAACAAATTCACAACACACATCTAAACAGCAGTTAGACAACTTGAATTTCTGAAAATATGCAGACTGAGAAAAAAGTGGAGAAGTCATTCCGAACTGATTCCTAGATGCAGGAAGGGCAATATCAGAAGGCTAAAGTTGCTCTTAGAATCACAATGCAGTTGGGCACAAAATAACACTTCACTGCTTTTGTATTTGACAAAAGTATTTATAGTGTAAATGAGCTTCTAACATGAAAAGTCAAAGTCTAGTAAAGGGTGCCCAGTTCAGGAACAATTGCTAAGTACAAAGAGCTGGATCCCCTCGGCTCCACTGCAGCCAAACCCCATGTCCAGCTGCACTGTTGGAAAGAGAAGAGAACATCTTCATCTGCTTTCATCTAATAAAGCCCTTCATCTCTCTTGTCACTTTCCTTTCAAGTCTCAAATCTCCATCAGCGTGGAGGAATGGGAGGACACCAAAGACACCAAAGACCAGTTCAGCTGCCGCGGCAATCACCGGAACTCAACATCCAGTGACCAGTCCGACCACCCGCTGCTGCGGAGGAAGAGCATGCAGTGGGCACGACGCCTGAGCAGGAGGGCCCCCAGGCACTCTGCTAAAACTGCTGAGAAGATCAACCAGCAGAGGATGAACCTCTACAGGAGGTCAGAAAGGCAGGAGCTTGCTGAACTTGTGAAGAACAGAATGAAGCACCTGGGCCTTTCTCCAGCAGGATACGGTACCACTATTACAGTGCTTCAATAGCAACTTTAGCATTGTGCAAGATGAACTTATTTGTAAGACATGATGGAGCCATAAACAAAATATTAAGTTTATGATAATGTTTTTTGTTTTGTTGGTTTAGGACTGGATTGTTTGTTTTTTTTCATTTACCAAGAGTAACTTGGAGTATTTTTAATGCATTCTATTATCATCCATTCCTATGCTGAGATGGAAGGTACAGAAGGCAGCATGTCAGTCACATTTATATTTAGCAGATGATATGTGTATGCTAAATATATAAGCATTGCCCAGTCACTGAAAAGCTGCACCATATTTCCACAAACCTCTTGAAATAAAGATGAAGACAGGGCTGTTGTGAAGTTCACTCATATGTCAAGGCAGGGAGTTTATACGTGAAGAATATTGTCTTTTCCCCACAGTTTTCAAAAATAATGCCAACTTGTCACATTAAAGTCATTTTTAGAAAGCATGTTTCACTAGGTCTTTAGACACCATTTTTATCCATCAAATCATTCTCCAGCAAGGCTGATGTTGGGTTGCTTTTTAGTTTGTAGGATTGTTTTGGGGTTGTTTAAGCTATGGACAAGAGCTCTTTAACACTTCTGAACACATGTACCACAGCTGGCTGGATTGCCTTTCTCTGGCCTTGGTTCTGTAGCATGTTGGGTGGAAACCCCAGGACTGTGGGTCCTAAGTTCCTAGAAACACCAGGAATTTCTAGGTATGTAAATACAGGCTTTTTATTCCACACCCCATCTGGATAATTTCTGTGCCTTCTGTCTTTGATGTTTCTATACAACTCTCTACAGAATGATTCAAGGCTAAATATTTTCCAGGGGTTTCACAGGCCACAGTAACATCTAATCAAACACAAAACTGTTTTGTAAATTTAATTCGTGGTTATACTAGTAACAACAAAACTATTTCATTCCTGCTTTTCTTTTCAAATCCTAGTTAAAAGCCAATAGTAAATATTCATTTCATTACTCAAATTTAGGACTATTAGATACCATCTATAGAGCAGCAAAATCTTGATAGTTAAATGCTTTACCTGATTACATTTATCTGAGTTATACATTTTCCTAAAAAGCTAAAGAAGATGTAACACAGAAGCACTGCCTCTCCTTTTGCTTCTCCTCTTCAGTCTGATCAGATTAAAACCAGTCTCACTGCAGCAGCCCAAGGAGTATGCCAAGAGAAAATGACACAAAGATACTGCAATGGCAGCTACAAAAGTGTAGTTTAAACCTTGAAAAAAAATTATCAGCCTTCATCCCAACACATCATTAGGAGAACAGTTAAAAATGCAAGAAAGACATACCAATTTCCATTTATACAGCCTCCACATTTCAAGCCCTTGGCACAGGTGATAAAAGGAAAGTGCTTCCTAGATAAATAGAAAAAGGGAAAAAAAGGTTTGTGTTGACCAAATCTGGAGATGGATGAGAATGCCATACACCTGCATTTAACCTTGGTCATCATTTCAACTTGATGCCAGCCAAGCACAGGAGTGTCATTTTTAGACAAACCACAAACTTACTAAGCTGCAGGACAGATTGGTAAATCAGCCTGAAACTGGGTTACATTCAAATTACTATGACTGAAAAAAACCAGAAGATTTTTAAAACATTAGAAAACAGGATGTTTCAGAGCTGATAACTCAAAAGATAATAATATCAGGTAGTTTCAATTCAAGTACAGTTGGAAACAGATTGGTAAACTTACTTGAAATCACTCTGGCACCAGACACTTTTTTACAGCTCTGTGAACTTTCATCAAATTGATTTGTCAGAAATAATGCCTTTTACAATTCATTTTTAAATGTAATTTATTTGGTACTTTGTTTTTCCTTGTTCTCTAGATGAAATGAATGATCATCAGAACACCCTTTCTTACATCCTGATCAACCCTTCTCCAGATACAAGATTAGAACTGAATGATATAGTGTAAGTTAAAGCACACAGATTAAAAAAACAAAGTCACAAGACATGCAAAAAAATTTAATATGGAGACTTCTATTTAAAGAGACATCTAATTATACTATTTATGTCCATATTTAAAATATACATACAAATATATAATACATATATTTGTAATGTTTTAAACCTATCATCTTCCTATTACTCTGTATTTTAAATTGAAAAAAATCTAACCAATGCTACCACAGGAATGAAACTAAGCACCTTCAATGTAAGTCTCTAAGTCTTCCCCAGATCTCTTCAACATTACAGCTCTATGCACTTACCCTGGCTTGCACCACCTTGTTTTAGTAACAGCTGTGATTTCTTTTTGTAGATACTTGATCCGACCCGATCCACTGACTTACGTTCCAAATGCTGCACCCAGCCGAAAGGACAGCTTCTGCAATACAGTGGGACAGGACACCAGGGAGGAGACACAACTTTGATATGTAACTCACCACACAATTCAGAGACAATTTTATACACATGTTGTTTCCACTAACCATTTTGCAAACTGAGTGGTACATTTTATCAGATTTTGGAAACAAAATGACAGTGGGTAAGTGACCAAATGCAGAAATGTGGTGCCTAGAAACTCAGAGTTCAGGGATTTTCAGGCTTGTGGCCTGTTCAGTATGGTAGTTGAACTTTGTCAGCCTAACAGAATGATGACACCTGTTGTTATTTAACCCATATGAACAAATGTCAGATTCCACCATGTTTTGCTTAGATGCTCCTAAGCGTATTTATGCAGCTGGCAGCATGTCAGTGACTGAGCTTCTGACCTACATCAGGTTATCTGATGCCCATAGAGAGACAATGCCTAATTTGTAGTAGCAAATATGTTAATACCTAAAGCTGCCAACAAGGCTTTGCGTGTCAAAAACTCAGTCTTTGAAATAATTTTCAATCTCAGCCTGTTGTGCATTTGTATTAGTACAGATTAGTTTCAGTCCCATTGTAGCCTTCAGGACCTGAGTTTTTGTTCCTTGGGTTTACACAGATCAGGTTGAATGACACAACCTGGTCACACTGCAGAGGTTGAGATTGAGACCCATCAATGGAAGAGGAACTCAGCTGCAGGAAAGCCCCTCTCATCTCACACAGGCAGCCCCCCCACACTGGCAGAAAACTGGGAAGTTCCTGTGTGAAGCTGCATACAGTGGTAGCTCAGGTGAAACACAGCCCTTTGAACCTTGGTGAGTTTTTCTATAGAAGCCTGATTAGACTATAAACCGAAAAGTGAGAGCATCCCTCCAGGGAATGATTCCTACAACAAGCCCTCAACATTTTCATGAATATGCCAGAACTGCAGTTGTCCAAAGCATTTCATGCCCAGTCATCCAGATTACCCAAAAGTGATACATTTTCACATGAAATTATGTATCTCATTGAAAATTAAAGTAATTTATAACCCATTCCACAAAATGAATGTAATTCCATATAGTGTGTAAAAGCATTATGGAACTAAAAACTACTTTGGCAGGAACTACACAAGAAAGCATCTGCTTGTGTAGGAAGCAACCACAAATGGTCGAGCTCTCTAGAGAATTAACCATGTCTTTCCATGATCTTCCAAGATCACTATCACAAAGGGGGAAGAACATACTTAAGGTTTTAAACCCCCTACTGTTATAATTATCCACAAAGAACTGGTACAAGAAATTTGGCAGGTAGCCTAATATGGAAAAATTGATTATTCTCTGAACTCCCCTGTACAAGCAGGACTACTTGTACAAAAAAAAAAAAAAAAAAAAATCAGTCAAAACTGTTTATATCCTCTTTTATTTTAATTGCTAGAAGTACATTCTGTTTCTGAAATCAAAACCACAACCAAGTTGCCCAGTGAGCAGCTCCTGAATGTGTGCATGTTTATCTGCATTGTAAAAATATTGAAATCACTGTTCGTATCAGGAATGGCAACAAATCTGCTCTTACTTCTTAATGATTCCTCTTAATGATTCCAAGGTTTAACAATTCAGTGTTTCTGCTTAGAGTCCATTATTGTTCAGTGCTTTTCCACACACTAGGCATTCATCAGATTATTCACAGGTAAAGTATTTCAAATGGGCACTGTGGGAAACAAGGAAACAATTGAAGCAGCTGCACAGACTGAAGTCTTCATTTTTTCAAGAAGCAGTATATGGTACAGGATCTTGTCCAAAACCTGCCATAGAAGTTACCCAAAAGAGTTTGCATGTGCAGTGTGAATAACTTTTCTATTTTTAATACCTTCAGGGAGAAGACTCTATTCCAGTTGAATATTTTTTTAAAAAATACAAGCTTCTTAAAAATGTTTACTCCAAAATATTAGGATGATCTGTTTATTCATACTGAAGGCTTTTCCAATGGAGTAGGAGAGAGGATTCCAGAACCATGGCTATCCTTCAGCAGGCAAGCTGGATACTCTGCTTTTAGTGGGAGTCAAGGTTCACAGGAATTACCTGTGTGTGTGAGTGTGTGTATAGTACACACCACTGATTTAAGGACTCTCTGCCAGAAGGATCCATAGCAAGGGCTTGAGTCCTCATATTTAACAGCCCATAAAGCAGCAGAAACACGCAGTCAGGTGTGTCCATTTCCCCACTTAACTCAGCAGAATTGCTGCTCAGCTAGATTGGAATAGTGGCATCTAATGTGACCTGGTATTTCTCCAGGCTTAATGAATTTCTAATTGCTCATTAGCCCCAGAAGATTTGCTAAAGCAAACACAAAGACAGCTGGAGACACTTGGAGTCCCTAAAATGAATGCAAGGCAATCTTTGTGAACAAAACAGTGCTCTTCAAAATCTGCTGGAAGACAAGCAAGGTCATAAAAACTGACAGCTTCTGATGAAGCAGAAGTTCTAATAACCCATGAATAATATACCACAAAGTTCAGCTATTCAGAACAATACTGTCTTTCATGTTGAAAGCAGAACAGGTTTGCTTCCTCTGGAATATCTTCACAGACAGACTGCATTCTAGTGGGGTTTCAGTTTTTCAAGACCACCCTGAGCACCACTACATTAACCCTGAACGAGACAATATGCACAGTCTCTCAGTGGCCATGGATGTGATTCTTTAATGCTCGTCCTACAGGCAATCTTATATTCACACACTTTTTTCTCATCATCATTATCAGAAATGTAATACAAGCCTAAGTGGACTGGAGACCAGACTGAGGAACAGGAATCTCAAGGCTCAGTGCTGGAGAAGGGATGATGAAGTTCGAGAACAAGCAGGGTCAAATGACTGTTGAACAGAGGAGTTTGAGCTGGCAACAGTTCACTCAGTAGAGAGAGAAATGTTGAGCTGTGAAAAAAAGATTATTTCTATCTGTGCTTAGCTGTATCTGTTTCTCCTTCTGGCTCACTTATATCAACAATGCAAAGATGCCCATCTTCCCCAACACTGCCTTAGCCCGTCCAAGCAGTTTGGTACCCGGAGTCACAGACCCAGAGAGGGAAGTGCTAGCTGATAATAATTGCTTCATTCTCAAGGGAATGTCCAGCAAAGCCAGGCCTATCTATGAAAATGTGTTACCTAGTCTGCAATAAAAAAGTCACAAGAACTCTTTCAATGGCATGCAGTGTGTTTCCTTAACTGTGTCACTCCAATTCCACAACACACGTGAATTCACATACAAAGGAAAAAACAAAGTTTTTGAGTTTTTAAAACCTGCAGTGGAATGAATTAGTGAAGTTGTAGTATTTAGTCTCAGAAATTAAAAGAGCAGTTATTTCCCAGCATTGATATTTTTTCTGCTCACAAACAACTTTGTCCTACAACTACACTTTAATAACTTCCAAGTATACAAATACATATTACTGAGTATTACACATCTTTATTTACCAATGCACCAAAAAATAAGCTAAAGAACAAATAAATTTTAGACTTCAGCAGTGGAAGAGAATTGAAATGACATCAAATGCACCAGAAGTAACACACGATTCTATAGCTTCTAGAGGGCTGACAGCAACCACTCTGTAATTTTGGAACATATGGGATTTTGCAGCATTGAATTCCACTTGATATCCAATGGAAACAAGTCACTAAAATCTGGAAGTGAATCAATTACAAGCAGTTCTATGCAGGTACATCAAGGTTATAAAAATACTTTTTCAAGGCAGTGCTATAAATGTAGAATTTATAAAACAAAGCAATATGCATTAAATATGGTTACAATTCTTGATATTCTATTAGAAGCAACCCTACCCTCCTTGAAACAGATGTACAATGAATAAATGTCTAAAGAACAGCACTTCAAATGTTCAGCTACTGTTCCTTGTGCTTAGTACAGAATATGCACTGCAAGGATACAGGAAAAGAGTTACTAATTCATATTAAGTTATGAGAGATGACCCAGACTTTGCTTCTTTTCATCTTCTGAAGTTAATTGAAAATATTAATGATAATGTTGTTATATACTTAATTATTGCCTCCACTGCTAATGCAAGCATGTCAGTAATGGTAATTCAACACAAGTATAAACTCCTGAGAGGCTTAAAAAGGCAAATATTTCTACTTCACGAAGTTAAAAACAAGCATTTGACATTTCTGTGAACTAAATGTTCTGCAAAATCTAGACTTTAAACTGTTACAATTTGCAACTGGCCCATGCCGACCAGGATAGAGACTGGGAAGCAAAGAATGGAGATGAAAGAGTAAATACTACTTCATGTGCCTGAGGTATCTCAGACAAGTTGGGGTACCCGAATGGGTTCTGCACAGGGCTCTGACACCTTTAAAGCACACAGGTACCACACTAGTGATTTGACCAATCACTACCACCCACACTACCAACTACTGACCATAGGAAAACATCTCTAGATCATTTCCTATTTCTTTTATCCTTTCACCAGTATGGGCTGGCTGATGAACTGGTTCATTTTGCTGGCAATTCTACGGCTTTTAATAGTTTTAGCTTTGGTATTTATTCCTGCTAGGAGTTATAAACTCTCACTGCCTTCATAACTGTACAGTGGTGTGGCAGACTCCACAGACTCCAAATAAAAGCAGGGAATTTGTATCTTTATTGCCTTTCATTTGTGCTGCTTGTGCACTCAGCTTCAGGCTATGGTGAAGCCTCTACTACCTTATCTTATACAATCATGGAATCATTAGGGTTGGAAAATGCCTCCAAGATCATTTAGTCCAACCTTTCACCAAGCACCTCCGTCCCAACTAAACCACACCACTGAGTGCCACGTCCAGTCATTTCTTGGACACCTCCAACAATGGGGACTCCACCACTTCCCTGGACAGCCTGTTTAAGTGCTTGACAACTTCCATAAAGAAATTCTTCCTGATGGCTGACCTGAACCTCCCCTGGTGCAGCTTGAGGCCATTTCCTCTCATCCTGACACTTGTTGCCTGGGAGAGGAAACCAACCGCCTTTCAGGGAATTGTAGAGAATGATACGGTCTCCCCTGAGCCTCCTGTTCTCCAGGCTCCTCATCAGACTTGTGCTCCAGGTCCTTCACCAGCTCAGTGGTCCTTCTCTGGACTCACTGCAGCATCTCAAAGTCTCCCATGGACTAGGGGGCTCAGAACTGGACACAGGATTTGAGGTAAGGCCTCACCGGTGCTGGGCACAAAGGAACAGTCCCTGCCCTGGTTCTGCTGCCACACTACCCCTGATAAAAGCCAGCACCCCCAGGTGCTTTTCTGCTGGGTCCCCATCTTCAGTAATTACTGAATAACCTGGAGTAATTACTGAATAACCTGGAGAACTTTACTGCCATTCCGGTAATAGGGGAATGCATGAGGATTGGGTTTGACTTTCGTGGGTTTCATGCTCACCTTCATGGGTTGTTATTGCACAGTCATGACATGGTGTTCCCCACCCAGGGAAAGGGAATGGACTTCGGAGTTCAGCTCACTACATTGTTTCAAGTAAGGCAAAGGTGTCAGCTATACAAGATGTCATGGCTACTATCAAGTAATCCAGCACAGGATATCATGTCTGCTTTCTTCTTCAGTCACACTGGAATGCCACATGAGTACATTTAATGGTTGTTAAGATCCAGTTTTAAGGTTCTTGGAAATGCCTCTGCCCGAATTAGGGTGCAAATGAGACCATATGCCAGTGACAATAGTAAGGGTTTTATTTGATGGTAAATATGAGAGAGAGAAAGAAAGACAGAAAGAAAAGACAGAAAAGACAGAAAGAAAGAGAAAGAAAGGAGAGAAAAGAGAGAAAGAAAAAGAAAGAAAAGAAAGAAAAAGAAAAGAGAGAAAGAGAAAGAGAGAAAGAGAAAGAAAAAGAGAGAGAGAGAAAGGGAAAGAGAGAAGGGAGGAAGGGAAGGAAGGGAAAGAAGGAAGGAAGGAAGTAGAAAATAGGTGGGAGGGACAGAAAGAGTGACGGGACAGAATAAGGAAAATATCACCACTCCGTGGATCCCAGCGATGTTTGTTGATCCTCTCCAGCTGGTCTCTTGGTGGTGAAGGTCCCTCCAGAAGGCACAGAGTCTGATGGGTGTACATGCTCAGGCTGGGTGGTATGTCCAGCCACGTCCCCCTGGGGTGGGGGGCAGTCTCTCACAGCAGACTCTGGTCTATTGCATCACGTGCAGCCCTGTGGGGCCAAGCCTCTCACTTGGAAGTCCTGTGGGTGTGCCCTGTGGGGTTGGGGGTTCCACAGCTGGGCCAGTTTGTGTAACGGAGGATGGGTGTTCATTGCCTGTCAGCAGAGGTTGCACCATGCACCCAAAACCTCGTCCTCCCCCCTCGGCTGGGCTGCGGTCTGTGTAAACCTGGCTTCTGTGAGCTCTACTCTCCCCACACCCCAAACTCACCTGGGGATAGTTGCAGCTGGTGGCTTCGGCCCTTTGTGGATGCATACCTTTCCCTCAGCCTGAGATGACTGAACAATGAATTTCCCTTTATCTAAATCAACAGTTCGACTTTCAGTTCAAAGTCCCACTCCTCAGGGAAGCTTCTGCGGTTGTAGCTTCTTTATAATGAGCAAAACTTCATATCAATGTTTGAGGCATGAACTATTTTCAGTCTCTGACAGTGGTGCATAGGCAAATTACATCTGAGCAGTATAAAATTAGCACACTAACTTATTAGTTTGTAATGTAAGGTAAATGTGTCAGCTATACAAGATGAAAAAATAAATTTCATTGCATCTTCTTTGCTTTTTCTTCAGTAGGGTTGATATGGCCTCTTGCTATATTTTAAAACAGTATAAAAATTAATTGATCCTTCATCCAAAACTAAATAATGTACCAAGCAGTATTTACTCAACAGAGAAAGGCTTCTTTATGAAGGAAAAATCCTTTGAATTCAACCTAATACAAAACCTAGGCACCTGATTCAGGATGTCCCTGGACCTTGAAAGTGATC
The DNA here is from genome assembly GCF_017639235.1 of Corvus kubaryi. Classification (NCBI taxonomy): domain Eukaryota; kingdom Metazoa; phylum Chordata; class Aves; order Passeriformes; family Corvidae; genus Corvus; species Corvus kubaryi. Next base: position 3,500,691 of record NW_024581108.1, on the reverse strand, counting down.
ACTACACAGATGTTCTGTTCTTACTAAGAAAACATCTGCAGCTTTGTCCATTGTCAAAGAAAGTTCCTAGGATGCTCCAGGATGGATCTTTCTTTTCTAACACGTGTTTTCCTTCTCTTGCAGTGTTTCCCAGTAGATTATGTGCTCATGTGGTGAAATGTGATGAGATGTAATTATTTTATTGTACACACAAGGTGAAAATGGGACCTTGTGTATGTTAAACAATGAATGAGGTGGAGGTACTATTTTTACTCCCTTTGCATTAAGACAAAACCCTACATAAACATCTTCCAAATGTATGAATTTAACTGTTAAAGAAGCGTTGACGATTTTTGCAGCCAGGTCTCCAGAAAAGACGTAGCCAGTTCCTGAACAAAAAGGGTGGTATCTGTTACCTGGGAATTCTTCTTCTGAAATGTACCATTTACTGGCTTTATTCCGAATAGGCCTGTGCCCTGACATTAAACAGCCTGTGAAATAGTTCTGTGTGGAAGGTGGGAGAGGCCTGAGGAGCTTCTCAATCAGGTGCACTGTATTGACAAAAACGTCACTGTCTGTCTTCATAGCAAACCTCGTGCCACTGCAGTAAGAGGCCACCCACCTCATGCCCATCAGAGTTTTAAGAGTTAAGTTGTTGTAGGTGTCCAGGAAGTCCTGCTGGATAATATCATGATATTGCTCGCTTTCTCTCAGCAGTAAATCCTCATTTGCATCCTGGGTCTTGATGCCAAGCAGGAACAGCCGAACAATGTCAACGCCTGGAACCGCAGTTTCATTCCCCCAGGTCTTTCGGATGGCGTTTCTGTGCTGAAGTTCAGCTGCAGTTGTTGATATCAGCAATACCAAGAAAGGTGCTTTATCTTTGCACTTCTCTTCTTCATTAATAATGAACGTAAATGACTGTGTCGAAGTGGATGTGTTTTTGTTCTCAGATTTCTCATTTTCCGGTGGTAGTTCTCCATTTTCTTTCCCTGAGATTTGTTTGAAATTTGGAAATACTTTTTTAAGTAAACTCGCTTCACTTTCCATGTGACGATCATCACTTTTAGCAAGGCGAGCAGAATTATAAGAATAGGAAATCAAATATATTGCTGTAAAAAAGATGGCAAAAACCAGGAAAAGATTTCTCTTGGTGCGTTGCATAGGACAGAAGAATCCACTACAGTAGCTCATGTTGGCAGCCCTGAAAGGATGCACAAAAAGCACAGATATTTTGTCAGAAGAGCAGCTAATTTGTCATTGTTTTCCTCTGTGACACAGCAATATAAAAGCCACCTTCAGGATTCTGGTCCTTCAGGATTCCTTTCATTTTGTTATTGTTAAAAATATCTTATTATTTGATTTTAGAATGAATTGAAAAAAATGTTCATCAAAGACCAAAAGAAAAAAAACCCTAAAATTTCGTTATTTAGTTTTCAGGCTTTTCTTCCTAAGAGAAATACAGTATGCTAAAAATAGTAAGAAATAAATGAAACTAAATAAATACACTATTAAATGTAATAATTTCATCAGATAGAACAGAAATTATTCAAATCTGTATTTAAATATTGAAATATATGTCAAATATAAAGACAGCTTAACTTCCTATAGGCTTTACAAAAAGTTATCACATAACTGAATCATCCAAAGTTAATGAAATATTATGATTGATTATGGATTCACAGTGTTGGAGGCTATCATGATAAATCAAAAATTTGATACATGGCTGAAAGTGATTGTCTAGGCTCTGTAAAACATTCATGCAGATAGACTTTGAGATCAACTGCCCCCTGCCAGCAACAAACTCTGCAAAGAATGCTTGAAACAAGTGGCTTGGTCTAGATCCATACATTTTAAATGGCTTCAGCTGAAGGATCCCATCCTCCCAGACTGCAAGGACACGTAAAGTATTTGCACTGGAACTCTGCAAATACTGTCACTTTGGGTAGTTCTTTGGGATTCCCATAATAGCCAGTTTCAAATTCTGGCTTCTTTCAATGAAACGATATAGAAATTTACCTAAGTCTTGGAGATGCTCCACAGTTTGCAGGGAGAAGGAGATAATCACATGTATCCCTCACACCATGAACCGGTAAATTCCTGGAGGGAAGTGCAAGTTAAATGTGTTAAAGTGCTTTTCTGGTCTCTGAAGGGTTCTCTACATGTATTTGAAAGGGAGCTGCAGAAGTACAGTAAATCAGATTTTTTCAGATTTTTTCGTGCCAAAACACTATGTAACAGATGCAATGTGTGTAGCTCCCAATCAAACAGCAAAATTAAATACTTATCATCTTTGAAAGTGCAGGTTCATCCCCGTCATACAGCCATGGTATTTTTTGATGGATTCTTTAGTAGTTTCTTGCTGCTCCACAAAGAAATGACAGATTTAGAAGGACTGAAATGATCAGGAATCCTACCCTCTATTCCTATGGAGAATCTGAGGACAAGCTCACAGGTCCTTGAATTTCTGTTCTAAGTCTTTTCCAGAGGAATTATGTATTAACACAAAGGAAAATGCAGCAGGACCTTCACTCTTCTGTTTGATAAGGTAAAAATACTCTGTTGCTTGTAGCAATGAAGCCTGTAAAATGAGACTGGATTTAATAATTTTAGAATAGGCAACAGAAATGCAAAGAAATTAATTTATGCTCAACTATATTAATCTGGATAAAATAGATATCGTATAATCTGAATATAAATGTGTGGTGGATAACCCTTGGCCAGCATCCAAACATTCACCCCACATGCTCACCCCACTTTCCCTCTCCTCAGGAGGACAAGGGGAGAAAATAGGATGAAAGAGTTCATGGGTCAAGATAAAGGACAGGAAGATCACTTACTGGATACCATCTAGGACAGAAAAACCTGGCCAAGATGAATTTAAACGTATTGCTATTTGGGTAGTGAGAAACAGAGACGAAAATATAAAACAGTACATTTTCCCCATTTTTGCTGGGCTCAACTCAACTTCTTTTCTTGCCTCTTCAGCAGCAGAAGTGGGTTGGGAATTAAGGTCCTTCCCTCGTCCTCAAGTTCAAACAAATCTGCTCCAGTGAGAGCGCTCTAAGGGCCACAGTATCTTCAGGGAATGTCCTGCTGCTGTAGGTTGAGAGGAAAAGGGCATAAGGGTATTCTGTGATAAACTGGTCAATGGTTTGATGCAGCTCACATCTATCACACACCTATAAAACATTAAGAACGCAGCAAGTAATAGCTTAGCTCTAGCAATCTTCCATCTTACTTTTTTGGCTCTTTAGAAACTGTATATTTTGGCATCATACATTATTAAACATCCAGGATCCAAAAAACAAAGTAATGTAGAAAAGAGCGTGGGCAGTACGACATCAGAAGTCAAGAGGCATTTCTGTACCCATTAATTGCTTTACTGTTATTTGAAATATAAGAACTTCGGCACATGAAAATAAAAGAGCAGAGGGTAATTTTCAAAGTTCTAAATGCATTCAATATTCTAAGTTTTCTGGATTAAACTAAAAATATTTTGTCAAAGTCTTTGACTTCTGTTTGTTTTGACAGCACAATTCCATTAGGTGAAATCCTGGTGCCACTGTGGAAAGAACAGAAACTTCTAAGAAGACTTTTCTAAGAGGCAGCTAGAAGATTTATTGTTTCAGCTTTGATTGAGTTATTACAAGATTAGTAGAAAATTCATGCTGCTAAAAAGCAAATGGTACCTATGTCTTCAAAAATAATTACAGTTTATCTTGCTTATGACTTTTTAAAATGCCAAGAAGCTCTCAAAATACAATACTCCTTTTCTATTATAATTTTTCACAGAAAAAAGAAAAATACTTTAGAAATAAATGCTTACCCACAATAATTACCCATACCATTAAACCAAAACAATTATAATTATGAAAATTATTTTTCTAAAGCCAACTGTGTAGCAAAATGCAGTGTGTATTAGGTTGCCTTGGGATACACTGATTATTCAGATGCACACGCATTTAACTACATTCAGATTTTAAAATTGCTTCATATGTGCTAAAAAACCCCCATAATTAGGCCTTATTAAAATAATAAAAAGGAAGAAGACGACTGAAAAGGAGTAGAGAAAAACAGGAAAGGAATTAGAAAAAAAGGAAAATTCATATGGTACTGTTTCTTTACATTCCTGTTTATGTTATCTTTTCCTTATTTATTAAAAAAAGACAGATTTGACAGCTTATGAGTGAAAATCTATCTCACTGCATTCTAATTCTATCCTATCTCATCACAGATTTTGGAAGGATTTAAAAATAAAAACCAACTCCTCACATTGTAGTGATGGCTTTTCTTGGTCTTAAAATCAAGAGTCAAACACAGTTAGAAAGGGGAAAAAGGGATTTTACCTTAGTATTTATTTTAAGGATCTTTAGGTGCACTACGTCTAGGTCGAATGTACCAAAATGCACACCCTAATGCACACTCCCAAAAGATCTGGTATATATTATAGGTTTTATTAATTAGCATACCTATCAAAGATTCTTCAATGAGAGGCTTGAATGAGCCCCTCTCCCCAAGGAGCCTTCCCCTGGATGGTTCTATCTTAGTTTACAGAATGTGTTCTGGAGAGGACCTTGGGGTCTGGGACACGCTATCTTCTACTTACGAAGCTTCTAAGATGTTTAGTCTCTTAGCTGAACAAACAAGTCCAAGAATGTAGGCAAAAAGCACTAGGAATACAGAAGTTGTAAAAAGGTGTAACAGGAGTATAAAAGAAAAGGCAAAAATTTTCATGGCATCATTTCTCACTTTTTAGAGGCTAACAAAACTCTACCTTGTCTAGTCTCTACTCTACGTTACCCGCAGAACTGGTTTACACAACCAGCTGCTCCACAGGTTATTACACAAATAACAACTACAGTTACAGCTATTATAAATGTTTCTTTTACCCAGGCCCAGTTTGGTAACCATGAGGTGAGGGTATCAAAAATATGATCAAATTTTAAGGTGTTATTTTCAGAAGCTACTTCATGTAGAATTTGAGTTCACTTCCAAATTTCATCTAAATCTTAATTCTCCCACTTTGGTCCACATAAGAACTTCGGACACATTTTAGATCACAGTCTTATGCAAATCATGGGGTGAACTTTGAACCATGGTAACCAGTTGGGCAAACAGCAAACATGTAAAAAACAGTTTAAACTGCATCTTTCTGATTTGTATCAGTCTCTGTCTTCTTGGTGATTTCGGGAGTGAAGCAAAAATTTTCATGGCATCAGTAGCAATGGTTTGATATTTTCCCATCTTCTTGAAGTAATGATTTTTAAAGTCAGGCCGTTCAAGGTGCTCCCACAAATGGCAAATTTACAAGTAATCTTTTGAGGAAATGTCAGGTGTGTTTGAAGGTGCAAACAGTAGGCTGGCAGAAAATACTGGATAAAGCTGATTTAATCTCAAACTGCCGACTGACAAACACATCACAGCATCTTGACTACTTGGTCTTGGTTTAGTTAAGCCAGCTTTAGGCATGTTGACTAAATGTCCATAAATGAGCTGGGGAGCGAGGGAAGAGGAGGAGATGCACCCACCTAAACTAAAGGCAGCGTCTCCTGGAGAGCGGCTCGGTCAGGGCACTGCCATGTTCTGCAGCCCTTCTGGCTCAGCGCAGACTCACCAGTCCCTTGGGAAGAGCAGGATGTGCAAAGTCCTGGCCCCACCTCCTGCTGGCTCTGTAGGACCTCCCAGCGACGGCCCTGGAGTCAGTGAGATGAACCAATAACTGCCCAACCCCTCTTTTTTGAAACCTGTATTGAATTTCAAACCCAGGTACCACAGGATTTGGAGGATTTGGAGGATTAACTTGGGCATCGCAGCAAAACTTTTTCTTGGTGGTTATAAAGAGAAGCAGAGATTGCAGTTTCTGTCTGTACTAGTTTATGGTTGGGTTACAGGTGAAAAAAAGCTGTCTTAAAACCACACAAGGAGCAGAGAGCTGCTTGTACTCCCTTTTACCGGCACTATTTGGCTTCCCAGAGAACCCAGGTAACCCTTCTGTGGTTTGCATATAGAAACTCATCTAAACATGCACTGCTGAGGCATGACATGGATCAGTGCTGGAGAGAAGAGAGTGAGGAAATAAAATTATCTTGATATGTATTGTTGGAAAGGTCTACATTCCGTTTTTCAAAATTTGAAATAGGATGTTTTTAAGAGTAAAAGATGTGATATGTGATCTTTAAAACCACTGTCTGTTACAATGTTTACAGCAATTTGAACAGGAAATGGCTTAATTAACTGTGAAGAGAATTAAACACTTTGCATAAAGCACTGAAGAAGTATATTAATAACAATTGCACATATTTAAAGGAGCATATGGAATTAATTTAAGAAATGTATAAAGTATTTATCTGCTAGGGTTGTGTAAAATCTTTGTATATGTCCTTTCCTGATTTAAATTATGCCTAGACTGAGCTACTTTCATCAAAATGCTACTTCTACACAGAAACAGTACTTTTTTTTTTTTTCCAATGGAATACTTATTTATTTATTTATTTTAAACCAGAAATATATGAAAAACTGAAGAAGAATTTTAGGTTCTTTTTTTCCTTTACATAAGTACACTGTGGCTTTAAAAACAGTCTCCAAAGAGAATTGAACAGCAAAAGCTATCCTAGAATTTGCTTGTCTCTAGTTAGCTGCTATGTGGTTTTCTTAATGTACACACAAACATGGCTGCTAAATACTTAATCATATAAACAGCACAATTCCCTTCCTGTTTTTATGCAAGCGAAGTGCAATAAAATTTGTCATGGGACAAAAGGAGAGCAGACTGCCGGAGAGGAGCCAAGAATTTGTTAGTCTAACAAAAGTATCCTACCAGAAATATCTACTGGTTTAATTTAATTATTACTAGCAAAAGGGGGAGTGAAGAAGGTGGGGGAAAATAGTTCTACACACAGTCCCTGGTATCTCTCTCTTTTCTGTCACGTCACACTCACCTTGTTTAATGCTCCTCTGCTGGGGTCCTATGAGTAGTGGCACCAGATTTTCTCAAGAAGATGGACAAGGAGAATAGTTTATGGCAAATTGCCAGCGCCTCACAGTCTCTACCAGGAGGAACATCTTGATGTTGATGGCAGTGTCTTTGCTACCCAAGAACTCAGCAGTGCTAATTTCTGTGTGTTCTGCAAGACACCACTTTCCTCTTTCTTTCTTGGTTCTCAGTTGACATGAAGCCTGATTTTATTACACGTGCTCTGTTGACTTTGGGTATTTCCTTCTTCTGTTCTTTAACTAAATGACACTGACTAAATTCCGCTTTATCCAGCTGCCAACACTGCATTCTAGCAATAAGTACTTAGATACTCGTCACACTTTTCCTTGGTTATCATCCCATATGTACATTCCCCTGTACTACCCTATACTTCCCTTTCAGAACCATGGAACAGGTACTCAACACAAAGCAGCTATTTGCTGCAGAAATAAAGACAAATAACTCGCAGGTGTTGGGCCACAAAGTTGTGGAAAGCCAAAGTAATCAAGTAACTACACAATTTGTTGTCCCAGCTTTAAAAAGCTAGAACAAAGCTCCAGCCCTCATCCTGTTAACTGACCTGAAGAAAGAAACTTGTGAACTTATGTGAACTATACGCAAGGGTGCGCTTAGGAGCATAGTGGAGAGAGTAATCTAGTAATGCTACAGCAATTTGCTGTCTCACATCTGGGTTTGTGTTTGTTTTGTTTTTCTTTTAATTAAAATAAACTGCATTGTCAGCAATTGTTAGCAGTATACAGATAAGAGAACATTGGTTCATATCTACATGGATCATGTGGGAATTTATGAAAGGTGCCAGGTGACCAGTCTCCCTTAGAAAATGCCATTCTAGTGGAAAGAACAAGGACACTTCTGAGCAGTACTTCTAAAGGATAACATCCTCCACAGTTTTAGGTTCTTTGGCAGATGCAAACAGAATATAAGTATTCACCTGGATAAACAAAGTGTGATGCTGAGAATGAACTGTTGGTCTACAGTTCTCCATAGAGAACTAAACAGAGACTTTAGCATGGCTTTTAGACCACAAGACACCCCAAAATGGTATCAGTTTTAACCATGTCATTTCTGACAAATGTCTGCTTGTACCTTTCTAATGTGTATTTAAATAATTTAAACCCTGTAATCTTCCAAAGCATCTATTTAATGTAATGCCTCATTACACTGTTTTCTTAATCCCAACTGATATTCCCATGCTACTTAAATTCATCACCTCTTGAAGCATTGAAAAAAAAATACTCTTTTTCTCTTTGATAACTTCTCCCTTGTCTTAACTTGACATGTTTGCTGAACTTCCAACCACTCTCATTTCTCCTTCTTAGTTCTCTCCAGTGGATCTACATTTACCTGAAAGGACAAAGGGGACTCATTACCTCAGGTGAAGCCTTTCCCTGGGGGAGGAGAATGGAAGGATTACTTTATGTGTCCTCCAGGCTTTTGCACACTTTTTTCTTTTTTCTTTTTTTTTTTTTTTTCTAAACCATTAGATTGCTGATCCACATGATCTGCTGTGTAGTGATCCACTTATTTCTGGCAAAGCAGTAAGTGTCTTCGGTGAGCTCAAGGTGCTTCTACACAGATTATGGAACTGTTGTACCTTCCATTACAATCACTTTAGACCCTTTCCTGAGTTAGGCTTTAGAAAGGTGTGTGATCACTGTGTCAGTCATTGTCACTGCAGACACAGAGCACTGACCACCCCGTTGAATATTTCTTATCTATGTACTATGGCACAGAAGATATTTGACTCTTTAAAGATATTCAGAAGTGCATCATTTAAATAAAAATGTAATCATTTAATGGTTTAATTAAATGATTTGCATATAATAATTTAAAGGCAAAAAGAGGTGCTTGTATTCAAGCTATAAATACTCTTATATGTCTAAGCAGAGGCAAAATAGATAAAACTTTCCTACCTAGAGAAGTGTGGGGTTTTTGATGGGAAGGGTTTTGTAATGACGCCATCTTGTGATCATGGCCAAAATGATGCTGTCTGCAAATACAGCAGTGTTTCATTTTAGCTACTTGAGGCTCAGGCAGTGAGTGAACACACAACGTCAGCATCAAACTGATGGCATCGGGTACCTATCGGCTTTGTCCCTTTTCTTTGTTTGACCCAAACTGTTTCTCCATGGTTGGCTTTTCATCAGGTGGGTCTTCAACAGATAATCCAAACCGAAGGTGCCAAACACAGCTCCTCATAGTTTATGAATGTTGAAATCCCCACAAACTTGAGGTTGCTGCATATAAGGAACTGGCTCTAGAATTTCTTTGAAAATTATACCTCATACAGAGTCTTCTATCCAGGTTTATTTAGGAATTTACACATACCATTTTAACAGAAGTGGGTCTTTGCAAGGATAATACTACTTCACTATATACACAGCCACCTTCAATATCTACATTTTACTATAATTAACTAGAATTAACATGTAGATAGGGCAGTATGAAAAATTCAATTTAAGATCTGGAATCAGCAAGGAGAGAGTTTATATTTTAAAACAAACAAAAAAAGTAGCTTAGACAGAGATTGGAAGCATGAGACTCAATATTTGCTTGTTTGCTGCAGCTGTGTCTGGATTCTTAACTAAATTTATCATGGGCACAAGAACCAGAACTACATCCCTTTTCTTTATTAACTTTAGTACTTGGCTAAGTTTTTATAGGAATTATAATAAGTTAGAATAGCTATTTGTATTAGAGATGTTTGGATAATTTATATTTTATAATTAAAAATTCCGACAATAAGGAGTTTCTTAGATCAGTTACAACAAAAATTAACATAAATTTAATTATGGGTGTTTATGTGTGGGTAGTTCATAAACAACTAGTCTGCAGGATTAGTGTCTCCTGATGCCTTATGTGGAGACCTATAAAAGCTGCAGGATGCTGAAAGTCTTTCTTGCCTCATCTCTTGGTTAGTCATGAACTGCTGTAATTTAATTCAGCAAAAAATGACATTTATAAAGCTTCATTATTTGCTGGAACACGAGCTCCTAGTTCTGTCTCCACAGGGGGATATGCACATGGAAAGTCCTGAGCATTTCTGTTCAGCTGTCACTGGCTGTAATTCAAGGGACTTGTTCACTGCAGGGACCGAGAATGTTCCTTCACCAGTGGAACTGTGGATCTCGTGTTCTTCTGTGCACAGGCTCACCACAGGAAGTCAAAACACAGGATGGGAAAAGCAGAACCCTCTCCAGCTGGGAAAGGCACTGAACCAGCTCTGTCCTCTCCTGGATAGAGTGCTACCTTCATCTCCCTGTGGTGGCTGCCACGTATTTTAATGTCACTCTTATGCATCAGGCATGAGCAATGAGTACTCCTCAGATCTCCAAAAGATGAAATCAAAATGTCCCCTTGTTGGACTATTCTGACCCAGAGGTGAGGTTAGGGGGAGATGGGCAGAAGCTGGCAGCCTTTCCCACACAGCTGCTGCTGTGAGCATGTGCAGAGACAGTACACAGAGACCCTGAGAAACGCCCCCAGTGAAAACACAGGCACCAGTGGATTTTCAGGTGCTGTGGGGATAGATGGGAGTTTAGTTGAGACTTTCAGTTTTCCCTGTATACATCTGAATTTCACACTGATCTTCCTTTATGCAGTCCATTGCATTTGGTAAATAATTTTCTGCTGCATTTGATAAATAATTTCGCTATCTAAAGCCACACTGTATTTCAAGGAGACCCAAGGTGATGTTGACCATTGGAGCTCCCAGGATTGTTGACGGCTACCTGACCCAGGCACGGGTTTTACCATCTATATTTTTAGGTCTGTGTTTCTTTTCTAAACCTTTAAAACAAGCTGCCATAAATGAGGGGGGAAATCATCTTCATTCAGGGCTTGTAAGGAAAAATTTGCTTGTATAGAGAATTATATCTTACCAAGGAAACTATGCCATGAATTCCACGCAAGATTAAATCCTCATTTTCAGACAATTCCAAAGAAATACCAGCATAGGGATCTGCATACCTCTCATCATCTAACTTGGCCAAAGACAGCTGCAAATCCAGATGCGAGGGTGTTTGGTCCTCCAGCATAACTGTTTCAAAACCCCAGCATCATGTTTCAGTTATAAAATAATGAGAAGATACAAAGAGCAGGGTTAAATAAAATTTAAAAGCACCTTTACTTTCCTGAGTGAGAATATCTAAACTATACCCTTCACCTTTCTGCTGGACCCCCAGGCACTTACTCTCAGTCCTGACAGTCAAGAAGGACTCCTTTAGGAGCTGTTTAGCAAGTTGTCATAGTTGTCACTGTCAGGCAGTTGCACTGTCACATTTGGACAACTTTCAGCAAAATGGGCCATAAAAGGGCAAAATTTTGGTGTGCAAAAGGCACTTCAAAAAGGGAACGTCTTACAAGTGTTTTTAATATCTTGTAAGATAAAGTATCTTCTGAACTGATTCGTTTAACAAATTCTGGGAAGGAAGATTTTTCTCACTTTACAGTTTAAGGGATTTTGTGATTTTGTGCTACGTCTTAAATCCTCCACTAGGCTAAGAAGAAGGATGCACTGAAATGATCATATTAATCATACTGGACTGAAGGATGAGTATAAACAGGACTCGCTTTTCTGGCACTCATGCAGATGTTCAGGTTACACAGTAGAGAGAACAGTTTTCACTGGTATGGAATGCTCTACAAGCTGTACTGTGGTTTTACATAACTAGTTCAAAGTATTTGTATGTATTAGTTCAAAGAGGAACTATAAACTCTTCTGTGGGTGTAACTGGTATTCCTTTATCGTGGCTTAGTCTTAGCTGGGCCTGTAGATGGTGGTGTAACCCCACTAATAATGTAGTGACATATGAGGATATTCATTTTTGTCACTGGCCAATACCCAGCTCATGTTACAGAGTAGTCATAAAATCCATGTGTTATCAGTCTCCATAAAACTAGCTGGTAGTACCAGTTCAGGTTTTTTTGGAAAACTGTCTGGTTTACAGCATCTGAGTTTGCCTTCTTACTGTCCACGACAACCAAATCGTTATTTCCTAGAACAGATTGCACAGAAAACACTCCACTGTAATAAAATAAGAATTTTTTTTATGTTCCCGTGGGGGGAAAAAATTAGAATTGTCATTTTAGTCTGGTACCTAAACAAACACTACTTTTATGTCAGCAAAGTTTAAAAAAGTAGCCTTGTGGGAAAACAAATTCTTAGAATGTATCACATAGTCTTTTCAGTACATACTTTTGTAGTGCTTTAAACATCAAGAGCAGAACAAGAAAGTAAATTTGGAGTATTTACCAATAAACTTCATCAATTCAGAATGAACTTAAGCGTAAACTGCCAAGAAAAATGTTGTTCTACATTGTTCTACATTAAACAATGGGTTATGAAGACTGAGCTGATTGCATTGAAATGATTTAATGGTTATTTTTTGATTCAAAATAAGTTTCACTTCCTGTGGACAGAGTTTCTGAGTTAGAAAACTCAATTTTCAAAATCCCTTCTACAAAGCTTGAAGAAATTGTACTTTCCTAGTCATTATGGAGAGCACAGGAATAGACCAAACCTTTATCAAGACACTTACTGAGTACATTGTACATAACATAATGAGATATTTTTAAGTTCTTTGATCACTTCTCAGACTGGATTCTGAAAGGAAGGATAAGATACCTTTTCCCTTATGTCATGGTATGTGTCGTGGAGTATGTTCCCAGCACACTGTTTCGTGGGATCCTCTTGACTGCATGGGAATTCACATCACAGGAATTGTGTGACCTTGTTCATACAAGCATAGTTAGCTCACATCATTCGTGAACAAATGAAGAGGGTTTAATCCACAGGCTTCTCAAACACAAAACATTACCTGCAAGGCAGATTCAATGCTTTTGGACTGATATATGTTATTCCTACACTCTGTAAATGCCTTGGGTTCTGTGCTTCTGAAGCAAACCAAATATCAAGTAATTGCAGTCCTGAAAATGGATATATATCAGTGCCATGTATTATAGAAAAAACTTGTGAAATCAAGATAAACAGCAACATATTGTCCTAAAAAAACCCCTTTTTCCCTGAAGACAACAAATAGAAAAGCAAAAGATCAGCCACTAAAAATATTTGGCTTTCTAACATGAAGTTAAACTGTTACTTCCTTATCAAAGACTCAGAACTTTTTCACCAGAGTTCTGGATTACACTGTTATGTTTTAAAGACAAGACCATGAAGGTTAATAGGAAATTCTGTGAGCAACAGAAATTGTAAGTTCTGAAAAATTTATTACAGCATACTTAATGCATATGGCTGACCTAGAAAAGCAATGATGTATGCAATGTTCTAAAATTAGTATACGAAGCGGTAAAAACTGATGACTTTTGTGATGACTTGCATTCTTCTTCAGTTATGCTCTCCCTATTTCTCTTAGTGATTTCAGCTACATCATATAATGTAGTAGGTGAAAAAAAATGTAGTTAAAAATTGTCTCAAGGAAAGTACAGAAAGAAGTATTTAGACATGCACCCTTTTTTTTCCCACTGAGTTCTAATTTCTTCCATTTTCTACCACACCTTGAGCTCCTACATTTTGTTTACATAGTCTGTGAATCAGTTTTGTACTTCAGAACACTGTCATATATAACAAGAATCATAGTTTTGAACTGTAGGAGTTGTCATAACATGGAAGTAGTAGCAAAAGGGAAGCTACACTCAGCAGCAAAAGCAATGGAAAGCAAATTTAGTGATGCTGCACAGAAACTTTCCCAGCTCTCAGAATAGCACTTTGCTGGGTATTTCCCTCATAATCAAAAGTTCCCAAAGGAAGAAATGCTCTTTGCTATCCTCAGAGAATAAAGTAATCTAAAAAGCAAAGGCTCCAACTCTAGAACTCTGTGACCACTTCCAAATTTCTTACTTCATGTGAAAGCAATGAGATACTTTGTCTTTGCATTACTATCTTAAATACAACATAGTGTGCTAATAGGAAGGGAACAGAGAACTAAGAGCTGAAACAACACTAATGTGTCCTAAGTTTAGAGATAAGCAGGTCATTGTAAGCAAAAGACCAAGACCTTTGAAAAATCTGACAATATTTTAATATAAACAGGTTTGTTCTTTAGGATTAAAATCGTATGGAAGTAATAAAGTATTCTATTGTTTTATATATAGCAAGAATAAGAATCAATTGGAAGCTTCTAAGTAAATTTTGATGAAAAAAGTATATGCTTTTTACAAGCTGGCTGTTCACTTTGCCTGTGCATGCAGGAGAGTCCCTTAATTTTTCTGTTTTGGTGCTATCTCCATGGTCTTAGAAAATAATTTTTCCATCCAAACAAAACTGACCAGTGAAATGAACCTGGGTTTCACACATCCCAGAGTATTTCTTCACTTACTGAACCAACACACATACTCTTACAGGGCTTTTTCTCCTTTATATCTTCTATTTGCGGGCTGCAGAGAGGAAAACCATCAATTTTCAAATACATTGAAAAGGTTTTGATTGTTTATTGTTGTAGCTGAAACATTTCAAAAGTAGAAGTTTCCAGGAAACTGTCAGCACAAGTAAAAATACTTGAGGCGTGTTCATGAAATCCTGTTAAGCTAAATTTCCTCTAAGAGCATGGTGTGAAGGAATGCAGCTTTTGTTCCTCCTTTCCTTCATACCTTGTTTCTGAGGTGTGGGAAATGATCAAACTCCTAACACCACCCTCCTCAATTTCTTATGCACAACTATGCAAATACAACAATTTAAAATCGTGCTTATGATTTCCTTCATTACGGAAGCTGCCATAATCACTTTATTTCCTTATAGAAACAATTAAATCCCAAGTTATTTGTTCCCTTTTTTGTAAATAATAGTAAATGGTTCTTATGCTAGACAATTCAGATTATCGCTCACAAGGGCCATCAAGTTATGGATGCACTAAAGTGCAGCAAGAATAAAATATCTACCACCTTAGAGCTTATGAGGTGTCCAAAAATCTTGGAAATTCTAATGGGCTGTGATGTATTTTGCCACTGCGAGTGACTTTCACAACTTGCTGTGCAACAAATGATTTAACCATTGCCAATCTGTTCTTGGAAATTAAAGGCATTAATTAAAATGCACTTCCTTGTTACTTGCAATGCCATCCTCCTGTAAGCAGAAATGCACGGAGAAGAAATCCCCCTTCAGTGTGAACTTCAGCAAGAAGGGTAAGAACTAGTTTGACAAGCTTTTCAAATAGCCCCGAAAAAATGTTCCAGAAGCATTACTTCAGCACTAAGGTGGTGTTTATGCAGGTCTGAAGATACGAGGTAGACTACGGAACCATAAAACTGATACTTGAGACAAGTACCATTTTACTTCTCTCTTGCTTCTGTTTCCAGCTTTCCTTTTCTTCATCCAGTTTTAATTTAACCTTTATGACTTGTGTAAGAATATCTATTTGAAACTGAAACCCTACCCTCTGTTAAGAGGATACATCCTGACCCAAACCCAATGTTCTTAGCAGTTTTAAATTCGGTATGGAAAAAAACCAACCCCAAATGATCTCCTCTGTGCACGTACAATAAAATGTGCAAAGTACTCTATAACATAATACATAAACTTTATTTCCTACCTGTCTAACTGCACTGCGACATGATATACTTTACATTAGCTATTATTTCTGCAAATTCTCATTTTCTCTGTCAAATGATGCATGAAAGCGAGAATCACTACAGCTTAATGGAATAAGCCTCTTATCAGTGCTATATATCAAAGGCATCCCTCTATGAACACCTAAGGACAGAGGGATCATAAGTTCTAAAACAATTTCACTTGAATTCACAATAGGTCACTGGGTGTGAGGTTTTGCTGCTGCTGTTTATTTTTCCCTTGCTGTGGGGACAAGGATCAGCGTTATGCTGTTATTTGTTCTTTACAGGCTTATGTGTGCTGCAGGTCAGTAGGGGGTTACAGATAAAGAATGATGTCAAGAGGAACTTCTCTGTCTTGAAGAAGCACTCAATTTGTCTCTGTTGCACAAGTTTGGAAAAGAAAAAAAGCATATTTGAAATAATTTATGTAATAATATCAATGTTTCGTGTAACAGCATCAACATAATATGAGTAATATAATAATTAGGAATTGATGCAGCAGCAAAAAGAGGCTGGAAATAGTCTTTTATATCCAAGTCTTTATCACATAGGCTATGCCCAAAGAAGAGTGGCCCAGGTTTGCGGTAAGCTACAAGGAGCGATGAGGCAGGAGAGGGGAGAGAAAGAGAATTCAAGTCCATGACTACCTTGACCTGGGCTGATCTCCTCTGCATCTCTTCTGAGTCTGTGGTAACAGTATTTTGTAGCTGCAAGAGAGACAGCATGATTCAAGTACCATCCTGGAAGAGAGGAAAACAGTCTTTGATAAATGAAAATCAAATAAAAAATATTCCCAGCTTACCTTTGTAGAGGGCAGAGGGAAGTCCAGGGCTGTGTAAAAGGTTTCAAACAGCACAGTAAGAATTCAGAAAACTTTTCATATATGCCCTCTTTTTGCACACTGTTGAAAGGCAAACTTCAGCTTTCATTTCTTTTAATCACATCAAGCTTATGATGTTGTGGGACAAATTGATTCTGACTGAAAGTGTTCAGCTGGCTGCCTACTACTACTTCCCTTTTCCACCTTCATTATCAAGTTGCATCTTAGCTAGATCTTCCAGCTATTTGGAGATTTAACTTATACAATCTCTGCTTCGTCTTAGTTGCACCCTCTTTTGGATTCAGTCAAGAGGTAATTAATACTTTTTTTACAGGAAGTCTATTATGTTATTATACTGAGTTTCATATTTTTCATACTTTAGAGGGTGTGTTTCTTGCCCTGAGAAAAGGGCTGTGCCCACAACATCCTATTTGCTCCAGAACTTTTGACTTCAATCTGTTTTTTTTTTCTGTCATTTCCTGGTGGTTCTGTGACATAGCATTTATCTGGGATGATTTCCTCTATCTTAGCAAAGCACTGAGATGAAGCAAAGAAAGAGTGAATTATTTCAGTGAAACCTGACAAAGTTTCAAAAAAGCTAATAATTATTTGCATTTTTTTAAGAAGCTGGACAAACAGATTTCAAAAAGTTTCTGCCTTTGCAGCAGAAGAGTCATGTAATACTGTGCTCACAAGTATTCAGCTCACAGGTGAAGCAGTGTGAGCAGGAAGGGGACAGACAGAAAAGTGCTGACAGAGGCACCTGTACCAACTTCCTGTGTAAGAAGGGACAGTACAGCTGGAGGCATGGAACCGATATTAATTCATTTTTTCTTTGTGAGGCCATGAAGGTTTTATTTTTCTAACCCTTTTTTCTCAGTTCAAAGAACATTTGACAAGGGCTGACTCGGTGAACCAATCTTTTTAGTGTGATTTATGGAATCAAGTCATGAATCTTTAAACCCGGTGATATAAATTATATCTTCAAAGTATCATGAATTGCTGAATATTATATTATTTTCCAGTTTTAAAGGTTCTGAAGCAGAGAGCAAAACCAGCACTGTGTGATGAATGCTGTCAATTACACAACACAAAATCAACACTTGATCCTATAGGTTATATGTGACTTTGGACCCTAAGTAAAGAGGATCTGTAAACTGCAAATTCAAGAATAGTGCAACCAGATTAATAAAAAGGGCTCAGAGTGGTCATAGACATTAGTAATAAATACTGAAATACTTCCACCATGTTTCATGATCATACTTTGTCTATTTCAAACACTTCTGAATTTTGCTATTGTATTGAAAATGATGAATTATTTCCTCTCCTGTACACATCTACTAATGTAAAGAAATTGCTGACAATCAACTCACCTTTCAAAAGCCACATTATCTCTCCAGGACCTGCTTCCTCTGCAGGTGAAGTTGCCTTATCAGTTCAAGAACAACAAGTGAGAATGCTCTAATGAGTAAAAGAACTAGTGCACTTAGCAGAAACCATGGAAGACTGGTCAAAAGTACCAGTATGTCCACTGCAGTACACAAGAAATAAACAGATATACTTGGGGAAAGGTGCAAAACTACTCCATCCTCATCAGTATCTTAGCAAAATCCATGCTTGTCTAATATCTCATTACAATGATGACCTAGCAGACAGAACATAACTCCATAATCAACCCAACTGCTCAAAGCCAATACTCTCTGCTCACACCCTATTTCCGCACTTGTGGAACTCTAATTCCAAGGATTTTACACTGATAATGAGATCAGACTCTCACTTCCTAAAAAAAACCAACAAACCAAACACCCAAAGTGATGAAAGCCATAAAATGCAATTTAGGGGGCACCAAATCACCAAATTGCAGCCACAAGTCTGTTGAATTAGCAAAGTGTGAAGAAGGTTCCTGGATGATGTTTAGTCGCCTTTCACTGTCAACAGATAACTGAGTTTGTTTTCTTCTGGTTCAAGTGTCTTTTCAGGACCCACACACCTGGATCAGCTTCTCAATACAAGTTATGAATTTTAGCTGGCAAATAGAATAATGACCACATTTTAAAAAGACAAAGAGCATCCTACTTTAGATACCAATTTTAGAAAAAAGGGTAAATCTCTGCCATGTTTCTCTCCACTGACAATAAGAGGAATCAAGAGAATGAGTCTGGATGTGGACAAATGTATCCATGATATTTTTTTAAATAGATCCCATCCCTTCCCAGCCCTCTCTTCTCTGATGACTTACTCATGCTCCTTCCTCTTGTTATGGTCAGCATTCTTTTCCATTGGGATCTCACAATTAACACATTATTTATGCTTATTATATGTACTGTAACAGAAATTCTGCAGTTAAGTATAAACTGATCAATGCTCTAAAATGTTAAAATGTATTTTCCACCTTTTATTTAATGTCAAATAACACTTTAATTACATATAATATAGTAATGCCCAGAAATAAACAAGAATGCCTACAGAGATGTTAATTTGCATTGATGTAACTGAAGTATCAGTTACATTGCAGTGTGTAAGGTACAGGTCTGATTCTAACTGAAAATGGATAACTTATGAGGGGTTTTTGTTTTGTTGATCCATATGATAATTTGTGGGGGGAGGGGGAGAGCAAAAGGAAACTTGCTCATATATTTTGCATAATAAACATATGTGATCAGAAAAATGCTTTGGAATTCAAGTAACAAACCAGTCAGCAAAAACTTTACAGGAGGATAAGCCTAAGGTCTGATTTTTTTCTAGTTATTATTGTAGGTGACAAAAGAATCCTATGTATTAAACAAAACTTTTCTTTGAAAATGTATCACAACTCCTTGGGATTGTCAGCTATTACTGTGACATCACCTGTGATTAACTGTCTGTCATTTTGTGGGAACTGGGCCCCAATCACAATGGGTGATATTCCTCAGTCCACCAAATCCCCTGTGCCAAAGGGACTCCAGATGCTCCAGCAAGCCTAATCCTGGTTGGTTTTTCGTTTGACTGCCGTCTCTGCCAGCTGAATCATTATCAGACAGTTGCCACACATGCCCTGTAGGATACCTGTAACCCCCTATTTTCACTTCTCTACTTTTCAATTACTTCTCCATCCCTACTATCAGCTACCTTTTTGCCCCCATCCACCTTTTTTATCCACTGTGTCTCCTAAATTCCAGTCAGCTTCTGCCTCTAGTGAAGGCCACTAGAAACTCTTAATTCTCAATCAGATTACATATCTCTTTTCAAAATTTCAGTCAGATGCCCCAGGACTGTGTCTCCTCCTGCCTGACTTGAAACACACCTGAGGGAAGGTGTGTACCTGCTCTCAGCAGAGCTGCTGGATTTCACTTGTAACTCCAACAGAAAAACATGAAAATCAATAGTTTCAAGGAGATGTAAATCTTTCTTGTCAGGAGCTTCCCCTCAGCTGTGCCCAGGTCTCTGCCTGGTTCTAACCAAAACCTTTTATCCTCCAGCCTTGCTCCAAGCATGCAGACAGTGCATCTATTTCGAATCCAGAAATAAGGAGTATGGGTGTAACAGCCACTGTTCCTTTCTCTGACTTGTTGCAGTGACTAAACAATGATTACAAAAATTAGAAAGGAAATAAGAGATTTTTTTTCTCTATCCATCTGATTTCAGTAGGTATTTATCAGGGCTTAGAGGATGGGCAATCAAACATTAGTGCAAATCAACCAGGTTGAAGTAGGAAAACCAGTTACAGACTAATGACCTGAGCCAATGCCAATCCGATCCCAATCTTGCCATAAATAAAAATAAACAATAAATAAATAGAAGTGAAGACAGAAGATTTCCATTGCTTTATACTGGTGGATTTGGTCTCAAGCACCCAGTGCCTCACTGGTATCAGTGTGTGATCACTTCATGCCTGTGCACAGAGATTAGCAAACAGAAGGGTTTTGTTTCACCTCAAAGAAACATAAATTGGCATTTGGGGTGGAGGGTCACTGGGCAATCAAGGCTGAAGGGGCAGCAGGGTGAGAGCACCAGAGGAGCAGATGACAGCAGGAAGAAGAGAAAGCAGCTTGCTGCAGTCAGGGGTGTTGTGTTGCTCTCTTGTGCTCCTCTGTCCCTTTTCTATCATCTCACATACTGCATCCTGCTATCTTCATTATTTATCTATGACTATTACTTTTACCCCAAAATAATCTCTGGCTTATCTGAATATGAGAAAGATCTACTTTTCTCCTAATCAGTTACCTGAGTGTGGATCACCGCTGGCTGGGATGAGGAAGTGGAATGTACTGCTAGTTTGGACAGGAGAGAGCTTTCTGGGGTCACTGAAAACAGTACAATCACTCTATTAAATAAAGTGTGATATGACTGAGTTTTTATTCCTAAGTGTACCAACATGAATGTCTGGCAAGCCAGGACAGTAATTAGTAACATCTGTAAACAATATTATTTGTTTTGATTACATTCTTAATTCTGAACCACCACTGATGGAATTGCCGAAGTAAACAAGTTGGTTTTTTTTTTGTTAAACTCTTCCTCCATGTTCATACAGCCCTGATTTCTTCAGCTGCTGACATTTTATAAATGTCATAGTTTATGAGGAAATAATAAAACCCCAGGTAACACCACACAACACCGTGACCTTTAGCTGAGGGATTGCTCTAAGTTCTTTAGTAAGCTCAGTAAAGAAATTCAGAGGTGAAAATTCAGGTTCTAGGAAGTAATTGAAGACTTCAAAGGTCACAGATTTTCTGTCTGTGAGTCAGACTCAGAAATATCTTTTTTTTTTTAACTTGATACTTGAGATTTGATTTTGCAAATGACCTACTTGAGCAACAAATGATAAACAGCTTTAACTGAAAATTTGGAAATCCTCATTATTGTTTGGAACTGAATTTGTTTATAGTAACCAGTCTAGTCAAACCTAAAGGCATTCCCACTACTAGGGTTTTTGCCTAGGAAGTAGATTTTGTGAATATTTCCACAACAGTATTTCTGGTAGATCCTCTTAACAGGTACACATTGTCATTTAATGAACCATTCCCAAAACACAGCTAGAGAGAAATTGGTTTTGGTGGTATTTGAAAAGGATTATCAGAATCTCTTTGGAGACATTTGAGTTCTTTCATAACTTCAATAGGTGTTTTGACATTTGAAGGTGTTATCATAACTTAGCTGTCGTGAAATTTGAGGAAGAATCCTCCTCTAGAAAGAATATCTGTTCCTCTTCCCTTGGGCTCATGCATGTGTATCCCAGCAGAATGACACGGATTTTTAATCCCCAGACTTCAAGAATCAAAGAGAGTGCACCAGTTTAGCTTATACTGCCTAGAAAATGGGACTGGACACAGAATGTCAAGCTCTTTGGATTTTCTAACAGGACAGACATTAAACCACATCTCACAGCTCAAAGGGTTCCATCTGAAGCTGCATGAAATGTGAAGCTACAATAATCAGAAGCAGTAGAACTAAAAACCAGCTAAACAATTAATACTTAGCCAGCAAGTACTGTGTGTAGAAAAATGAAATAAAAACTAGCTTATTGTATGTAGGTACTTGATAAAGAAAGCCAAGGCAGTGCAGACTTATCATAACTGCAGTGATAGTGCCACAAAGGCAAAAATAGTCATGGTTTCCCTGTGTGCTTCATCTGGAATGAAAGCAGGAAGAACCAGACATCCTCTGGGAAGTTGTGGGAATGGAAACTTTGTTATAGGTAGCACAAGAGACACAGGACAACTTCTTCCAAAATGAATCATTACTAATCCCAGAAAAGGCAGAGAAGGTATCCAATGCAAATGAGACAATTTTGTTGCAATGACATAAAATTTTACAGAGATTGGTGACATTGGAAAAAATGAACAACCCACAACTTGTACTTCAATACTCCTGGGATGAGAAAACATAAATTCTATCTTTAGGATAGAACAGGAAGTTTGAAATACACTCAGAACTTGTCCTGGACAATCACTTCAGCATGAGCCCATGTGAGAGTTGCGTATTTTAAATCACTGGGTTTCTGAATACACAAACAAAAAGAGAGATTTTCTTGCCTGGATGCACAGCTCCTTCCTACTCCAATCATGACTTCCAATGGATTAACTCCTCACTTTCAGAAAAAAAGTGGCAATAAAGAACACAGAACGAGAAAGTAATTCACACTTGCCTTAGTCTAAGTTTTAAATGACTCCACTCAGCTCCTAAAGCATCTTGATCACAATTCAAAAAATCCCAACAACTGACAAGTGGTGAAAAGGACTTGTTTGATCAGTCTGAAGTCAGCACTTTGTTGCAGAGCCTGCCATCTGTTCATTACTGCCATGCAGGGAACACACCAGCTTCCTGCTGGAATGGTGTGAATTGTGATACTGCTGGCACACACACTTCAGAGCACTGTGAAAATACTGATAATTTTGTAATAGAAAAGGAAGCATTTGAGCAGTTTGCCATTCATACTCCAATGAGCTATAAATGGCACTGGTGGTGTGAGCACTGGGGGTCTCTGAACTTCCAAAGCAGGGCTGC
Source organism: Corvus kubaryi (assembly GCF_017639235.1). Classification (NCBI taxonomy): domain Eukaryota; kingdom Metazoa; phylum Chordata; class Aves; order Passeriformes; family Corvidae; genus Corvus; species Corvus kubaryi. The sequence goes on along the minus strand of NW_024581108.1, from coordinate 3,477,847 downwards.
ATTCAGGTAAGAACTGTGAAGTCAGTTCTAAAATAAATGCAAAAAAATTTCAAAAGTATTTTTAGCACATGGAGAAACACCTCAGTGGTAGGTCACTTGTAATTCCATAGAGAAATGTTAGTGTTTTGGTGAATTTATGCATCCTGTAAATACTGCAAAAAAGAGCAACCATTGCCTCATTATAACTGTCTCTGAATTGTAGCACCATTTTGTAACACCATTTACTACAAAATATCACAAAGCCATCAAACTTGCCAGCTTCTTGTGTCATGAACTATAATCTCCTAATGCCTGAACTGTAGGAAGGAATTTCTGTAAAATCTCTCACTATGCTCAAAATTCCACTTCTAAGTCCTCCTCCATTCACATTTTATGAGTGTCATTTTTTTACAGCTCACACCTTCAAATTTATTAATTCTACTTGCATTTTTTTTTTTGTCCAAACCCTCAGTTTGTGCTTAGAGGGCTTTTGCATGTCATTGCTGCTCGAACCTCAGGAAAATGATCTATCGCTACATCTCAGTCCTCCACTACCTACATATATAATGGATTTTAGAATAAAAGATTCATCAGAAATAGCTGAAAGAGTAGATTAAATCATAGATTTGCCTGTTAATAAAGGGAATGCTTGCACTCACAAAGAATAATTTTAGGCAAAAGCCTATTTTATATCCAGATACAACTATCTCTTCCTTAAATCTTGAGAAAGAAATTTGCTATTCCAGTTACCTACCTTTAGATATAAATCCACACAAAATTTTGGTTATGATTGTGCAATAAACAACGTCACTACTGATAAAGGCTTTGCCAATGTAAAAACCACATTTTTTTAAACTCAACATGCAATGATTATGAAAGACAGGATAAGATTTATCTCTACAGATTTTGCAGCGTGACTCATTCATAACAACCTTTAATATGCTCCAACAAAAAATCTGCTAAAAATTAGTCTGTCATGGAAAAGAATATTTTAAATACACTTCACACATCTAACACCAATTTATAAATTCATATTTTCTAGAGTTGTATTTTGCACTTGTATTGCACATCTAAAAAAAAAAAATTTGGCATGACCTCAGACACTGCTGATGTCAAGATCATGTCACAACTGTGACTGAAAACAATAATTTCTGGGTATTGGAAAGGAGTAAGACATCAGATTTCCTATGTAGAGCAGCATGTGGAAAGCGTTAATTAGAAGTTATCAGGAACCTAATCTGAGGGTCATTTAGGTAAGGTCAGGTAAAACTATTTCAAAAAGGAAATAGAATATGAATGCCTCTCTGCTTCCCTCTTCCACCACTAAGGACTCATTACGAGACATGATTAAGCAAAGTGTTTGAAATCCTGCAATGAAGAGTTCCCTTAGTCTGTGCAGCAGCTGCTTAAAGATCATTCTGCAGTGATTGAGCCATCTAATGAGAGGGTCTGATAAAGATTTCAAGCAGTAGGAATTGTGTTCTTCAAAAATCCCCAGAGAATGAATTTTACTCTGTGTTCATTTTTTTTTTTTTTGTGAAGAGAGAAAATGATGAATTCCTATACAAACCCATTCATCCCCAAAGGAAATTAGCTTTCTAAGGGGCAGGGATGAGGAAAGTGGAATTCTCTATTCAAGATTCACTAGTAAGAGAACCTGTTCAAGGTATTTAATTATTGCTTTGGCAAGAACAAGGGGGAAAATATACCTTGTTCTCATTCTTGAGGAAATCTTGCAAAGATTTGCTGCAAGAGCAAAGCAATGCTCTGAAGCAGCATCAGGGAGGCCTGAATTTTTCTGGTGAGCCGCTGAGAGGTCATAAGGGGGAGAGATGGAGGTCTGATAACACAGTTCCTATTAGGGCTCCTGTTTCTCGAAGCTGTGGGTGTCGGTGGAAATCTCTGCTTATCTCCTTGCTGATCCATTAAATCCTTCCCTGGTTCACTGATCGTCTTTGAGAGCAGCTTCAAAAAGTTACTGTGGTTTGCAGGAATTTGCAGCTTTGATTCCCCAGTGCATTGGAAGTTTGGGGTTTTTCATTGGAAACGGGACAGAAGCCAGCTGCAATGGGATCCAGTGGGGGGAATATCTCCCAAAAGTCACCTCAGTGACACTTCTGGCTGCAGTAGCCTCCAGCTGCGGCTGGAAGAAAGACAGCCAAGGAAGAAAGGATGCACTTTGGACTCCTTCCTCAAGAAATCCTTTTAAAAAAGGATGTCTTCTGTGGCCTGCTACAGGATGATAAAATAGACTTCAGCCTACTTGGCTGATAGGGACACCTGGCTCCCATTTACCAAGCCTGTGGAAAAAGGAGCACTCCATAAGCTCCACATTCTTGATGGCTCCAGTCACAAGTCTGACACATTAAAGCCTTCTCAGAGCTGATGCTGCCTCTCCTCTCCAAATCTACTCTGTCCTTGCACCAAACCAGAGATTTAAATCAGCTCCTCCAATCCCCTGGTGTAGATGTAGCTAAATTATTTCTCTTGGGAGTCACTAATTTCTGTACGAGAATGTAAATATTTAGAGGGAAAGAGTAATCCTGAGAAGGGAAATGCATGCTGCTGTTCTGTCCAGCTTCCAGGTGCAAGGGAAAATTTTTAATCAAGTTATTCTTATTTTCTATTTTATTTTCTATTTTTGTTACATTAAACAAACCAAAAGAGTTCAGATTGGCTTCCACTTGGTACCACGTACTTGATCAGGTGTAAAATTGAAAGAAACTAAAAAACAACCATTTAAACGATCTGCTCAAGATAAAGTCTCTCTTTGTAATATTGTAAACCACTTTTCAAACCTCTTCATTATAAAATATTATAATATTTACTATATATATATACTATATATACTATATATAATACTATATTATAAAAATATCCTAAGTAACTGACATTAAAAGTTTTATTTTTAAAAAAATCAAATTTAAAGTTTGAAAATACGAAAAAAGTTATTTTGCATTTCTTCCCATTTTCCTCCAACTAGGACAAAAACACCTGCGTGTTCAGGTCCATAAACTCAGCAATACAAACCTATGGAAAAAAGGTATTTAAGGAGCAGACATTCTCCTGGTGCATAAATTCATTCTCGGCTCACTCATAATTTATGAAGAAAAGAGCTTTCACCGTCTCACAAATGTAACAGCCACTTCAGTACACATCATTTTGTCTGAAACAGTGAAATTACTCAGTCTCGAATGCACCACTGAAACAGCCACTTCTGTTAAACATTTGCAACAATTATTTTTTGAATGACATTCAGAGATAAACCAAAAAAAATATAAAAGTCCCAAATCAATACAAAAATTTTTTAAAAGCCTCAGACTTTGGGTAAGAGTTTTCGATTGCTGGCAGCAATAAACACTGTTTGTTTTTTTTTTTCCTGGAGAAGTACCTCTGCCTTACTCACAATTACCTTAAGAGTCGTATCCCATCTTCCTCTCTCCAAATGCTATTCATATTTCCAGATTTTTCCTCAGAGGCATTTGCAGAAGAAGAATTCCACTTGACTAAGATTCTGAGAATTTAAAATACAGTTTTGCTCTGATTTTAAAAGAACACATTATAAACTCCATAAAGGAAACATATTTAGATGAAGACGATGTGTTTTGCTCCAAGCAGATGATTTTTTAACCTTACATTTGGTATTATAACACAAAATATATCCTATACAATATTATACTATATATATAACATATAGGAAATATATAGTATTGGTATTACAACCTAAAAATAAAAAAAGATTAAAATTTGTTCTAAAAAAAGTTATACTGTTTGTAACATGTTTTAACATAGAATAACCTTTCCAGGCCCTTTTCCTATCTTTAATGTTTATTTTTTTTAAGCACAGTTTTAAGAACAAACCCCTGTTTTTAATGGAGGATTTTGATTTAATTTGAGCCTCACAGAAATAGCTGTAATGCATTTCCTACCTGCCTCAGTGAGAAACTCTTGCCACTGTGGGGTTGGTGCAGTGAAGTGTCCAGTTTAGAGTAGGCTGTACAGACACGGCCACACCAGGCCACACCTGCCAGATTGGGATGATTTCCAGATTTCCTGTGAGAAACCTGGGTGTACCCTTAAAAAACATCCTATGATCTGTCTGAATTCAGAAGTCCTGCAAGATTTCCCAGGTATGGAGAGGCTTTCACTTAGAACAAGCCATAGAACCAGCCTGACAAGCTTCATGTGGACAAAGTTACTATCAGTTCTTTCAAATGATTCTTAAATATTCTGGAGGTATCACTGTGTGAATGTCAAAGCAAAGTGCAACAAGAAAAATGTTTGTCTATTCCACACAATGCTGTTATTACATTGATTTTTTTTCCCAATTTCCTCTGTTTTGGAAATCACTTCAATTCCTTCGTGTTTCAAACATTACACTTCACACTCTTCTGAGTGACAGGTCCCTCTCTCTCACAATGTTTCTTGTCTGACATAATACAAAAGCATAACCAGCACAAAGATATTGATAGTGGGAATGGCTTTTCAATAAGATATCTTAATGGATTTAAAGCGTTTTTAATGGTTTGTTTAGTGGAACTCATCAATATTTATGTAAAAACTAGATATTCTGAAGATATCTATACCTACACTTTCAAAAACCATCTTGGATTCTTTGTCTGCTATTCAGGGAGCATCAGGCACTTATGTATGTACACTTATATTTACTGTGTTCCATCACTACTGCACTCACGTATGCTACACTTTATATTTATTCGTAAACCTTGTGCAAACTCAGTAAGTCCAAAATAAAAGGACTGTAGGAAAGAGAGCTTGAATCTGTACAAAAGCACCAGCTCAAGCCCTAATCCAACAACACAGGGAAATAAAATGCATGTTCTGTGCAATAAAACACTCATCACTTGTTTTAGAATTATACATGAGAAGGGAATTAGGAAGTTACAAACTTGGAGTGAAACAACAACAAATCCATTTTTTTCAAATGATGATTAAGCATCCTCCTTCTTCCAGGAAGCGCTCACTAACTGTGTGCAACCTGCCCTTGGGAATATTCCAAAGATCACAGTTCTCCCAGTGCCATACACCAAATCTTACATAGTGCAGCAGCAACCTACGTGTCCTCCTTCAGGTCTGTCTAAAGCTGGCCGTGCATGGAGTGCCAACAGGAAATCCAGCTGAATTATTCCATTGCTTTGGTTTTTTCCTTAAGCCGTTGGAACTTTGCTAGTATCAGTTGTTCTGCCTCTCAGGGCAAAATCTTTACACCAAGAGAGGATATGATCCATCCTTGAAACATTAAATACTTGGAAATTCTACCATAAATCAGGAAAACCTTTCCTTCCTTCACTGCCCTTCACATAAAGATTTATAATGGGCCACTAAAGAGAGTCTGAACAGACAGTCTATAAAGGGACAGCTCCCCACAGCAGCTTTTAAATGTTTACTTCTTTATCCACAGCAGCCTGGAGACAGAGGATGCTGTGTTTCCATGTGCAGGCACCTGACAAAGATGAACATTTCAGTCCCAGGGACACATTCTCTACTTCCACTGTTCTTCCAAGACAATTTTTTTTTTCATTAAAATCACTATTTCTACCTAGTGCACTTCTGTCTGTCCATTTCACATGCCTGCCTACCCCTTCTCCAGAAATACAAGATGCTTTTTCATTTGGCTGCTGTATTGCACTTTAGGAATGTTCTTCATTCTGCCTGAAATGTCTTGCATTTTTGCAAAGTGTTCTGCTTTCCCGTGAAGACAAGTCTTGATGCCATAGTGAATGATTAGGAGCCTTTGAAAAAGGTCTCTTTGTGGAGCACCCTTGTGTCTGTCACAAAACAGAAGCCATTTGCTGGGTAGAAGATGTAACCAACTGTACTAGGAATGATTTGTTCCACAAGATGTCACAATGTGACAAATTCTGTCAAAGTGAAGATAATTTTCAGTTATCAAGATAACACCTGTAATTTAAGTAGTGATTAGGCACTCCAAAGAGAATGGCTCATCAGTTACATCCTCGGAGTTAGAAGCAAATTTGGAATGGTTTTATGAGGTCCAGTTTTCCACTACTTGGAGGGAGAATTTCCCTCTCTTTCAGAAGGATGAGTGCACTCCATGACCACTCATCTTAATTATGAGAGGCACTCATTGCTTCAAAACCCCAAGAATTTTATTTCCCCACAGAAAACAAGGCAAGTGTTCTATTAGCTCCAGGAATTATAATTCTGGCATTAATGTTTTTATCTACAGAGTTTAGGCTGCTTTATTTTATTACACATAAACCAACACATCACAGGTTTGACAGTGGTTGCATTGAGCAGACAGACACACATCTTCTTTTAGACACATTAATGAGAGTTTTTATGAAGGAGAAAGCTCATTTAGGAATTATGTCTGAGGCTGTATTGCAAAGTCTTGTCTGTGCGAGTACATTAAAGGTGATAAAATATTTAGAACTACTTTAATGAATCTATTCTTATCTCTCAAAGAAAAAGAGAGGGGGGCAATTCATGCAGTTAGCGCTTAATGGAAGAGGTTTATGTGCTGATGTGTACTGTTTTGTTAACCTCCCTGTAGTTAATTCATTATCTATTACTGAAAAGGCCTTTCCCAAGATACGGAAGAGACTTTCTCCTGTAAGCCAGGCCCAATCATTAACAGAGGGAGCTGCCCTAGGTTGATACTTCCACCAGTATCAGGCACACTTCTCTGTGTCATCTGCTATATACTAGAGATCTGACAGGTGCAGCCATTTGTCAACCCTTACTTTTACAGGAAAAAAAAATTAAGTGGGAAAACTGCAGATAAAGAAGTGGGAAAACTGCAGATAAAGTAGTGCAAAAACTGCAGATAAAATAGAGGGCACATTGACTTAAGTAAAAGGGCTTTTCATTAGCTCTGGTAAAAATACAAGGGTTTTTTTCATTAGCTTCAGAGGCAGTGCTTTTATTCTTAAGCAGACTTTACTGGAACAACTTCTGCCAAATTCACCTCAATTCTAGCTGAGAAAGATTGGAAAAAGCAGGTACTTTTCCTCTCATTTGAATAATTCTCTTACCACAACATGTTTTCTGGTGTTGAAAAGTCATACTTTTTAAAATTTACACTATGTTTATTCCCTATTTTTATTGATTTTCACCAATGAAGCATGATACACTGGATTTTCTATCCAGATATTGCTGGGAGAACTGCTGGATTCTTTTCTATGGGACAGAAATGCCATAATGGCAGTGAAAACTATATTTTTTCACATTAGAGCGAAGCGTGCTGTATCATTAAAGCAAGGGACTGAGTCGAATGACCAGGGTCATCGAGCAGCTGTGGGCAAATAATTTAGAACAGCCTTCCTAAAGTCATTAAATCAGACAGCCAATTTAGATTTCACATATGCAACACCCATGAAAATCAGGTCAGTCACATGGAGTGCCCAGATCCCAGTTTATCACACACTCTTTGTCGGAGAAGTGTTAACCTCCGTGACAGTTTTTCTCCCTAAGATTAAACAATGTTTTGGGTCTTCCACAAAGGTGTATAACATGGGTTAACTCACTGATTTAATGCACAACTACTACTAAGTAATTATACCTCTTAAAGATCCACAGATGAAAGCTGCTAATGAAGCTCTGTCCTTAAGAAGCTGGTGCTGAGAAATGTACAGCTGATGGTGGTAGTAGCAAGTAGTTCTAATGAGGTCCCAACACACATCCCTCACTTCTCACTGGATGTAATAATCCATTTGGATTGGAAAAATAATGGTAACAGATATTTCTTCTTTCATGACTATAAGCAAAAAGGGTGAAAAGATACTGTTCATCCTGTTGCTGCAAATTGTGACACTGAATGGCTGACAATTGCATTTCTGTGTGAAAGAAGGCATTAAAGGTTTAGGAAGATGAGAGAAGATGCTGATTTAGAGTGTAACATTATCCTCTGACCTACTACATATAATGAGTAACGTGTTCTAAAATTAGAGAGCATGTCCAGGCAGGATGTGGAAAGGTTATGTCTGAATGATGCAGTGTTATTAATTGGTGACTATTCGAGGCAGATTCCAACAGAAAGACACTTCCCGTATCTTTTAAGCCCTTTGTCCCCCACTTCCTACAAATACGCAGTTATAGGGAAGAATATTTTCTACCACTTTGTTGAAAAGTCATGGGACTTTACCTAACTAGTGACTTAGAAAAAAAAAAAAATAGCTAAAGCTAGCTGCTGTCATGAAATGTCTGGGTTTGCAGGTTTAAAATTCGAAGTTGAATACTGTAGGTTCCCCTTTTACATGCAATACTCCTCATTTAGCAAGCAGAGACCTCATCTGTGCCCTACAGATCAATTTGGCCTCAAGCAGGCTGTGCTCACGAGTTATCAGTGTAATCACGTCTAATTATTTTACAAGTGCCTACAAAACTGAGGAATATCCAGGTTAAATCATATCAAAGAAAATGACCCTGACCAGAACTTCAGAACTACATCTCACACTGGAGAGCCTTTGATGCACGGGCCAAAGGAGACTCCAGTTCACTTTTCTTCCCCCAGCTGAACTGTCTTTGCTGAACCAAGACAGCAGAGAAGCCATTCCTCACTTCTGTTATCAAACAAGAACTTGAAAAACTTTAGGCTTGGAAAACAAATGCAAAAGTTTCAGCAGCTTCTTAGAAGTATTTTCTGAACTATCCAGTGCCTAATATCACAGTGCATTAAGCACTCTGTTCCCTATTTCCTATTATACCAGATACTTGCAAGAGCAGCCCTTTAGAAATCAAACCTTTTTATAATCTCTCTTTTTCTCTTTGAAATCAACCCCCAAAACTTTCTGTCAAACCATCTCATTAGTATAAAAAGACTCTCCACAGCTAAAAGCTGTGTGATATATTTAGCACATCATGAGGGCACAGTGTTAAGTGTTTATAGCAGTGGAGATGACTTTGCTGTTTGCCTTCCTGATCACCACTTCCACAGAAAATTTGCAATGACTATTACATTATGTAAAACTGTGTTCAAGAAAGCCTTTTTTTTTTACAATTTTTTTTCTAATGTACATCAGATATAATTAATGTGAAATCTGCAAACTAGTGTCACATCCCTAGTTGTGTTTCCATATAATTAATTCAAATATAATACACAATTACAAACTGTAGAAGTGAAAGAATATTATTCTTCCTGGTTGAGGTAGGTCAGCTCTGCCCCAGCTGAGCCATTTTAACTCTTCTGAGACACAAATAATACTTGAGGATCCTTCCTTGAGAAGAGTTAAAACATATAAGGATTTTTCCCCCGCACTGCATCATGCAGTATTTAGTTATAACTTCTGTAATTTACCACATTATATAATGCAGTCTTGGAAATCATCGAGGTGGCAGAGGGAAAAAATATGCCACTGTTTCATGAGCCTTTAGCAGACAGGGTGGACTACGTTCTCTGATAATTAACTGTGTGATTTTATTTTAAAAGATAGTTGAATGGAAACATTACTCTGAAAAAAACCATCCATCCACAGAAAAAAAAAGCAGCTGAGAAGGAAACAGCCACCATAAAGTAGCAACTTACATCTACAAGGCAATGGTATCACCAAGGCTTCAGCACCTAAACAGGCAAGAGCTTCAGAACCTGCCATCCTCCTCAAATCCCAACAAGAGACTGAAGTACTTTTGTACATTAGAACAGTGATAGCTTTGAAAATGAACACAGAAGTGTGCAATGCAGGGAGGTGCCTGCTAGCCTTGGGAAGCACAGGGAGGATAAATTACAGCAATATGATGACTTTATTACTTAGTAATATCATTTGGTACATAGCAGTATCTGAGTCAGGCTTAGATTTTCTTTCTTCCTCTAATCTGAGGGTGGGGTGAATGTGTTGCCAGTTGTCATTCACTGCCAGAAGCACTGGATAACCTATTAACAACTAATACACGTGCTATTGTCAGATACAGTGTGAACAGACATGAAACACATTAAAAGAATCCTGTCAACAGTTCATGATCTGAGTTTCCAAGGCACAAAATCCCTTTGTTTCCAGTCAGGGACTTTTTACCCTGATCTTTGCATTATAAATATTCCAGAGAACCAAGCAGCAAGGATTCGGTACTGCTTGGCATGCCCAGAGTGGAGGTTTTGTACAAGATGATCCCCTGTCATAAAAAAATCCCCATGCAAATTTCAGACAGAGTGAGGAGCTAAACTGAGAGCCCAGGAAGGTGAAGCCACACGTGCAGCATCAGCATGCTCTGGTGGAGAGTCCCACCTGCTCCACTCAGCAAGGAGTGTTTCACAAGGCAGTGCTGCCTTGGAGGATCAGCACTTTAACCTGGGCAGCAAAGCTGCAGCAGAGGAGTGCTCCCCACTCTGCCCAGCATGAGGAGCCTCTGCCAGTGAGGGGTGAAAAGACCCAGCACCACCATTCCAAATGGGAGAGAGCTGGAAACAGTCAATTGCTGAAAGCTGGAAAAGGAGTCCCATGCAACAACTGTCCTTGCCTCAGACCAAGCTCCAGCACTGACATCACTTTGTTTTATACAGGGCATTGCTGATATTCCCCATCATTTTTTTATTAAGGCATAGCACACTTACAAGAAATTACAGTCAGTATAGAACAAGGAGTGACAACTTGCCTGTCCCCAAACACTAAAGTAACGCCCAAAATCTTTTGACTACAAAAGGAACCAGAAGGCCCATTTTTTGAACATGAATATCAGTGTTGGATGTTTTTCAGTAATGGCCACCTGACTCTGTCCACGACTTCATGGGATAGGTTCCTAATCCCCACTAACACCTCCAGAGACACAAACAGAACTACACCAGTGTGGGAAGAGAGTTACTAAGTGGAAACCAGAGTTTAAAGTGCTGATAACCACCAAAACCTCCTCTGTGCTCCTGGATGGGCCAGCCCTAGCACTGACATCCACTTTCTGCAGTGAGGGGATCACTAACTGCCTTCAAATCATATTTAGTCAGCTTTACTCCAAAATACAGTGTGACAATTCCACAAGTGCTGCATCCCTCAACATCTAAACACTGTTTAACTGTCACAACTGAAAATCCTGAGATGAAACTACTGGTTTCACACAACTGCAAGTGTGTCTTTGGATTGCTTTAAAAAAAACAACAAAAAAACCCCACAAAAAGCCCAACCAGCCAAGAGGAAAAAAACCAAACAAAAAAACCCCAACCCAACCAACAAACCAAAAACCCAAACTCACAAAACAAACAAAGAAACACCCCAAACAGCTCCAGAAAGAAACTGGTCAAATAGAAAAGAAAGACTGATGGTAATACTGACAATTCTGTAATAAGGCAGCGTCATAAAGCAGGAATTGCTATTTTCATTCTGGAGTGCAAACAAACTTTGGATTGCATGTCACTGAATATTGGAGTTTTAGTCCCATGGTCATAAAACTGTCCAGCTGTGCACTTGCAGACTGTTACAAAACCCCAGGTGAAATAAAACAAATGCAGTTTCTCTGGATCTGTCATAATCCACAGAGGATGCTTCACACTGTGCTACAAAATTTGAGGTTGAAAGAAAATGAGATCCATGTAAAAGGTAATTTATTAGTATTAAACAACGAGAACCTTGATTTTCATATCTTTACCTAAAGAATGTTTTAAAATGGTGATAGAAAAGCCAAAGTCCATAAATCTGGATTCAGAACAATAAATCTCCTGGCAATGATCCACAGATAATTGAAAAAAATTCTCATCAGTTTCAACAAACTGTAAATCAGGCTTGAGTATATTTGCAGATAATAAACTCCTTTATATGCATGTCCATAGATATGCATCGTTTTTATCTGTATTTTTATACATTCAGAAGATGAAAGAGGTGGGAAATGCTACCTTCTAGATTTTTTTCCCATTCATCTTCTTTCTCTTGCTAATCAGTTCCCAGTGACTGACAGTGAAAATATCACTTTATTTTTCACCAATGAAATTTTATTTCTGCATACAGAATCACAGATCTGGAGCAGATAGGGAAAACTAACTGAATCACCAGTTCTGAATGCAAAAGAAATCTCAGACGTGCCAGGTCCTAATAAAGACCCCCAGCCTTAACAGGAATGGAGGATTCTTTTGCCTTTCACAAATTCTTTCATTAATTAAACACTCAACCCAAAGGTCACACAACTCTAGAGATGGTTTTTTTTTAAAGTCTACTGCCTGTTTTAAATTCAAAGAATTCATAGAAAATAGTATTTTTGCTTATGAGTTGGCAAAGCTCCTGGCATAATGGGAATATAAAAGCAAAATGTATGCTCTTCCCCTGAGCACTGGCATTTGCATAACATGTTTTACATATTAAGCAATACTGACAAAGTGATATTTTTAATCTCCCCACAAAACACAGGCTGGAGTTCCCAGGTGCCCCATGAGCAACCTTTCTTTGAGCAGTTCCAGTAACATTATTGGAACTCTACATGCATAGGTGGGGATAATTCAGATCAGCTGATCAGAGGCTGTTTTTCTAGGTCCTGGTATTATGAAATCCTCCCAAAAATAATGAGAAACAGCGCCCTACATTGAAAGCCTGACAGATTAGGTCCAACTAGCCAATAAAACTCTAATGGAGCAAGAATTTAGAGAGAAAGGTAAAGAATACCATGAAAATCAGTTTGTATCTTGTTTTTAACGCAGAAATTAATTTCTACTTTGATTAGGTATTTAAACAGCTCCTCTGATGGCCTTCTGACATTTCTAAGCTAACAGGAAATACAGAAAAAAATGGGAGCAATATGATTGTATTTTAAAGCATAGCTTCCTGAAATCAATCATGCAGTTATTTTTTGGTTTGTTGTTTTATCTTGGGTTTTTGTTTTGTTTTTTCCTGTAAGAAATATTTTATGAATAGAATTGATTTCTTTAGAAATATGCCACTAATGGCATTTTAATTACATTTATAATATAGAACAGGGCTAATTAAAGATGGCAAAAAATTGATTTTTACCAGTGCTATCTTTATATAGCAATAGATAACTGCAACTTCACTAATATGTAATTTTAATTTACTCCTGCCCATTTTATCAAGCACAGTTGATTAACAGGAAAACTGAATGGATTTCCAAATTTAGGTCTCAGTTGCCAGTTGGCAATAATTTTGTGGGATGTGATTTCCATGGCCGTTTCTGCTGTGTGCAATAAACCTGTTATCACTGAGAAGGTAAACAGCATGCAGACTCACAAATTGGAAGACACTTCAATCTTTGTCCCTAAATCTTTGCACTTTCCCAGATTTATTTTGTAACTTTACTGGTGGCACATAACAGGGTTACTGTGTAGTTAAGCTACCAGCACTGCAGATTCCCAAAAGTGTTCTAAAAAATAACTTCCTAATCCATTAGTGATGGTATGGCCTCAGAATATCAACACATTAGATAGAGAGGTATGAAACAGGTTTTTTTCTGCAAGTTTCACACAGCTCCATTTCCTTCAGTAATGAAGAGGGAATTTTTCATTTGTATTATTGAGTTATAGGGCATCTCACTCAGGAAATGATTGGATGACGAGCTCAGGTGGTTTGCCTGAAATCTTCAATGTGTTGACAAATGTGGAGCTTTGCAGGCTCAAACCTTGACTATAGGTAGACACATGTAATATCCAATAGGGAGATATTTTAAAGTTCCTATGAGTTCTTAAAAGAATCAGTAGTCAAAATAAACTGATGCCATCAACAGCATAATCCTTCCTGTGTCACTGCATACAACACAACCAGATCCATGTTCTGAACACAGCATTTCCAAAGAATGCTTTCTTTTAAAACACTTGCTATGAACTTGATCTCGGCTAGTTTAGAAAAAGGTATTTGGGAAGACTTTTCAGCAGTCCAATCAAAATTGGAGGAGTGTGGAAATTAGGTATCAGCAGGAAAATCAAGTGGTTTCTGGATTTGCTCAGTGTACAGTAAGAGGAAGCAGCACATCTGCTCTGTTAAAAACAAAGTAAGGCAAAAATCCAACTCATCAGCACACACAACAGCCTTGCTCTAATGGGGGGGTGAAGCTGCTATTGATGAAGCAATTTATTTCTAAGGACACATGTGAGTTTGTGTTTCATAGATAGCAGGACTTAATAACAAATATATCTCCCCACAGGTAATTGAACATAATTCTGTCGTTCTTATCAATGGGGGTTTAATCTTGTCGTGTTCCAGTTCCAAGGAATACAACATTAACTTATTATTACCAAATAGTTACATCAAGTTAATTAGACCTAATAGCTGAGCTAAGTGGTAGCACTGCCATTAGTATTTACGGCATCATGCACTTACACTCCAATTCTACAGGCACTTAATTTGACTGTAAATGCTTTGTTTGGGATACTCTGGGATTTTCTACTTTACTGCTAAGAGGTGGATCACAGTTTCCTCAGGCCTCAATGAGTTTAGTCAGTTTTAAGGAAGCTTTTTGCCCTCCCTCACACAGCCTACTGTTGTTTAAGGACCAGGTCTGTAAAACGACAGCATTTGCCATTTCAGAGCTCTTTAACCTCTCTCCAGCACACTGTTAATCCATCACTTTCCAGGGGATCATATGAGGCTTCCCAGCCAGACATTCCCTACAGCACAGCTGAAATACCCCTGTAGGAAATCAGGCTTTTCTGCACAGTATAAAGGAAACAGAACGAAAGCAAGCAGTGACTTTTCCTTTAGCATTTATCATCTCTAAGGATTTAAGCCAATGCTGTGGTTGCACACTGTTTAGGAAAGTTGTCCTCAGAAGCCAAACAGAATTCAGAAGTGTAATGAAAGAAATGTAGCTAACCAAGTCTGCCTGTTCTCACTAGCTACACAGAATTATTATTTAAAAAAAAAAGAAAGAAAAGAAAGCTCAATACAATAAGAGGACACAGAACGGGAGAATGGTTGAGGCTAGAAGAACCCCCTGCTCAAGCAGGGTCACCTGGAGGAGCAGGTTTCATGTTGAATCTTATGTGCTTTACAGATGGTAAAGCATCAATCCTGCAAACCTCTACACTTGTAAGCCTGCTGAAGACTTTAGGATCTTTGCAGCAGGCTTCACCCAAGCTCATCTCACCCAACAGTTTCCTGAATGAGATAATTCTATAACTCAGGCCAACACTAGAAGTAAATCTGAGAACAATATGTTAAAAGGAGAAAAGAATTTTTGTGCAAACCCATACACTGCTTTACCAGGATGAGCAAGAATCAATTAATTACACAGTTCCCAAATGTCATCCTCCTGGTGTTTTAAGCTTGTTTTGTAAGAATGTTGGGTTTTGCTAACAGACCAGAGATGAAGGGTCAGGCTTTCTTATGCTCCGTATGCTCATCAAAGAATAAATGTTAGAGGATAAACACATTTCTGATCGTCACTGTGCACTTGGGAGCTACAGAAGATTTTTCTAAAGCATTACTGGCTGCTGGGAGGAGGGAGTGAAGCCCCCTAAAATCAGAAGCTCTGGTGACCTGAAATTCAGCATTACCACCCTTTGCCCCTAACTGCAGCCAAGGACTGACCTAAGGACGGTGTAATGCAGCTATGTCTAAGAACTTACACACTGTGGATGACAAAACATCAGAGAAGCCATAGTCAAAGGCTCAGATATTCTAGAAAAATTCCTGTTAACATCTCGCTTCCAAAATGTGAAATGGAGTGGTTTCCTGCAAACTATGGAGACCTAAACCTGATTTTCTGTTCTAAGGGAGCAGCAACATTTTGCATTTATTTTGTAGTCATAGGGTTATGACAACTAAGTGTCTTCATTTACATTTGCTACAGTGCATGTTCCCACAGGCCTGTGTAAGGAAAAATCCTTAGGATAATGAGACCATTCAAAAATTCCATTTCATTGCAGATATCCCTCTATTTCCAAGGGTAGGTTCTTATTACATGTTGTTTTAGAAATCCTCATCTGCACACCCATGACATACCCAAGTCAGAGCCATTTACAACAATTAGGCATTATAAAGACAAAATTAAATATTTTAGTCTCAATAAATAACCAGATGTATTTAGAACATGCACTTAAATTTTCTTGCCCCAGGGTCTCCAAAAACTGTAATGATAAGAACAGAACCAGAACAAAGCCTGAAATGCCAGAGTGATTTAATCTGGAAAAGTGAGGATTTCTGCCTTTGAACTTTGATGCAGTCTCCCAGTTATACCTACCTATATAGGTATACTTATAGAATAAAAAGTTAGCTGAGAGTGATGTGTCTATGGAAATTTCTGACACAAGGTGCTCATTTAGGATTGCAAACATTTCTAAAACCCGTAAAGTAACAGGAAACTGAGTAACCCTCTGTTTAAAGGTTTAGATTGAAACTCAGAAATAAACCTTATTATACAAATAGCTAGGAAATTTGTTTTTTAATTAAATGAGAATTTAATATTCAAAAAAAATCCACTATGTTTATATCAAAATACTTTTGGGCATGGCTGTCTGAACTTCAGCAGTGATGTACATACATCAAAACAGAAATCCACATCTCTTCTTAACAGCTTGCCACTAAACCACTTGGTGCTGCAGATGGTACCAGAATGTTTTCCTAAATACGTAAGTTCCTCTAAGACAGAAGAGATGAAACAGCCTTTCTTCACCAGGAATCAACCTAAGTTTAGCTTTCAATTGTGACCTTTTGTATTTCCAGCGACTGGGGAATGGGGAAAATTTCTGTTTCATCCCTGTGCTTTTTCATCTCCATTTCCCTTTTGAAGCATAAAGAAAATTTCCAGACAGTGTAGTATGGTAATGGCTCATTACATCTCCAGGCTAGGAAGTGCTGCAGCTCCATCTGCACAGCATTATATGGGTCTGCTGGTTCCCAAATTAATGGGAAGATTTTGATGTGGAATCCTGTAATGTTGACTTTGTTCACCAAGTGAAAGCTGTGCTGTTGTCTATAGTGTGATACTCACTCAGACTATCACAGAAACACAGGCACATTTAGGTCAGAAAAGAACTTTCAGATCATCGTGGCCAATCATTCCCCCAGCACTGCCCTGCTCAGCACCAAACCATGTCCCTCAGTGCCACAGCTGCACCTCTTTTAACACCTCCAGAATGGTGACTCTGGCACTTCCCTGTTCCAATGCTTGACAATCCTTTTGGTGTAGAAATGTGGGAGAAGAGAAGAGAACAACCCATGGGGTGGTGGTGACTCAGGTGCAGGACCTGGCACTTGGCCTTGTTGGACTCCATAGAGTTGACCTTGGCCCATCCTTCCAGCCTGTCCTGGGGCACCTTGACCTTGATATAACTGATGCCATGAAGATTTTTTGCCTTTTCTTTTATGCCCCTGCTATACCTTCTGTATTCTTTGTGCTTTTTCCCTACATTCTTGGACTTATTTGTCAAGCTGAGAGACTAAACATTTTAGAAGCTTCATAACTAGGGATCAGTGTGCCCCAGACCCCAAGGTCCCTCTCCAGAACACATTTTGTAAACCAGGATAGAATCATCCAGGGGAAGGCTCCTTGGGGAGGGGGTCTCACTTGAGCCTCTCATTGGGGAATCTTTGATAGATATGCTAATTAGTAACACCTATAATGTTAGGCCAGATCTCTTGAGGGGGGGCATTTGGCAGGGTGCATATCGGTGCATATGACCTGGATGTGTGCACCTAAGGATCCTTAAAATAAATACCAAGGTAAAATCCCTTTTCCCCTTCTAGCCATGTACGACTCTTGATTTTAAGACCAGGAAAAGGCATCATAACAAGACACAAAGCAGTCCCTCGGTATAAAACGGCTGCTGTTCGACCCCTGCTCGAACACACTTGGAGAACATTTTGTAACTCCAAAGTACTCTAGAAGCATTAGCAGAATTCACTACATGAGCCAACCAAATGCAAATGGGAAGGGGGGGATTTTGCTGTGGTATCTGCCAATATCCAAAAATAAGTAAATCCCTTCAACATTTCCTTTTCCATCTGAAGGATGGAGGAAACTGACCAGCTTTAGAAGTTTGTCAGCTGACACTCAAACACAGGTAACAAAACACAGGATGACATAAAACTTGTTTTGTATAAGGAAGCTGGGACTGGAAAAGGTATTTTGAATGTAAAATGTTCATTTCACTGTTTAAAATTCACAGGGAAAAACATTACAATCATGCAGGGGCTCTTTGATGGACTGTGTGAAATGAATAGGTGTTAGCTATTGATTTATGATGGAAAACAGACAGTTTTCCCTACTAAATATGACAACCTAGTTGCCACTAGTCCTGTTCTGAATTTTAATAGGATTGACACAAGTTTAAAGAACTTTAAACTTGAAATAAAAAAAACCCCAAACCATGTACAATAGTTTGATTTATAAGACTTGAAAATAAAACAGAAATTGTAAAATAAGAACTTCTAGCTTCTATTTGCAGCAGTAGAACAAACTTTTCTACACAGCATTCATTCAGAAAAAAAAATCTGTAAGAATTGTGATTATCAACCATTAGGCTTAAGTTGTAGAAAAAGAATAATTCTGTGATGGAAGCAAAAAACGGTGATCTACTTGGCTTCCTGCCTAGTCACAATGGTCCATTAAAAGCAGAAATTCTATGAAATAAATGAATCTCTGATTTAATGGCTCTTAGATACTGTGTCTTTCATCTCTTTAGAAGAATTCAAAAACAAATAGTGTAATTACAGAAATGCTATTACCAAGTCTAGAACAGCCCCTACTCTATCAGGCATTAAGAACAAACAGCGCCACAGGGAGTTAAACTTCATCCTAACTTTGGGCATAGTTTAACCACATGGTCGTCTATGACGTGAATTGCTTCAGCATGGCCACTCTTGCATGACAGGAGAGGAGGGTAAGTAACAACCAAGACAAAAAGCACAAAGAGGGTAAGCTATGCAATGACAAAAACCTGGATACTCCATGGAGAGAACTATGAAGTGGTAACAAGGTAGTCTGTCAGTCCAGATGGCTCAGAGAGCCACACACAAAAAGTGTATGAAAATGTCTGCCAGCTGGCAGAACAGTCACTCATAGCTGAAGTTACAGGCCTCAAAATATCTAGACACCTTCTAGCTCATACTAGAGTCTAGGTGAAGGTATCTAAAAATCCATCAAGTTACTTTCTCTCAACAAGCATTAAAAATTTTCCTTCTAAGCTTGAAAAGATGTGCACGGTTCTGATATAGACGAACAGCTTCACAGAAAATCAGCATTCAAAAGAAAACTTAGGCAAATTTAAGCCATTTTTAAAAATAGCTAAATTAATTTCAGATATTTTAAAGATATTAGGAATCTTTCCAAATTAGTGGGGACAATAACATTCTGACACAAATAGCCCTAAGATGTATGCTTCCTCAAAATGTTTTAGAAGAAAGACAAATTGCTTATGTCTTTAATTGCATGGAGCGTGTGGGGAAATCGCTGAAGTATATACAGGTAATTATCTGGAGTATAGATGAGAAGACATTTAAATGTCAGCAATTTCATTAATTTTATAACCAAAGATTGAGAGCTGGCGGAGTAGAGGACAACAAAGCATGAATGGCTGTCATTCGGGGCTAATAGAGTGTTAGGGTGGTTCTGATTCTATAAAATTCTGTAAAACTGGCTGGTGTTGAGGCACATGCAGAAATACAGCAATGGGTGTGTACAAGTTCCCAACATCCTCAAATCATCCCAGTCAGGCCCACTGCAGAAAATGATTCACGATGTTGTGATTATTGACTCTGCTGCCTGAGCTCCATGGTTTATGGGTAGGACACAAAGATTTATCAAGACAGTGGAAGTGCTTCATGTGCTTTTAGCAGGACTTTAACCCGAAATCTACTTTTGAAAATAAGAATGCTCAATTTGTGCAAACCCTAAAAGGAAGGCATACGGTGCATTTCAAGACATTAAAAGGATGAGTCAAAATTCACAGTAGTACTATGGTTAAGCACAAATATGCTTCAGCAATGGAAAAGTCAGGGTCAACTTGGAAGACGACAAATGACAAACTAATTCATTAATGTTAGGGGTGAATAATTTAGACACGAGATTCATACCAGTAGTCCAAACTTTCTGTCTTTCCTGAACCCCACCTTCTCCACGTGAGGGGGTCAGTCTGCCTGTACAGAGAGATGTCAGAAAAACAGTGATCTGACGGCACTTGTTCATATTTTTTCTTTCTTAAGATGGGTATTTCAGTTGTTGTTTTCAGAGGACACAGAATTCCAGTTGCAGGTAGATTCTGTGGAAATCAGTCTTAAAGGATGCAGAAGTCCCAGTCATCCTTCCCGCAAGGAAATCTGCCCTCACC
Source organism: Corvus kubaryi (assembly GCF_017639235.1). Lineage (NCBI taxonomy): Eukaryota > Metazoa > Chordata > Aves > Passeriformes > Corvidae > Corvus > Corvus kubaryi. The sequence goes on along the minus strand of NW_024581108.1, from coordinate 3,457,704 downwards.
AGCGCGATGGGGCAGCTTAAAAATGATCAAGGGATGTTGAATTGTTCTCCCTTGCTAGAGCAGAAATTGTTCTCCCTTGCTAGAGCAGAAATGGCAAGACTGGCAACCATAATTCTGTGGAACAAACTGAAGTACCATATTCTATGACATCCAAAATTTAGTTAAGGTTCTCTCATAGCAGTACTTTTATACCAGTTGGTTACTATTAATGTGATTAATACATTTTATACAGATTAGCAGTTCTAGTGGTGTTAAAAGCATTTAAGATTTGGTGCTTCAATTTATAGAAGTAAAATATGGAAAAAATGTGTCTTGTTACATTTCTTGAAAGACCCTGCATAGCCACCTAGACAAGAAAAAGTGTTTTCAAGGAAACAATATTGCAGGTGCAGTAAACACAAAATCAGCTAGATTTTGATCAAAATCCTGAACATTTTCTCAACAAGCATGAAGACAAGTCAGCAATCCACCCAAAACAATGACCCCCCAAGTATTTATCCACCCTATCTATGAGAACAGACAATAAGAATGGCAAGCAAAAAATGAAATGAAAAAATCTAGCTCTAGTTCTACTGAAAACAAGAGTATGCTCTTTGGGACTGGGAGTTTAGTAAAAATAAAACCCCAGAATGGTGTTGTTTGTTTTACTAGCTTGTCTTTTCCTGAAAAGATAATAAAACCCCCCTAATTCAATATTATTTATTTGTCCCTGTTATTCAGTTCCTGGATAATTAGAACAGAGTTTTTATCCCCTGTCAGGCAAAATATTATGTGGAAGGTTAATGATGCCACCCCCAAAACATCATTAGGTTATTTGATGGAGAACATTATTTATGTATGTTACAGAAGCATTTACTCCAGGGATCTTTTTCAAGTCAGCAAGAACAAAATTTTGTTCTCTGATAAACAGAAATGTAATGAGAGGCTATTAGTTTTGGGTGGCTGATATTTGATTTCCTGGAGTTACAAAGATACTCTGCTTTTGTTCTAATGGCATTATGTATTTTTATGGTGGAAATAATTAATGACTGCACAGCTTTGGTCAGCACTGCTCTGGCAAACACTGTTCAGTTGTACTCTTACACATGGGTAAGTTTTAGAGGGCAAGTCAAATTCAACCTATATTTTCAGAAAGTAGCAAAGAAAACATATCTCAAATTCCTGCATATTCACAGGCCTTATACCAGGGCAGAAAAAAAAAGTTTTACTTTTCAGATCTGTTTAAAAATTAAGTTCAGTTACTACTTTAGTCATAAAGAAGTGCAGCCAGAGAAGCATTTAATTTCTGAGAAAAGATGAAGGTAGAGAAATACTTTCACTCACAGCTACTACTGCAGAACTGCACTGTCACCTACTGAGTTGAACAGCACCCTGTGAAGGAGATTAACTGAATGAAGCTGTTCTTAAGTACCAAAAGAAAGAGAAAACAAAATGATTAAAGGTTTGGAGGTTTTTTCTCCCTTCTTCGCTCCCCCATTCTCCCATCCCCATCAGTTGCAGCATCATTTGCTCCACTAAAGCCTTAAACCTACAGGAAGTATGAATCCAGGCATTTAATTTTTCCAATGACTTTACAAGTGAAATACTTCAGTTGATAATCACAGAAAAACCCCAAACCACTTGCAGATAAAAAAAAGCTTGGGACTTGCACATAAACTAAGCTTGGGACACATGGAGTAAAGGACAAGTCAGTTCTAAGGTGCAGATTACAAATTCATACAGTCCATGAGAGGGCAACCTGTTCTTTTTACTCAAGGCAATCAAAGAGTTAAAAGTTTGCTTGTTAATGGAAAATAAATGAAAATCTTAGGCCCCAAAGATGCAGAGAACATCACAGTCCTTACCAATTATGAGCTGAATACAGGTGAAAAATACTTGCTCCTTACCTCACTACTATGGAAGCAGCTCTGATATATGGAAGAGAACACACACAGAATTTTAATGTGCTATCTTCTCCTACTAGACCATGTAGGCAGTGTTAGAACTGCCTGCTTCACCACATAAGCTATGAACCACCCTTCTCATTTTTTATGACCCTGGAGGTTTCTCCCTTCCCCTTGTCAGGCTACCACACATTTGCCAGTTTGAGTGATGTGAGGAGTTTCTAGCATGGAAAGTGTCACTGTCAGCAGTTGAGGCTACGTGGGTATGACAAGCAGAGGAATATTAACCACAGTAAAATATCCAAGATATGTAAAGCTCAGGTAAAAGGCTGAAGTGTTAAAGCTATCTGATAGATTCCTCCTATACCCTTCATCTTCTGACCATAACGTACCAAAATTCTTTTGCTTGCTTAAAATTCTCAGTGAAATGTGACTTTGCACATAGTAACAACTGAACACTTGCACAAGGCATCTGTAGAATTGGTTTTGAAAAAAAAAAATAGAAATATTTAAACAATACTGGGCATAAACATTTTCTTTACAAACCAGCACCAAACCTGTAGAACCAAATTCAGTTATATCTGCATTTGTTCATTTCACTCCTTCATCAAACTGATGTTAATAGAAGTAACCTTAGGGTATGAAGGAAATGAAATTGCTGGAAGTATCCAAAAGCATTTTGCTACCCTCAAGCTACTTGGGAAATAAGGTGCAGCTCTGCAGGCTTTTATTGTGAAGTAATTATTATAATTTACATTCTGGGTTGTTGCAGGTACACCTTGTAGCCAAATGCTTCTAATCCCTTGGGTCCAATTACCTCATGATAATTATGCCAGTTGGTGCTGTATTTAGTTTTATTTAAAATACAATGCACAAAGTTAAAATTGATACTTTCTGAGTCTAGAGAGACATGTAAACTTTTTTTCCTGGTGTGTTACTACGTGGGATGTGCAGTCCTTAAAAAACATCCTGTCAGCTGTGAATTTCTTTCCAGAGGTCAAAAACTCTGAGTAGTTCAAACTGCTCTTAGGAAAAAATCCCAAACTTATTCCTTTAAAAGAAAAATCCTTCCAGAGCTGGTAACTACAAATGGATCAGAGGACGGGTGACAAGTAACTTGATAGCATCAGCCTTTACAAAAGATGAGGAATCACTCTTGACCACTACAACATTTTCTTATTACACATGAAAGGATAAAGTTGGCTCTGTTCAAACCTCAGTGCAAGGTGAACCCACCGAGGGATGCACAGGACTTTTCAGATCACTGAAACAGCAGAACCTTCCTCAGCAAAATAATTTTGGACTCCCCCCCGGCACACTGAATTTCAAGCTGACTTGCCATGCCTGCAATGGCAAAGGTAAACTTGTGTGACCCACAGGAAACTGTCCTTGTACAAATCCTTTGGTCCATGGTGAGATGTGGCAACCCATTAAAGAGAACCATTTCCACATGGCAAGTGAAATAAGTTTACTGACAAGTGAAATAAATTTACAGAACCAATTATACAAAGTCCCAGATGCCTAAAGAAGTAGTGGTGTAAAGAATGCCAATACGTAACCTGAATAAACAATATCATCACACACTCCACCGAAATTCACAGCTCCTGAGGGGATGGCTGTCTGAAAGCTTCATGAACAATTACAAAAAGCTGCTTACCTATGCATTTCCCAACAAATAGCAGGTTACACTATAGTGACTTTTTATTTTTAATTTCAAAGGCTTGTGTGTGTGCCACATTACTGAGTACATGGCAGATGCATTTCCTTGAAGGGTAGATGTTTAGGTATCTGTATTACCAAAAGTGGAATACAGAGCTTTGAACCTGGAAATCTCATCTGTAACAAATACTCTAAAACTCTTCAAGACAAAAAAACCCCAACATCCTCAGTCTACATGAAATGATGTTATAATATTATCCCATTTTAGCCACTGAAACTAAGAAGCATTTTTGCTTTAGAAGTTACTGAGTTTTCCATACCTTGATCTTTCATGTGATAATCTCCTTTGGAAACGCCAGATATTGTAGCACTCAGTCACACTGTAACAGGTGTGAGATGTGGTACCTGTGTGTGAAATAAATTGAAATACTTTCTTTTTTTTTTTTTGTTTTTGTTTTTGTTTTTGTTCTACCTGGATTTTAGCACATGACTAGCTAAGACCCTTGAAGGCCACAGTAGGATAACAAAGAATCCTACCAAATAGTCACAGATTAAGTGTACATGCCTAGATCTGGTTCATCACCAGATAAACAGTTCAAAGCATACATTTAAAAGAGGTTAGAACTACAACTTCTTGAAATCTGCAGGACTGACTTGCCATAAAAGCATGAAAAATGTGGACAAAAGAATATTTTAGTGCACAAAATAATCTATTTGTGCTATAGACTGCAATCTATTATACCATACTGTGTTTTCACTGTAGAAATCAGCCACTGTAATAATTCACTTTTTAGAAAAAATTTGTAGGCTAAAATATCTTTTTCTAGAAGAGATCAGATTCCTGCTGTCTTTTGAGGAAACAGATTACATATGGAACAAGAACACTCCTGGTCATTAATGTTTCTGACTTACTCCAGCATAGAGAGTGAAAAAATAATAAAAATGTTATTTTTTCCCCCATATCCTGTTCCAAATTTCACTGAAACAAATAGAAATACATCAAGATGTGAGAATTTGCAAGAACAATCTGTGAATTCAGGAAATATTCCAAACTCATGCTCCTGGGAAGCAGCCCAGCTGCAATGGCATTACTATGAAAGTTCCTACATATCATACAACAAATAGAGTTACCCCTGCCTATTGCAGAGAGGGAAGTTCAGCAGCTCACAAATTCATTGTAGTTATGTTGCATCTGTCATATTTTTAAACTACTCTTTAAGTGAAAATTAAATTTTAGCCTTTACAAAGCTTAGTCTCTTCCAGTTTTGGGAGAGAGACTTCTAGTTTTTCATATGAAGTTCGTATCTCATTTCCTTTAAAAGGGCAGAGGTGGAAAATCCCCATACATGTCTCCTTTTCCACCCACCACTTCCTCAGCCTTGTAACTGCTCAACGCTTTAAAGAGGGCAGCTTCTTAAATACTGTCAACTACATCATGCTTTCATTTTTTAGAGGTCTTTAATCTTAAAACACCAAAATTGTTTCATTAGATTTAATTTTGCTCCTTAATCCTATAATCTCAGAATTTAACTAATTCCTCACATATATGGCGTTCCTCATTTCCTCAAATGGAAATTCCTTCTTGCACCTTGAAAACTGCTGCATATATGAATTATTACCTCAGAACTGGATTGAACTGATAAAATTCCTCTACTGAATTAATGTAGAATTTCAGAAAATACATGAGAACCTTGCTACTGAAGTGTTTTAGTATCTTGTCAACCAACAGTAGCCTAAAACCCATCCCTCATTTGCTGAGACACAGACCAACAATATCCTAACAGAGCACACAATTCTGACCAGCTCTGACATTATTTATTGTGAACTATAATTGGCACAAGTGGTAGCAAGCAGAGTCTTTCTGCTATTTAGAAAAATAAGAACACTTGTAAGTGCACAGTTCTAATATATAAAAATGTTAAATTAAGAAACTACCATCCAAATATATACACTTTTTAAAAACAGTATTTAGGTAGTAGGACTTTATTGCAAATGCAAACTCTACTTCAAAATCAGTGGAGTAGTAATAAAATTCATATTTTTTCCTATGTCCAAACTATTTATGGTGGTTTACCACTGCATTAAAATAGAATAATTATATTTTAGAAATATTTTAGAAATTTCTACTGAAGTTGAAAAATAAGCATTATTATTTTTACTGGACACTTTCATGCCAAAACATATTGCAAAACACATTAATCATTTTCCTCCCATTCTGAACTATGTGATATAGTACCGGAGATAAAACATGCCAAATAATGAACCTAAGTTCAGTCACTTTGGCTAAAGCAAGAGTTTATTTTCATGGAAGGATGGAAAGAAAATCTAGGAGTTTGGGGGGGGGGGGGGGGGTTTGAGAATCCTTGTGCTTTTCTACTTTCTATTGATAAATAAAAAGAATAAGTATAAATAAAAAAACCCTGCCCACCAGATTTCAGTCAGCTTTGGAGCAAACCCTGAGTCTTTCTAGTCAAACACCTCAGAAACTCTCCCGTGTACCTAAAGCATTTTATTTGTTGAGACCTATGGCAACAGAGAACACATGTCAAAGACTTATAGTTTGGAGCTTAGAAAAACAGCTGAGCAGCATTCCAAATTATCTTTTCATTAAAAAATTAGCGTAGGTCACAGTGCTATGAGGAAAATAAAATCTTTTTTAACAGAAAACAATTATACTCTCTGGATAAGAGGAGGAAAGGCTAACAGCCATTTGCTCACCTCCTCTGGTGTGATCTAAGTAGTTTCAACATCTTTTGAAATGATTTCTCTATGGCTACTTTGAAAAGTTATGATCACTGAAAGAAATTAATAATAAATTATAAGAAATATTGAATCCTGTTAAAAACAAATGGCTTTTCCCCAAAGGGTAATGTAAAAGATCTCAGGTTTACTTTGAACATTTTTTGAAAAATCAAAAATATTGGATAAGAGAGAATGTAAAGGAAGGGGAAGCAACAAAGTGAATGCGCTATTCCTTTTACTTTTTATCCTTCTCCAGAATTCATCTGAAGCAATTTTCAACAGTTCAATCTCCTGCTGTTCTGACTCACCGTAAGAAAAGTCATAGGAAAGGTGGTATTTATGTATTCCAAAGGTAAGCTGATCCTTTCCACCCTTGCCTCCCTCTCTTTCTGTCAGTACTGGCTAAGTACTCGAAAGGAGATCCTGGACTGCCGTAAAGAACTGGAGCCATGCACTGCAGACTGGATCATCCCTCTGCCAAGTGCCAGGGTAGAATAGACTGGTCAGGCTTTCCGAGGCAGGAGGAGCTGCAAAATATCTCATGAGTAAACCTCCAGCTTTTGGAATCAAAAATGTGTGTCAAAGTCAACCAGTGGGGCTACAGAGTCTGGACCTGTATAAACTTATTACATAACTCTCTCAAATGCTCAAGGATTACCTTTTATCTTCCAGAAGCTCAATCTCCCCTCTTCCCACTCTATACATAATAATTCTCTCCCAAGTAGCAAAGTTCCCATGGACTTAACTAACAAAAAAAGGAAACTTGGCACATGAGCAGAACAATTACTTGTGACATCACTGCTACATGACATTCAGAACAGCAAGAAAGGAACACCTTTATGTCATTTTGAAGAAGCTGCCAGAGTCAAATATAAAAGACACACTGTATAGGTAGAAAGCTACCGAGATAAAATTTTGCTTTGGGGAGGTAGTTGCAATGACAGGTATCTTAAACTTCTTGAATCAGGAACCTTCCCTCTTTAAAAAAAATTTCATTCTTCTAAATGGCTGTAGTACTCAGCAGCAGGTAAGTGTTTTTACCAGAAAGAGTTGTATATGGTGGTGTGCCCAGCAGAACAGCAAAGTTTCACCAGCTATAAATTCATTTCGTTCTACTGACTGTCAAGATTTTCATTTACATCAGCTGTATCTAAATCTAAACAGCTGTATTTAAATCTAAACAAGGTTGGCTCCAGCACGACATGCTGAAAACCCAAAGTATCTGTAATTAGAAAAAAGATTCTCATTTTATTACAGATCAACATTTGTATAAGAGTATAACATTTCATTGATATCAGTTTTCTATCCTTCGGATTACTCAATGTGAACTATCAAACAAGAACAAGCTAGAGTTTTTAGGACATTACAAGAGATCCTTGTTCCCATAATTAATCTCTTTTGATAATTTATTGCTATTCACCATACAGTGATCAATACCCGTTTGCACTACTGTGAATACTTTCATTACACGTCACTAACAGAAACACTTACTCCAGAATTTAAAGGAAATCTTTCAGAAGGTTGTCTTTTGGGATGAATAGAGTTTTTAAGAAGTAAACAAAAGAAAGTAAGATGCATTTGAGAAAGAGCATAATATGCACAGTAAGAGGAACAGACAACAAACCTTGGCCAACTTGCACACTAATGTAGTATTTCTCTCAAATTTAAAAGGCAAAGTATTAGAAGGCCCTGATTGAAAAGTCAAACAACAGATCATTTCCTCAGAGCAGAAAGAGAGAGATTAGTCACTTCTCTTTTTATACATTTTTGGTGACCAACACTTCTAATTATGTAAAAATGTGGTACCTTTTCTTAATCTGAGATGCCTTCCCAACCTACAACGTGATTTTATGCCAGATACGTTTTGGTCGTTACTTCATAAACAAAGAACAACATGAAGAAAGTACTGAAGAGTGTAAGAAGGATTTAGGTAACAATTTATCCAAGGTGTCTTTCCAACAGTGACATCAATTATCCCAGCATGATCAATTATCTTGATCATGTTCTCTCACTCAGCTGTGCTTTAAGATCACCACTGTGTTCAGGTGATACAGGAGGGTTTGTGGTGAAGAGCAAGACAAATTGTCATTCTGAGAGCTTTTAGGCAGCTAAAAAACCCCCAAACCACCTCCATAACAACAAAAGCCAACAGCATTTTAGCAAATCTCCTTGTAGATAGTAAAAAAACCTTATAGTTGAGGAGGAAAAAATGCAAATTTTGTTGGATATATTTCTTATATTTTCACCCAATCTATTAACTGCATTAACAGTGATCCACACCATTAACAACTGCATAAATAGGTCCATAATAAATTCTGTTTTACGAAAGTCAAACAGATAAAGAAAACATTCATGTAGGGCAGAAAAGGACAGACTCTGTTCCCCAAACTATTAACAGTTTCCACATACTATAACAATGAAGAAGAAGGAGAAACAATTTCCATTACATAAATTTGGAGAGTTACTGAACTCCAGCGACATAACTGTTTAAAGAAAAAATAAATTGTTTAAAAATGAAAATATTGTTCATAATTACAATAATGGCTTTTCAAATTTAAGTTGAATTGCACAAATTGAAACTGGGTAAATGCAAAGGCTTTGGGAACAGGTAACGAGTTTTCATTCAATAGCAATTAACTTGATGTAGTTCTAGCAGTTTAGCCTGTAGCCTGCACTGAACTACAAAGTGAATTTGTCTAAACATTATTTAAATGCATTTTGCATATTTTTTACTCTGAATTTTAAAGGAGAAAAGAGATTAATTTAATTTTGTGCTTTCTTACATCAGGAGATAATTTCAAAGAGGAGCACAAAGAGTTTTTTGTAGACAATACGCTTTTTCAGCCTTCAAAGCCAATGATTTTCTACTGGGTATTTTAATTATTAATGATCACCTATAATTTTAATGGGGTTGAAATTAAACATGGCACCTGACACACATTCCAATCAGTGCATATAATTGGTTTTAAGTAACATTTTAGCCCAAACAGGAATTTGAGGTATTTTTTCATACGACAAGCGAGCGCACATTTTCATAAAAACTACAGGACAGGCAAAAAGATTTTCTAAGTTCCAGATAATAGTGTCATTTTTTTCTGAGAATAGCTATGCTATGAACAAAAAAGCACAGATTACTGTCAAACACAGGTAACTATTGCAGAAATATAGATAAAATTGAATATTTCCTCTTGCTATTAACTTCTCTGAGATAAACAAACTCAGTTCCTTCATTTTTGCAAGCAAAACAGAAAAAATCCTGAGATTCAATCTAATTACTCTCATTTAATTACTTGTATTTTCACCACTGAATACAAAAACTATAAAGGAAAAAATACATGCTTATGTAAACTTTTAATAAAAATAAAATATATAAAAATAAATATTCAAGGAATATTTAAGTCGTAATCTCCCTGTTTACCATATACAGGACAAAATCTTCACCTGAAAATTGGGAGCCATTTCAACGGCGGAGCCTTTTTTAATATGAAAAATTGCTTTTATCACCAATGTCTTCTCTCGCCCAAGACTAGACAAGTGACATGGTTTTACTCATTGCAAAGAGGAGAAAGCAGAATAAAAACCCATCTGTGGGAAGGGTTTGTGCATTCCCTGGGAGGCACAGGCCTGTGTTCTAAAAATGTTTCTGCAGTTACAAAGGAGTATTTGCTGACAGAGCGCTGTGATGCCACAGGAGCCAGAACACTCAGAAGGTGTGGGGCTGTGTGTGCTGCTGTCAAATACCTGGAAACAAACTTCACATGGAAGTTTGGGGTCACTAACAAAGACTACAGCATAGCTGACTGCTGCCTGTGACTGAATAAAGCATTCCAGGACTACAAAGCTAATGCTCCAAACCTTCATGGGTCTTAATACATACCCAAAGTCTGAACAGATTCACAGGTTCTTTTCAAACTTTGAGTATTCCTGCACAGAAGATTTGCTCCATTTGTTTAAAGTTTCTCCTCATACTGCACTGCTGATTGAGGCACCAAAATACCCTCTTTACTTTAGTTGAGATGATCAGACACACAAAGAAAACATTTCCTCTTTTGTCAGGGTCAAAAGATGCTTATCATTATATTAGTGATCACTCAGGCCACTACCTCCAACCATTTGCTCTCAAAGTCTCTTAAGAGCTACAACTAAACTTGTAAATATGGTTTTCCTCATAAACTCCTCAGACCGGAACAGTTTGTACACCAAGAACTCTGCAGGAGCAGGTCAGGAGGTGCAGGGAACAGTGACCCTTGTCACAGCAACAGCACAGACGAGTCATGCTGTCACGCCTACTTCGAGACAGAGCAAAGCAACTAAAGACCTTTTCTTTTATGTTCTCTGTCCTAATCCCAAATTAAGCAACCTTCCTTCCACAATTTGCCATCGTTTCTTACAGTCTTTCCCCCTTTCCTACAAACTTTGCTTAAAAGTTGAGTTTCAAGCCAGTGGCACACTGAGCTCCAGCACTGCTGTAGAAAACACCCAGAGTGGCAGCAATTCAGTTCTCCCACTGTAGCAAACCATGGCTTAGGTGACAGCGGCCAGCCAGGAATGTTTGGGTCAGAAATCTATTAGCAGAATCAAACCTTATTTCATGCAATGAACTACCATACAGATTTCTAGCATTGGTCTGGCATTGTTCTCAGTCAGAATCTAAATTTCTAAGTGTAAATATTACTACAAACAGCTCAGCTGAGTCGTTTTCCAGCACCTCTTTTTGAGGTAACAAGTGTAATTTAACAGCAGGTGAACAAAAAGGGACATCACTCTTACACCATAAGCTATTATGATGATGCAAAGTCCTCATTACAACCTGAATTTCTGGTACTCACCTGTTAACGGCTGGTTTGAATGTGCCTCAAAAGAACTGTGTTTCTCCTACAAGATATCAATGCAGGTGCCCCATCAATCAGATGGGCCAGTCAGAGGAGAAGAACTCAAGGACCTTGAAGAAAAGGGGTAAATTTGTATGGAAAAAAGAATACCACTCACAATTCCTGCGAGTAGCTTGTATGCGGATGGTATTGCTTGTGTTTCCATTTTTCCATGGGGTGGCCATTAAAAAAAAAAAACAAACCACATAATGCTTTCATTTGCATTTACATTTTTTACCAGGACTTTTTCAAATAGAAATCTTACTGTGAACTGAGCATTTCAACCCTAAAACCATAGAAGTCCTTTCTCATCCCCCATAATGGGATTGGCTTGCTGAGACACAGAGCTTTGCTCCAGCTGTGAAACTGCACCCTGGAATGCCAGAATTTGGCCTCAAAGCGTGGCTGAATCCAGGTGCAGATCATTAAAGACAAACGTAGATTGCCCTATGCTCGCCCCCCCCCCCCCCCCGTAGCTCCCCAGATGATTTAAATGCTTTCCCTCTCCCTCTGTGTATGTGGGCTTTTTTTAATTAATAATTTCCTGTGTCTGAAAAGACATCTAATGAGAGCAATCATCCTTTTAATAGCGGCAACTTTGACAGGCAGGATATGAAGCCGTGTGATGCCCTCAGTGCATCACAGAGGGGCAGACACATCACTGCTGCCATCCTCTGAGCAAAGACACACAGGCAGCTGCACTTTAAGAGAGATTTGTGCATTACTAAGCAACATATTGTAATAAAGAAAAATATATTGTGCTACAGCAAGGATTATGAAATGCCTAAGAGAGCCATAAAACATAATTAACAGGATATTGAGGATTTATAAAACTGTAATGACATAAATTTGCTATTCATAATTTAAACTGAACAGTTGTATGTGCTCTTCACATATACTGTAAAGACAGGTGAGCTCTTTCAACACCAGCTTTTTTCTGAATGCAGCTTTTGCCTACAATTAACATGAGAGCGACTCAGAAGAAATCTTTTCTATTTGTGTTTTTTGGAACCAGCTTAACTGCACAGAGGTAAACAATAAATTTAATGAATCAGATTGATACAGAACATTGTTTATTGCAAAATGTTTAGCAATAAAGTCCAGTAGTTTGACTTCTCTTTTCAAATTAATGAAAGTTCTTTAAAGAAAAAATAAAATTGGGACTTTTCCATAGCAAGACAGCACATGACAAGCCAGGCTACAAATCAGTAATGCACTGGGTAATTTCACTCGTGCAGGCAGCTGCAGCACAGGAATACACCCCTGGTGACAACTCAAAATATCTGCTAGGGACCACTGAGGAGCATGCAGTGAATGCTAAATTCACAACTGGCTCTGTACAGCCTCTTCATAATCGAGTCTTCACTTGATCTAAATTTCCAAAGTCACTCTAATTACTCAAAAAGTTTCTCTCTGAATTTGTGCATCAGAACAGAAAACAAAGGTGCTACCACATGATGTGCAGCATGTCCTAGCAAGACCATGTTGCACTTTGAAAAACATAAGGAAAATTATATTCAAAACTAAGATGCTTTTTTTATTGCAACAGAGTATATCCATCTAGCACAGATGTATTTTCCTGCCTATCACCAAATCACCATGTTTCAAGTCCAGGGCTTTCCACAGACTCCGGTAATGAGACACCAATCAATTGTACTGACCCTAAATAGACCTGTGCCAATTCACGCAGGAGAAGAATCTCCCTTGTCACCTCTTTATTTGTTACTATCATTTCTGAGCCATATCAAGACCATTTTAATGCTTTTGCTTTAGTAAATACCTGTTTTGAGGCAGGGTTTGCACGTGTTAAACAAGTTTATGATGAACTATTCAATTGAAATTTACCATTTGATTAGATTCAGTGTGAAAGGTTTTTAATTTTGTCAGGATTTGAGACTAACAGATTTCTCTCACTGAAAGAGCTTTTCATGCCTCTTAAACTACAGATAATTCAATTTATAAATGACACAAAGGGAAAGGAAGCGCTAAAACCTAGCTTTAATCTTTCTTGTATGGTGCAAAAAATTACTAAAAGATGATTGGTCAATAATTTTCCAGTATTTCTATCTTACAAATTTTAGAAGGGTAAATAAAGCTTATCCAAGCAGTTTAATTTTCCAGAATCCCCTTCTTTCTTGCCAAATATTCAGGGTCTTCTGGACTTTCCATAGTGAACTTCTCCAGAAGCTGAGCAAAACCAGTGAATATTCTTGACAGGTCCTCCATTATAATTTATAATTTTTAGTAGCTGAAGTGGTTTTGCCTCACTAAAATTGACTGTCAGATCATTCCAAATGATCAAAGAGGAAAAAGACAGGTGGCCAAATTCTGAAGGAACAGCAGATGAAAATCAAGGATCTCCAAGATGAAACCCCAGTAATCTGGAAAACTGACACTGATTCAGTTGGAAATTATATTATTTTTCAGAGACAGTACTAACAAAGCAAAACAGCACTTCATAGTCTTGTGGAACTACAGAAGTGGAATAACTTCAAGTCAGAATCAGCTTGGATGGGAAATGAACAATGGGCACTACACCTACCAGGTAAGAAAAACAGCTTAGGAAGAAAACTCTAAGCAAAGAAACAAACAAAACCCAACCAAATAAACTAATCCCCCCTAAATCCCCTAATATCAGTTTCTGAGAAGAAAGAGTAAACCACCTCAAATCTCTCATTCTGGAATTACCAGGAATGCCATATGATAGGCTAGAAATGAACTTCAGCTACTCTAAATTTACAGTGAATTATTAAAATTGCCTCACTGGAATGATGCCAGTTATGTACATATTGTAAGTGTTAAGGAACAGATTAACAAAAATGGGAAAAATATTTAAAAATAAATCTAACAAAGTTTTAGTCAAGTAGTTTAAATTGAGTTACTTGGTCTTAGGACAAATTTGAGGGTTTATGATTACCAGTATTAAAGTAAACAGATCCTTATTTGGGATCTGTCAGTTTTCAAAATGTTTTTTTTTTTTGTTAGGCTCATCTTCAAAAACATTTTGGATCCTGTGATACAATCCAGAGAAACAGATTTGGGTCAGAGTAAAGAAAATAATTTGTCTGCAGCTTTGGAGTTACAAGGCTGATTTTGGAATATATCTCTTATCACTACTTCTGCTGTGACCCAAGTGAAAGAAAATGCCAGTTCTGGGCTCACAGAAGATGAAAACCAAAGCACAGAAATGGTGGGATTCCTAGTCTCTGTAGCTGAACAAATGGGGATAAATCTCAGGGAGAAGGTTTATAAGTTTTATGGAAATATGGAACAACATCTGCATGTATAATTAAGGCAAAGGATATACAATGTTACAATCTAAAATCTTGGGAAATGCTGAAAATCAGCCAACCGTGAAGCAGAGTGTACCATATAAACAAACAGCTTGCAGAGCAATTTAGAAATTCAAGAAGTGATGTAATTCTCATTATCATTCATGTATCACAGGCAACTAATAATGGCACCATGAGGCATGACTTTTTTATTAGCATAATTTTCTCCTTGATGCCACCATTATGGTTGTCTTACATTGACAAATGACTGCTGCCCATTCCTACATCTGCTCCCATCTCCCTTAGACAAATTATTTTATGTTTCTGTCCTACTTTAAAAAAAAACCCAAAACAACAAAACAACCCCCCAAACTAATTAAATCCTTTTAATTTTGTTTCTGTTTAATTACTTTGTTTTCTATATTAATTTTTGCCATGTTTTTTTTATGGTTACTGCTAGCTGAATTACACTGTTGTATGTTGACAATAAAGAAAAATGTCATAAGTGTAACCTTTGAGAAATATTAGTTCTGCTTCTTCCTAATCATTATGGATATATACCCTACTGTAACTGTATTCTGGCTGAGATGCACTCCAGCTGTATTCTGAATTATGATTTATGTATGGGGAAAACAACCTGGAAACAATCTTCAGATTAAGCAAATGACAATAAAACGTCACCTAGCTCAAAGTTCCAGGCAGTTGTTAAATTAATGCAGTTTATCTGCTCTAGAGCAGAGATACAATATCCAGAAACTCTGAAGATGGCGCTTAAAACACAGAGATATCATTAGAGGTCAGATAGATTTTCTGAGATTCTGGATCCTACAAGCTGAATTTTAATACAGCAAAACCTGTGGCATCCTGAGCCAGGATTTTGAACAGTTTCCTCCAGTCTTTGAAGTGCTCCCTTGGTTTTCAGTAATGCCACCTACTGATGTGCTCTCTATGGACATTAAAGGAACAGTTCCTTTTCATTACAGGCTTTTCAGCAGCACGTTTAAAACCTCTTAAGTCTCTAACACTGTGCTCTTTCTGAGGAAAATCTATAATTTTTGGCAAAAGATCATTAAAAATATATGATATAGCATAATACTTGCACATTCTCAGTATTTACAGAAGACATTTCTAGTGAATTAATTACTGGCATTTTAAGGTAATTTGTTTTCACCTAAAGATTTTTAGCAAGTGAGTAAAAAACCCCATTCAAACATTAATAGCAATGGCAAAAAAATTATGTTGGATATTTCTTTTTCTTCTTTTACTTGTGAGAAGAAAGCAAACTTACGGGGAAAAAAGACAAGAAAATGAAAAACAGTTTACCCTTTGTCCTCCCAGATCAATAGGTTAATCAAAAGAATCTTAAATTACATGCCATTGGAACGCCCTACAGAAATGAGCCACTCTCAGATCTGTACCATCTTTACCAAGGACAAGATAACCTTAGATTGGGCATGTTGCGTACAAAATTGATTGGCTTTGTTTAAAGAAAATGTTCTTAGGTTAAATGGATAAAAACCTATCACAAAATTGAAAGTAAACTACGATTTTGCTCCATTAAAAAAGTCTCCTAAGCACTGAAGTTAATGAACACAAATTTGACTTAGCATTCTTAAAATATTTAACAATGTCATCATACTAAATTAAAAAAAACCAACCAAACAAAAAAAAGGGCAAGTGTCTTAAATCTCAAAAAGAAGCTCCCCCTCCAAAAAGAGGGTTGGAAAGCCATCAACAGTTGTGCTGTTCTGTGGTAGGAAATAAGGCATTAATGAATGCTGGGAAACTTCTCTGGAGCTGATAGTTTTGCTCCTTGCTGCTGCCAGCCGGTATCAGGGCACAACCAAGCGGACAGATTTTCTGAAAGTGTGTTTCTGGACTGGACAGCAAAAGAGTTCCCTACAGAATTTCAAACCATCTTCCACAGCTGAGAGTCATTGGTTATTGGCTTGGATCCAGTACGTATATGTAGATATATGTGTGTGTGTATATATATATATATAAAATTTTTATGCCAAAGCTCGTGTCATGCCAATGCATTCTGCTCTGCCATGAATTTTCCAGGCTGTTCAGACACTCAACCGGGCAATGCAGAGCTGTTTTCAGTCATTTAGACATGAGTCAAAAGCTATCTGAAGCAGGCAGGGCGTTTTATCAGATAAATCCTGATGCTGCAGGGTCAGGGTTCAGCTGCTCCAGCATGAGCACTGAGTACTGCCTTGGGGCTCAAAGACATCTGTGTGCAGCTCACGGACATGACAAGACTGTGCCCTTTTCCAGAGCAGCTGAAGGCAGCCTAGCACTACTGAAATGGCACTGGATGCTTTTGACAGGCAACTGCACCATGCCCAGAGCAGCAGAAAAGATTTTGCAGGCTAAGAATTAAAGTATCTCAAAGCAGTTTTGGTCTTGCTGCTGATGCAGATGCACTCCAGAGTGGCAGGAGCAGGAATGGGATTAAGTGTGATACACTTAACATACATGAGACAGGGGCTAAATCAGCAGCAGACAAGAGCAGCAAGTTGAAGGCCCATGCAAAGTCAGACCTTGATATCGACTCACAAGTCCATTTCCCGCTGTTTCACCAAAAAAAGAGGTCTGCCATTGTATCAGCCTGACCACATAACTGCCCCTAGCAGAGCACAGCTCTCTTCCAGCTACTCATCAGAGAAACAGCAAAGAGAACCCAACTTGGTGTATCCAGCTTCTCACACCTATCAGCATTTGCTACTCAAGACTGAACTACAGCCATGTTCTAAAACAAAGAGGGATTTCTGGAAGAAATCTCTACGTTACAGTACTGGAGAGCAAAGCACTTATCAGGAACCAGGACACTGTAACAACCATTGCTTCTAACATGCAATTTTTGCATAAAATGAAACAGTACTGCACCACAGAATGCACAATTGTTGAAGACATTAAAAACTAGTCAGCACAATCAGCATTTATTCAGCTTTTTCATTTTGTCCCCTGCAGGTTTCTTCTGAAGGTACACAAGCAAACATATTGCTATACCAGAGATGTGAAATAATGAGCTAACCACAAATATTAATTTAGTATTATAAAACAGCAGCATAATTCTTGTCATTACTTCATGTTCATTATAATAATATTATGGTACAAATCCTAAAAAGCAATGTATAGATATTGATATTTGACTAAAGGCAATTTTTTCTCATTACTTAGTTTGAATTTATATACTTTTCATAAATTTCAATACTTCAAATTACATTCCAAGTTTTTGGACATCAGGCACTACAATGAGAGCACAACATTTTTCTGAAGGGATTAAAACACCGAAAACCCTTTTTTTTTATTATTTGTGTGTGTGCATTCAGGAAGACTGGCAGAACTGGTGACTAATAGTCAAAATCAGTATCTCACCATAATCATCAATATCCTCCATCAATGGCAAAACCAAAACCGAGGTTCTAGGAGATGAGCAATGTGGAAGCAGTAGTCACTAGGCTAAAAATAGATTTAGATTGCACTTTGAGGGTTTTGTGAAGTCTAAAGATGGTAACATTTTTGTTTCAGTGTGATCTACCTTCCTCAGGCTCTAAGAATTGCATATATTGTGTCTAACTTTAACTGTCTCAGGGAAAAAAAAAAATTGACTTTTAGCTTCAAAGTCTCATATCTAATAGACTATAGATTCTGGCATATCTGTCATACTAACAAATGATAAAACTGGCTGCTCTGAGATCAGATCTCATTCTACTAGAAATTCAGCCAGCTGTTATTTTAGAAGAAACAAAAATTGAGACCTTAACTGCCTTTTTGCCAAAGGACTCTGGTTACTCTGATGACTGCTCATCATTCCGTCCTCTTCAATTTTGAAAACTAAATTAAACTTTTAACACATTTAAAAAATCAAACAAACAAAAACCTGTGTGAAGAGGCTGGGGGACCCAGCACTTTCTTCTCTCGTCAGGAGCTTCATAAAGAGCTTAACAGACATTTCATGTGTTCCTGCAGGGAAATGGAAGGATCAAAGCAGGCAGGATTTTCAAGATTATGGAAACAAAGACCCACAGCATCCCACACAGGAGAAAGTGAAAGGATTTAAAACCATGACTACTTGAAAATGCTTTCTCATGTAAACACTCTATGAAGGAAAGCTCACAAGGAGAAAGTGAATAACTGAAAAACATCAACAATTGAACAATAACTCACAATTAAAATCTGCTTCCAAAATTAAGTAAGTTCATGGGATCTAAAAGTGAACAAGCAAATGTCAAAATGCATTGCTGTTCTCTACAAAACTGGACCTCAAAGGCTCAGCATTTGTCATACTGTACATAAGGAAGAGCATTTCTCACTTCTACATCCTATTGTCACCTTTACCAAAACCAGGAATTAAAAATAACGTATGATGTTATTCAATTTTCCGTTTAAAATCCCGCAGACATAGAAATCACAACTAAATCACATTCTTATTCCAAAATTATCACCCTAATATCTTCCCCATAGCAATTAGCACCAGGATTTTAAATCACAAGCACCTGCATCCTAATAGAAACCCTCTAGCCAGTCACACATCAAGACATGCTCCAAAATGTCTGTGTTACTGTATGAAAAACAAAACACCAGCACCCACAAGAAAAGAAGAGAGTTTCAGGGAGCCTCTCCAACAAAATTCTTTGTATAAATTACAGAGACTCTGTACAGCTGCCCAGTGGTCCTGCTTCCTCCACTGATGCAGGTGAATCCCCTCCTGAGGAAGCATTTCCTGGGCAGGCACACCAGGATCTGGCTGCCTGTAACTTCTTGTCTGTGAAACAGGGAGAGCTGGCACAAAGACAGCTAAACACTAGAAATTGCCTTCTGTTTTTTCCTACTGGACTTCTCAAACAAATGACACCTCTGGGAGCTGTGTCTGGATAAGTAGTTTATGACAGTGTTTCCACCTTTCACACACCAGCTTGTGTCAACCTGCAAAGTACCAGGTGAAGAACTTGACCAACCCTGTTGCTGCAATAAATAAGAATTTAGTTAAGTGTTTACATCTGAAGAAGTCAGTTCCTCATGATGCTCAATGTCTACAGGTCAGTTTCTAGTTTCTCAGCACCTTTTATAAACCTGAGAACAGTTTGACTGCTGTGCACATCCCGTGGAAAGCTCCAGGCATTTTTTTTTTCCTCATTGCAGTTTAAATCTCTCTTGATCCACTTACAGAGAAGATGGAAAAGTGGAAAATGCATCTTGTCAGACTTGCTTTATTGCATTCTTGTAAACAGACCAAGATCCCACTTACTTGTTACAGAGACGAAACACTTAGTTTGTTGGCAAAGATCAAAATACAAACCGAAAGAAAAGCCTTAATGTATCACTTGGAACAGCAGGCAGCATTACAGCCCATCAGAGAGAAACTGACTCCATTCTACAAAATTAATGGGCAAGAGACACTTTGCAAAAGTGTTCTCAAAATAAGGAAGTTTTTAAACTGGGAGAATTCCCCCCAGAATTTCACAATCTTCACAGGCTCAGACACACCAAAAGAATGAAAGGCAAGAAAAAAGTTTGCTTGGCAGTCTGATATTGTTACAGACTGAGAACTTACGGGTTTAGAAAATCAGGACCATGCTAGCAGACAACAAGGATTTGCAGCTGTGGTTTCCATCTTAAGGTTTTCTTTTTTAAAAAGAATGTTAAACAGAATTTTATTTTTGTGGCTGCTTCTTCACTGCATTCACAACGAGGCCTGTCAAGGGAAGCTGTATCTTGAGGATTGTGCAAATATTACCATTTTCTACTGGGCAGATGAGCTTCCACTGCACATCTTAGGTACAAATTCGCAGTTATTTCATGGGATGAGGATTTTCTAAATTCGTGATATAGCAAGTGGAAAATTTGGCTCCATTTTCATATAAAAGAAAACTTTACAGGCCCTGCAGTTAAAATACATTTCTACACATAAACTGCATTGATTTGTTCTGGAACCATTCCAAACATCAGAAACAAAAACCTCACTGTTTACAAGTCACTTACTGGGTAAATCCACAAGCATGTTAAAGATGACTTTCAAAGTCTTCATTAAAACAGCCATCAAATATGTAACCTTCCAATAAAATTCAAATATTCTAGGCTATTAACTAAATTTTTAAAAAAGTATTTTACAAGTGCAATGCCAAATGAAATTGAGCATGATAATATTTTGAGTTAAATGGCGGGATCTCAAATTATTGGTAATCTCACCATCAAGATGATGTATAAAAAATTCATAGATATCAAAGTTACATGAACAGAAGGAAAATCTACCTAAAAATTATTTCACGTATGTGAAAGATGATGTATAAAGGGGAATAACTACACTTATAAAAATGACCTCAGAAGCCCAAGCAGCTTCAGAATTCCAGCACTTTTGTAACACTTTTTATTTTGCCTCCCTTCTCTCCACGATAGATTAATAAGAACTTTAATACCAGCTTTTAGATGATAATACTAACTTCAGATGAAACCCATACTGCTCCAACTTCTTGAAAACTATGATGAATGCAGAGTATTCAAAGACAGGCATATTAGATATACTTTCACTGTAACCTGAATATTGCATATTTCATGCAATATTGTTTACGGCAATAATGAATTGGAAAATCCTCTGCGATTTCTGTGGTCAAGTGCTATGACTATTCGTACCTTTATGGCAATTTGTGACATGAATCACTAATTCATTTTCTTCCTGAAATGAGTCTAATAGATACAGGAGGATAAAAATTTAAAGGAAATCTTAATACAGGTAGGTTCTTTTGCCCTGTTCATATTGCTCAAGACAAATACTAGGAGAGCCAGTTATGCTTGCAGATTATTCCAATTTTCTATTTTTATTCTATTTTTCTGCTTCTAAATTGATAACATGAATTCCATTAGGTTAAGCTTTTCAAGTTCTGACTACTACAGTACTGGACATGACTGAATGAGCAAAAAAGTTTTACTCCTGTTTCAAAAGGACACTCTTCATAAACTGGCAGAACAAGCGCTCCCAGGAATTGGTTCAGCCTAAAGAGAAATTTTGCTGGTAGGCTGAGGTTAAAGGAATGGCTTTTGCTGCCTTAGTGGAATCCCAGGTTATAACTTTAGTTGTAGTGTAATGTGTTTGAACAGTTTCTATAACTGAATTCCAGTCCTGAGATTTGCACTAACATTTCCACCTCTTCAACAAATGCAAACAGAAAGTATGAAAGGTGAAGGCCATAAGTTATTTATATGAAATGATATTGAAAATAACCTTAGGAAAAAAACCACCAGGGAGATCTAGAACAGAAATTAATCATCTGCTTCTACACAGCTGATGAAACAACTTTCTGCATTTGATGCAGTAAATCATTAAACTTTAAGTATACGAGACAGGGAATGTTATCCAACAGAGCCCTCAACAGTCAATTGATGTAAATGCTTCAGGTCATAAATTATGGTAGAAACACCAACTGAGGCCGATGGTCTTTATCACTGAGCATACACATGCACATACTGCATGCAATGAAAGGTAATTATTAGTTCAATGTTGCTACTGATTTGAATGAGAACAAAGTTGCACTTCAGCATAAAAATACAGTTGTATGTACATTCAAAGGAAAACATATCCCAGTGTCTTAATGTTTTATTGCCCACATCTTTTTTATTTTGGTGGTGGTGATGATACACAGTTATGTACGGTTTATGTATGTGGTGAATCCACACAGATGAACCAACAGAAGCTTCTCCAGCTTAAGAAATATTTAACCAACCAGGAACTTCAAATGCCCATCAAGACCATACACCAAACAAAACATTTCTAGGTCCAAAGCTAGAGAGGGGGGATGGACATCTAAATTCGGTGAGAGCTCACAATCGCTTGAAATGATTCAAGCTGGAATCTCTTGTACACCACCAGAGTCATGGGCATCCGTAATAACCAGCACAAGTCAGAAATGCCAGTCAAGGTGAGAAACACTGACAATGGGCAAGGTGCGAAAGGTGAGAAAAAGCACTGTTTCAGGGGGATTTAACTCCAGAAGCTACAGACTGAAATCCAGTAATTATAAAGAAAAATAAAAGGGAAATTCCCTAGGTTTTGGATAACTATTTTTCTGTGTAACTGATGTGTGTGTGCATTGGTTACTTTTATCCTTTATTCTGCTCCTGTAGGTGATGTTACTAAGCCTGGTACAAGCACTAGTGGGAATAGCATTTAAATCAGTGTCCCCTCACCATTTTCTGTGCTTGACTCTCATTGTAAGCCCTTAAAGCTTAAAAGCCCATAAGCTCTAAACAGCTGCCTTTTCAAACAGATACTCTTAACACCTTAGTGTTTATTCCTCCACATCTAAAGTGGTGTTCTTTCAAAATTATACTTTTCTGGTATCTTTAATTCTACTCTTACAGTCAAACCTTGTTAACAGCTAAAATTTGGATGCGCTCTCACTCTCACCTTCAGCATCATGACACAACAAAAACTGCAGCTGTGGCAGCCAGTGCTGCTTTCTACAGAGCTGTAAGACTCAGCTGCAGAGAATCCTGGTTTTATTGGTGTGACTCATGGTGGTGTTTGACTAATGGTAAAACTGGGAATAATCCAAAGCGCATATGCGAGTTCCATTTGTTTTACACTCCTGCAATGCCACTGACTCCGGCACCACAGTTACTCCTGATTTACACTGCTGTAAATCAAACTGCAATCACAGTCTGGGAGTACCTTAGCGAGCCCAAACCCAGCATTTTCACATAATTAATGTTCCAAATAGCTAATGTCCTACTTATTTTTCAGACTTCTTTGCACTGTAGTTTTCATCTCCCCTGATTTAGCTGTGTAATTACTTTTCAGTGGTGGCAACAGAGAACATGCTTCCTCCCTGCTATCAAGGCAGCATTTATTTTGTCAGTTAAAGTAATTACATGTGTCACTGAGACTGAGTGTAACCACCAGGGGCCAAAAAGAGAGGAGGTAAGAAACAGGACAAATGATGTAAATAATTCAGTTCAAGAAATGCAGTTTTAGTAATTTTTTTGTCCCTCCAAAAATGGCATCATAGGGATAAAAATATCATATATCAAGTATCACACATCAAGTGAAACAAATACTAAAAGAATTAAAGGAACTGTTTCATAATCATAATGACTTAAAGAGTTTGGGAGTGGAGAGAGCAGAAGAGCAAGACAGGGTATTTTAACTACCACTCATTTCCATAGCCATTTATGTGCCAGCTACTGAAATGATGCTGTTGAGCCTCAAGACTCCCAGAGACAGCCCAGAATTGAACACCACACACTCAAAGCATTTTGGGGGAGAGCATTTTAAAATGCATTTTTTAAAGAAATTCAAGTTAGTCTGTGCTAGGTATTATCAGTGGGACCGAGGCAAACCACAGAGAAGCTTTAACTGAAAGCACATTTTCAATTATTTACTTCAAGCACTGACAATAAACTGGTCAGGGCAACATGAAACTCATTATGAGCTAATTTATATTGCTCTGCTCTGTGCTGCTGTAGTTAGACTGATATAGTCACCCTCAGCTGAGAATTTGTACATTATACTGTATGTCCTAACAGGCAGTTTATGTTTTAGGATTACCAGTCTAATCCTATCAAATTCAATGCTGCCAGTATGTAATCCTGATTAATGTTAGTGTTTTCTAAGAGTGGCACCAGATCAAAAGTAATCAGCAGAAGTCACATGAAAACCCCCCTCCCTGGATTTTAAATCACACATACTGAACATAAATCTCTGTATTATCAAGAATTCTGCTTCCACAAATGGAACACAGTTTGGTGAAAAAAATAAAAGGTCCATAAAAATGAAGCAAATTATTTTTTCTGCTGGAGCAAGAAACCAATAGTTTCCAGCTCAAGGACAAATCATGCAAACAGCAGAATGGGATGCAGTCATTACTGCTTTACTGCTTTTACAGTTAATGCATAAATGTAAGAACTAGACATTATAGAAGCCCTTATCTAGATATTCTGCTAAAAGCAATAATGGGGTTTTAGCACTTAAAAAGGGAACCTAAACTCTTAAACACAAAATTGCAAGCTCCTGCTTAAACCTTAGAGATACCTAAATTAGTTAGTTGAGAAATGTGTCTTAAATATCTGCCAGCGCCTAAAAATCTTCTTCTAAGTGTTTTTTGTAAACCTTTAAATGCTGACACAGGTAAATAACTCAGTGCTTAAGATCAGTCAGGTTCTATCAACCTGTCATAGTGAACTGCTCTAGAATTCTGTAATTGCCCAAACATTTGCTTGAATTGCTCAAAACTTTCTCTGAATTACACGGTGTGGGGGTAGGAAGGAAAGGTTAAAAAAAAAAAAAAAAAGGCAAAAGCTGGTTGTTTCACACATCTGCTCTATAAAATAAATAAAAGTCAGAGTACCTTTAATTCATGCATATA
This sequence comes from Corvus kubaryi, assembly GCF_017639235.1. Taxonomy (NCBI): domain Eukaryota; kingdom Metazoa; phylum Chordata; class Aves; order Passeriformes; family Corvidae; genus Corvus; species Corvus kubaryi. The sequence continues at coordinate 3,432,910 of NW_024581108.1, read as the reverse complement.
CCCCAGCATAGAAAAACACACATCCCCAAGGATAAGAGTGTGTCCTAAACACTCTCCATTTTCTGTCAGCTTCAATAGCAGGACTGACAGTAGGCGAGTATGAACATTCACAACTCTTTTGCATCAGTAGGTTGAGCTCTCACCTTTGGAAGAGGACACTGTGGTTTGGTTCCTCTGGTAGCAATTTTTAAAATGTATTTTACATCAGACAACCACTAAATAAAACTTACAATGAGGTGGGGTAGGGACAGAGCCCTGCAGCTTCTCAGGGAAGTTTTCAACATGAGGCTCTAAATTAAAATGTGACTGTACATTTCCTTCCTTTCCATCTCAAAGAGGGTTTTTTCCCCTTTTCAAAGGTGTACAGCCATAAAAGATGAAAACTGCAGTTCAAATGATCACCCATACTTCACAGAGACGTTCCAAACACATTGCTTAAGAGAGTAACTTTTCTACAGTCCCTTCAAAGAACAAACTTGCTTTTAGGTGTCAACTTCAGGTGACGGTGCATGTCTCTGAAAATTTGGCTGGAAACATGCCATCCTGCTGGGTTTAGCATGCATTTCAGAATGAAAGTACAAAATTGTGAAGACTTCCTCAGTAGTTTTCTGATCAGTACAAAGTCTGGGTTTTATTCCAGTTTCACTCTAAGGGGGCAAACTTTCAAAGCACTCCTTAAAAGCAAATATCTAACACCAAAACTCTACTCTAGACAATGGTTTTAGGGAAGAATTCTACTTTTGGGGATGAAATAAAGGATTTTAAAATTATGCCTATTATTTGGAAAACTCATACTTTTCAGCCCCTTTCAAGACAAGCTTTATTACATTGAAATATTTCATCTTCCAAACATTTAATCATACACCTGATTACTCTGCACATTAGAAATTAAAAGCTTGATCTTCAAAGCCCCCATTATTTTAATAAGAACATTTTTGTAAAGGTATGAATCATATCAGTTTCTGAAGTAGGAAAACTACAGAACAACTAAGTTGAGAGTGCTAGGCAATAACAGCAATAATCAAAAACATTTCACAGGTGAATTTGAGATGGTCTTTAAAATCAGAAAACAATTTTTGCTTGTAAAGGACTTCTGTCACAGACTAGTACTGAGATGTACTTCTGAACAAACACACACAATAAAGTGATGCATTGTACACATTCAGCATTGTACACATCCAGCAACTATTTGTGGAGACTATACTAAATCACATTATTCTAGGCAAAAATAGATATCAGAACTTGCAAACCTACAGCCACATTTTCAGGTGAAACTGGTGTAGTTCAAGCCAAACAGGTACTAAACGGTGCCAGGGCACTGAGCGTCCTACACCTTCTTATTCTGGTTATTTTTTTCATCTGTCTCTCCTTCAGCTGCTCTGTTTACTCTGTTCTCTGGAGCTCAGTGGAGTAGTTACCAGTTCCCTAGGATGGCAGTGGGGGTATTTAATGATCTAGGGGCAGAAGAGACCACCATGCTAAAAATTGCAAATGTACACCACTCTTTTACACGCAGGCCTGCTGAAATGGGGAGAAGTACATGCACAAAACCTTTAAAATTGTAGTGCCTGTGCTTTTTTCCTCCATCAATATGTTAAAGGCAGCAAACAAGTGATCATATAAATACTTTCTGGTGCATTTTAGTGTTGTTGTCCATAGGGGGAGGAGTATATCTTTAATCAATTTAATTTCAAGAAAGACATACTTTTAAAAGACACCTTACACACATGGCATGAAGACAAGAATCTTAAAGTTTCATAGACTATGAAACATAACATTCTTAAATTCTGAAAATGCAAAGCAGCTGCCAATTAAAAGGTTAAACTGAAAATTATTGCCGTGGTATGAGAAAAACCCAAAGAGAAACAAACAAACAAAAAAATCCAGTTGAAGGACAAATCAAGCAAAATCATACGAGTACATCTGAGTTTCTGTGAACTGATCAGCAGATCATCTGTCTTAAATAAGGTCTTCTTGCTGAAAAAGAACACTTTATGTATTGTTATGGCTTATTAAGCCTGGTCATTGCTATTTCCAGGCTGCAGACACCTCTCCCCTGAGAGCTGCACTGAGACAGCTGGGAGAGTCATCTCAAAGCAAATAAAGCTCCATATGTCCAAAGGGCTACATGAACGAACCCTGGCTAATAATTCCTCACAGCACCATGCTCAGTGTGGAACTTCATCATTGTGGGGTCGCTGTAGAGCTGAGAGATGGGAGCGAGGTAAAATGACACCACAGTGACAAAAATGGTGCCAAGGATAAGGAATGGAGAACCTTGGGACTGTTCCTCCCAAGTGTGACGACAGTGTTTTGGTTGGTCAGGAAAATGTACGCATTACTTTTCTCCACAGAATTTGTTGCACATTCTAGTAAATCAATATTATTTCACTGTTCCAAAGAAACTTTCAGATTTGCATAACTCCTAATACAATTCTAAGTAGGTTTTTTTCTACCCTTAAAACAAAAGCTAGTAGCTTTAACTTCTCATTTTCAATTTTATAAATAGAAAAAAGTACAGAATCTCCTCAACATAGAAGTGATTGAAATTTTTCTTCATTTATTTTCAAGAGCTAAGCAAGTATTACAGCATCAGCTTTTCTAATCAGCCTAAATCCTCCCTGTCTCGTGGGAACAGCCCACAGATACTGATAAGGGCCAGGGAAGAAAGAAGGTGATCAGCATAGAATATACACCTCTTCATCATGAAAAAATGCATCACAGTTTAAAATCTCAAGGTCTTAATCAGCATGAAAAGAGTTTCTGAGGGAACAGATAGGAAAAATTAATACAGATTTTTCCCCTCTGTGAAAAAATACGATAAGGTTTATTGGCATAAGCAAAGAGAAAAATGGTATTGTTATTTGCGAGGGTAAGGGTTTATAAGGATTCACTGGGGAGGACTGCATCTCAGTGGGCTTACATAAATTTGTTATTAAAAAAAATAAGGTGACCTGAACTACCAAGACAGACTGAGGAACACGTGTTAAGGAGATGTTACAGCACTACAACAGCACTAGCAGTAACTACCACAAGAAAAACCCCAAATGAGCAAACAAAACAAAGCCACCCAATGAAAAGAAAAGCTTGGGATTTTGCCCTAAAGAAGAGTTGATTCTATCCTGAAGTCTGCATTGTCTCCAGGGCTGCTGCAGCACGTGAACAGCAGCTCCACATAAGGCTGCTCCTGCTTGGTTTAGAGTCAGTTTTAGAACACTTTGCTTTTGCTCAGTGCTCGTGTCCTGCAAGGATGGACAATTCATGGGTGAGACCTTTCAAACTGCAGTGTTCTAACACAAACCCTCAGTCTCACTGAGGAGCATCAGTAACCCAATGTCTGATAACAAAGAAAAAAGACCCCATCAGATCCTCCCAAACAATGTGGCTTCATCATTAGGGGCTGTAATAAAGCAGGAACCCACAGCAGGCCAACAAGGCTGATCTCTGCTCAGATTTCCCCAAAGCTTCTCTTGCTTCTACCTAAGTTCTTGGGAATTTAGACATTGGACACTACAAACATCTACAGAAGTAAAGGAACTTGAGGTTCAGGTATGAACATCAAAGCTTCTATTCAGATATGCAACAGAAAATCAGGCTATGTTTATTTAGCTCTTCATGGTGACTTTTAATGCTGCTTTAATGAGTTTAAAATGTATTCCAACAGCCTTATTCAAACCTGGCTTTCTGTTTATGGAAAAAACACAGAAAAATTGCAATAGGAAATACCTGTCACTGTACCATGTTCAAACCTTAGCCCAAAGCATCCCAAATCTTAAATGATTTCCTGGATTATCACTCAAGAATCATTGCTTTCTTCCAGGGAGCATTCCTGGGTTTTTGTAGGATACATTGTATGATTTTGCAGGACAAGATTATATTATTTAGTTTATGAATACTACTTCAACTATCTACTTTAATTATAACATTTCTTTGTTGGTTTAATCTTGTCACTATGACCATTCACTTCCCTTTCCTGTCCTTTTTTTTTTTAAGGAGTAGAATGTAACTATTTTTTCCATAGTAAGATATTATACACTGCACATAACTTAAAACATTTTCTAGTTGCCCAGCAAAGTCTGCAGTGATGCAAAATTCTAGATATGATCTTTGACATAAAAAAATCTGCAAGATTAAATTTAAATATATGAATTAATATTTCTGTGCACTATTCAAAATAACCTTTTGTAACATATCTAATATTTTTGCAAATTTGCTTTTGCAAGCTGATGAAAATACTGAGGACTTGTTTTTCAAGCTCTGCCAATTCATTTGAATTTCCCTGTATTGTGAAGATAAGGTTTTGGGAATTGTGAAACTTCACTGTACGAGGTGCAACTGTATCTATCATCTCGGACCATTTGCTTCCTCTAAAAAATTCCTTTGGTTCATCCTAAAGCTCCATTTTCAGGTTAAAAAAGGTAATTGAAGGTGAGCAGGAAGCCTGATTGTGCTTTAAAAAAATCACCATTTAACCAGAACAAAAACAAAGGAGGTACCTTCGTATTTTAATGCAGCAGGCTGAAAACAGATATTTAAATCCCACATTAATTGTCTCTTTTAATATTACACTGTGTACTATGGGAGACAAAAATACATACAGATGTCCTGGGATTTCAGTGTCAAACTGTGCTCTCAGTACTTCATAGCAATATGAAGAACTTTCTATTAAGAACTTAATAGAAAAAGCTGAGTTAAAATTCAAGATTTCCAGTACCAATGGTATAATGAGAAACACATAGCAACAACTACAAAATATATTTTCCGAAACAACACCACTGATTAATTCTGCTTCTTAAAGAAAAACTCGCAACTTTCCAATCCCACGGTTTAAAAACAAGTTATACTGCTATATAAGGTAAGAGCAGCCCTCTTTATTTCAAACTCATTTTTTTATTGCTGATCAGACTATTAGTCAATGCTAATATTTTACTTCACATTAGAAAGTGATTATTGGTCAGCATAACCCCAACCCTACCTTTTCCTCCCATCTCTCACAGTTCTGTACATTAGAGTGGGAACAGGCATTGATCACCCTTCACCTGAAGGGAGGAACCGCCTCAGTAACTGCCCTTCCCCTTTCATTCCTAAAGAAGGCATGGAGTGAAGCCACCAGAACATGACCTGTACATCTTAAGCATATATCACAAACCAGAGCAAGAAAATCAAAGTTCATAACCACCAAAATTAGAAGGCCCAAATGCTCAAAGCAGCTTTAGGCCCTTCCCAACCTGTGTTGATATTCTTCCATGTTCCCACCCATGTCCAGGTTAAAGAGAACAAGACCCCCAGCAGTTCACTTTTGCACCTCAGTGTCTGTCAGCAGCTTCCTTCCCACTGTCATCCTGCAAGAGCCACACACAGCCAGTGTGCACAAAGGAACCCACTTGTCTATGGGAATACACAGAAATGGGTAATTCTATAAACCCCATTTTTCCAAGCAGAATATTATTTCACAGAATATTAAACCTCTTCACACAGTGATGTTGTGACATCCCTGAATCCAAACTGCAATGGAGCTTCTGATTATTGTTGTTGCTTCATAGAAAAAAATAACACACAATGCTGCTAAACTGGTATTTTTAGTATTTTTCATTTAAGTACTACTAGGCTGAGGACATATAGAAGACATTCATCTTATTTTCATGCCTGAATAAATCTCTAAAAAAGGCTTTATAATGAAAAAATTAACACCAAATTTAGCTATTACACTATTATGAAAACTGTTATCCTCCTTTTCATTGTGATAGATCCTACAGTGTTTTAGGGCTTTTCTTACTGAAAGGAGGAGCCAAAAACCCCCCAGAACTATCTGGGTTGTTCTTCTCCACCCTGGGTCTGTGAAAGTGATTAATCTCATCCATGTGTGTCGCCCTTCGCTTGTCACTACTGAATTTCTTATCAGTTTTTCAGATAGATTTGGGGTCTGGTTGTTTGTTTGAATTGTTGCTGGGGTTCTTTTGTTTGTTTGTTTTGTTTAAGATCATTCAAGTATCCATCAGAAGATAAAATATCTTCTAATCAAATGAAGAAGGCTTATGAGGCTCATTAGGACAATACATGTTAGTCTGTTTTTAAGACAGGTACTGTCAAAAAATCCGAATTTATTTAGTCATAAGGAACAATATAAGACACTCTGAGAAAGTATCACATCTGAAAAAAAAAAAGAGCCCTATGAAGCTGGCTTGAAAGGAAAAGAATAGTATACATCAAATATTCACTGGGCCCCTAATTAGTATTCATTTCTGTTTTAAGTGACAAAGAAACATGGCAAATGGAAAAAAAAGTTACAGAACCAGCAATATTTAAAATATCGATGTCACTTAGCTCGCCAAACTCATTATTTTCTTTTTTTTCTCAGGCTATAAACAGCATGCCAAGAGAAATAGTTTCTGTGTGTGGTCATTTCTATGCACTGATGTATTTTATAATTTTCTGAGGAACCATTTCAATCCAATGCGAAAAATGCTGCAGGCAACTGTGGACTATTTGATTTTTTCCAACTGAGAGGCTTTACTATGTGATTCCAATAACTGTCAGTTTTATCAAATAGCAGAACTTTTCCATTTAATAAATTCTGCTTACTTCTTTAATTTAGGACATGCTCTAGACTACCTCTTAGTGTTTCAGGTTGTCTTTATCTCACAGATCATTCCAAGACATCCAACAGGAAACAGCAAATCAAACTTACTCCACTATTCACTAAGCATGCAACCAAGTAAATCCATTAATTACTTCATGGAGGCATTTCAAATGGTTCACATTTCATTTAAATCGGGCTACAAAGATCCTTGGAGTAATTTCACCAAGGTTTATTCAGCAGTGAAGTCCTATCTCATGTTACCCTCTGTCCACAGGCCTTTGCATCGTGTGCAGCCTCTTCTCCTCAATACTACAGCAGTTTTCTCAGGGATAAAGACACCAAAAAGAAGAATGCAGCTCAGAAATATGACAGAAATCACTGCTAAAATGTACTGGCAGTTTGCACACAATCAGAATGCCACCATTTGAAGAAATCTGATCTACATGTTTTGGCATCACAGAATTAATTTTGGTTTTCAGTATGTCACTGCTTCAATCAATTGCAAGTGTCTGTTTCCCCAAATTCAGTGGGTGTCAGAGCTGTTCAGTGAAGAATCAGGACACATTTTAGGGTAACATTTACCCCATTAACACAATCCTTGTGCTTGTCTACCTTGTCTATATTCCTGGCCTCAAGCCATGTTTATATCCCTGGATGCTGGGTCACATGGTGCTCACATACCATGTTCCATACTGGGATGAACAGTGACACGAGGAATTGACAATTAGGTTGCTGCAGTTCTTTAAAAAAAAGTCATATTGCTGACACAAAATAAACCCATGAGGGGTTCAGAAGGTATTTATTAGCAAAAGGAGTACAGGAGTTTCTTCCTTGCTAGGAATACTTTCCAAATCTAATGCATCTGCTGCTTGCCAAGCTGCTTGATTATTTTTGCTTCTGTTTGGATATCTGTGTCTGCAGAAATGTGAGCACAGAAAATTTAAGTCTGATAAGAATAAAGGAGTTGTAGGTGTGTTCAGAGGTAAGAATGATCTGCTTCACAGGAAAACTATATATAAATGGTGAGAAAAAATCAAAGGCTACATGTCCATTCATTTCAAGTATTTAGCTATCCTACTAGAGGATTATTAGTTATTAAATGCAAGGTGAAATACAGGTAATGACATCATCACTGACAGAGATTTGATTTGTTAATCAAAACAGAGTTGAGAATTAGACACATTTAGAGTTAAGTACAGATTTGACAAAGGAATTATATGTGTAACTATGAATATAAATGAGAAGCTAAAGGGTGAGGCCATCCCTTATATACAGTACAGCTGTATAAGGCATGTGATGATCCTTGGCTGGGATAGTTTTTGATCCTGACAATATGTAAGGCCACCTGGCCAGGAGCAGAGGCTCCTGAGAGGGAAAGGAGGAACACAAAAGCACGTAAACAAAAAAATGGAGATCCTGTAGTCAATCACATATATAAATATGTGTGTGCATGTGTACACATCCACATCAAAGCACATCCCTCCTTGTCTGCCACATAACAAACTGTTGTCCTGTCTGCTGCCAGCCTCCATCCCTGCTCCTGATTCCTGTTTTCATTAATTCATGGCAGCTTGCACTCCTGTGTAACACATGCCATTAGGTGGAGAGAAATCTTTACCAGTGATTCTAAGAGCACTTACTATTGTGAAAGACTTTGACAAGGTCTTGTCACATTAAAGGCACAGGGGTTAGCCCTGGAACCAGTACAAAAATCATTCAAAGCAGGGGAAGTCTCAGGCTGGCTGTCAAATGGTTTGGAGCAAGCACAAAGACAGCCAGTTTTAATTGGAAAAAAGGTTATCCACACAGGTTTGGACAATGTGTCTCTCTTCAGAGGGGGAATAAAGCTTGCCTGTAAAACTATCTATTATACAAGTCTGGGACGGTAGAAATACAAGAATATTTCCAGAGACTTCATTCAGTCTGCCTTTGATTTAGCTGATCTCCTCAGAGACCTACAAGGCCAACTATACAAGCTACAAAAATGACTAAATATCTTAAACCTCACACAAGGCTAACATTCTCCATCAGCATCTATTTTGTCCAGTTAACCAACAATCTCAATTTCTGCTGTCAGAACTAAGGGGATCACATCTGATAATGTTTAATTCTATTTCAGCCTCTAAAATGCTATAGTATTTCAGGCTTTCATAAAGTAATTTTGAATTTTCACTGTGGTGTGACACAGTTCAGAATATGTGTATACATATATACAGCCTAGTACATAATGAGGACACTCGCAATGTTTCATGGTCTTGCATACTTTTTTACTGAAGTTCACAGATACAGGAGATGAAATAAATATTTACCAGTTTCAGACATTAGCTACTGCTGAAAATTAATGACTTCTTGAAAACTATTGACTCGTAGATTATAACAGGAGCTGAAAATACCATTCTGATGTTTCAAACTCAGAGTATTTGCTTATTAAAATGATTGGTGGCTGAGGAATTCCTTTTTTAAACTCATACAATCACTCCTGTCATTCCATCATTCCAAGTGTGATTCTTTCCACACAATAAAAAGTGAGCTCATGTGTTTCACAAAATTGTTTTAGTTGAGATTAAGAAAGTTACAGTTGGTAGGCAGAGGGAGTCCTTTATTGTTTCACAGTCTTTCAGAGCCAAACAACAATCTGAGTGCCTAAGGAGGTAGCACCTGAATTAATTAATGGTCTGGAATGACAGAGCAAGCTCCCTTCCTACCAGCTAAAATTACACCAACTGCCAGACCTTTCTCTCTATTATTTTCTCTTTAGTCCTTCGGTGCATAAATCCCTGAATTATGAGACTGATACGCTACACGAGTAAAAAAGGTATTGTAGAGATTGAAGAAAATTTTCATTTGCAACACACACAAACAAGTAACCAGCAAAGACCAACAGAATCTGAAGTGTGCAAATAATGTGCAAAAATGGTCTGTATATGAGAAATTCTTAATGTCTGCACAGCAGCCAAGATGCCTCACAAACAGATCAGAAATAGTCCTCAAAGAAAAATCAGGGAAAATTAAAAGAAACTCCCCAAATAATTCTGTTGGTGGCTTACACAGGTCAGCTCAGAACAAAATTCTCCCTGCAAAATCAGTAAAATAAAACCCCTGCCTTCAGAAATCCATTTTTAGGAAGTCTTTAAATGTGAACTGACTCTGGGACAACGCTTGAACCTAAGTCCTCACACTAATTTCTACCCGTGGTTCCAACCAACTCAATTTCTGTGCCCACTCTGGTTGACTTTCTAGGGAACTTTAAACTGTGAATATCAAAATCATGGATGCAGCATCCAGAAGCCATGGACCTCGTCTTCCAGATCTATTTTATGCTGGTACACATAAGTGCAAAAAGACATTGCCACTGGTGAAGATGCCACCATTGCATCCTCCACCCATGCTTCACACATTCCCCACCTGCTCAGCATGGCATTCACCCTGCTTGCCTTGCTTCTCATTGCTGTTAGAGACCAATTTTAACCTGCCACCAGCCAAGGAAAATCTGTCAGAATTCACCATGCTCTGCAGGCTGTGCTCACTCATTTACAAGCTCTCCTTTCCTCCTGGAGAATCAGAGACAGATCATTGCATCTGAACTAAGTGAACATAACACAGTGAATCATAAGCCAGCACCAGAATCATCAGGGCTCATTTCCACAGCTTTCAACAAGAGATTCATACATTGCCCAGTTATTTTCTCAATTTTTCAACACATTTTGGAATACCTTGGAAAAACCTAGAGAGTCACAAGCTGAAATGTTAACAGTGCATGGAAGAGACACAGCCTCACAAATTTGCTGCAAGCAAGCAGCATTATCTATAATTTTTCTCACCAAAATGAAATCCTAAATAACCCCATAACTGGTCAACTTTAACACTGACTGACAAAGGGGCATAAATGAGAAAAATACACTCTGGGAAGAATGTAAGAGAACTCAGAAAAGATCATAATCATTAGCTATCCAGATGGTGCACTTACTGCTGCTTAGCTTTGAATCACGAATTTAGCACTACATAAAATTCTTGACAATCTGCAATTTCAACAAGAGTGAGTCTTTTCCAGATGATTCCAATATTAACCACAAAAAAAAAAAACCTGGATAAAGATACATTGTTTTGAGCTTGTTCTATTTTTTTCTAGTGAACCTCTGCTTCTTTGAACTTGGACTTTAATCTTTGTTTTCAGGTTGTTCTACTTGCAGAAATGATGATCTGTTTATACAGCTGGTGTGATAGTAGAGATTTGTAAGAACAGGAAAAGTTGCTGAATTTTTCTCTGTAGCTCTTCCAAGCTCTTCTGTGCTTCAAAGCACACAGCTGTGTGATAGCCACAGATAGCACAAGCAAGCAAGACAGGTGAACAAAAACGAACCACCTGTGTCTAGAAAGGCTTCAGAGAGCTGGTACCAATATCAGTGTCCACAGTTTAGCCAAAACTACAGGATTTTAAGTTTTTAAATAGAATCTATTTTGACAGAACTCACAGAAGGCAAGCATTGGAATGGAACAGAAAGTTACTAGAAAATGGGGACAGATTCACCCTTGACAAAATCAGTCTATGAAGAAAAAAAGAATAAAGGAAAAAACCTATTTTTAAGCTGTTAAAGCACTGAATATACCACTCAAAATCCTCTAAAGGATTCCAGAGATAACAGTCCAAGAAAGAAGTTCAGTCCCATACAGAATTCTCTATGGCCACATCTGATTTTATGTCCATTTGAGTCCTTTTTTTCTAGAATCATGTACAACTAAATCTCACAATTATTTTAATGTTCCATCTGTTTAGGCACACCCAGTAACTATTCTGCCTAATTATGCTGACACACAGTGCAGCCAGCAAAATCTTGAAACTCATCATAAAACACTACTATTTCTCCTGAATAAAATAGCAGCAAAGTGAATGATGATGAGCACAGGTTTGCTTTAGAGTGAAAAAGAATCTTGCACCATGATGGTATCCAAGATATTTTGTCATTGTTTCCTGGTCAGATCTCTCTCTCTGTCTTTATACTACTGATTTCAATCCCAAATACATAAAAATTTATTCGAATTTCACCTCTAAAAACTCCCCTTTTCTTTAAGAGAAGCCTACTGGAAACCTCTCTCCCATTCCCAGCTTCATGCACGGTACTCTCTTTGGAGTGTACTTGTTACAACGCAAAATATTCTATTTTCAGCAAGCCATCCTGCAAATCCAACCTCCCTCGTTCTGGCTTGAAAATGAATCTGGACTGTTCACCATTATCCACTGCATAGGGAACAGTGTCTGAGTGATTGTGAAATAACACTCACAGACAATTGTATAAAAAACGTGGCAACATGAAGCAGTGAAAGCCCTTTTAACCTTACTCAGCTGATTTAAACTTTTAATTTTGTTAGTGAAAAGTGACACAAAATGTTACCTATGTCTTCAGTAGACATATGCCCATTACATATTTCCTTGTGGGACCAGAGTGTTTACTCAAAAAAATAGTCTCATTTACTAGCTGAAACTACTTGCCTATCTTAAATATTTTTAGTTATCCAAATGAATAATATAATCTGGAAATTCTCTGCTAAATGTAATGCCTGGGCTTCGTTTTTTCCCCTGAAAATGTAATCAGCCCTTTACTTAACTGATACGAACAACAACCTCTGATTCAGCTGCCCAGTTTTGCATCACAGGTAACTGATGGCTGAGGAAAATGATAGCAGGTGTATTTTACACTGATGTTTGTCCAAACTGCCTCGTGAATTAATGAATATATTTACAGAAACCAGGAGTAATATACTGAATGCTCATAGATTAAGAAAAAATTAATAACATATTCACTGTACAATGAATAATTTAAAGAAAGATTATCTTAGAGATTCTTTACTATCCTCATTTCTGGGTCACAGATGCTCTTTGCTTATTTTGTCATTTTCTTCTCAGGAATATCCTGACCCATGATTTTAAAATCACGAGGAAAATAAAGAATTTACAATATAGGAAAAGCCAATAAAAATATTTCCAGTACCATACCAGATCTACATAGAAACTATTCAAGAAATTAGTATTTTTCACCATTAGTTTTTATTATTTTCAAAGCAGAAGGAAACCCCAAACCCTGACTCCCACTCCTTTTTTTTTTGTTCCTAATCATTTGAAGAACATTTCAGAGACTTATGAACAAAAATTAAGTACACTACATCCTTCTTTCAGGATCTAATACTCTGAAAGTTGCCTTTCTGAAATTCTGAAACATTAAATAAGGCCAAAAGAACCTCAAGAATATTAAACAGGGAAATTACAAACTTGGTTTTCAGATATTAAAAGCAAATACACCCTTCTCATTTTCCCCCTTGCAGTTAAACTGCCACTTTCACATCAATATCGTTTTATTTGCCTTGCTCACTTCCTCCTGAGGCATTCAGTCAAAATCATCTGTGGCACATCAACTAATTTCAACCTAGCTACAAAATGGGTGTACTTGTCAGGAACATATTTACTTTGAATATTACACAACCTAAAACTACGAGAAAAACGAAATTTTAGCAGCCTCTTTTTGGAATAGAATGACTGAACATCTCTGAAGACAGATTAGACAAGGGATGACATTAAATTGTTGCCTAAGATACAAGGATTGAAGACTGAGCAACATGGGAATTTTCTTTCAGTTTTACATTTCAAAGCCAACCAGCTAAAATCCCCACCACCTGCTGATTATCCAAAGTCCCAAATCATAATTTTCCTTCTGTCCTGACTAGGCTCCAAAAACACTCTTGTTTTTTGGCTTTGCCCTGACAGAGAGTCTCTCTCACCCCTCTTTGATCACAATCTTCCATGCATCTCCTATTCCTCTTCTATTTATTAGTATAAGTTCAATTGTAAAGCGTTCATTCTCTATTAAATGCTTTACTCCTCACATCTCAGTTCTCTTTCATTGCTTTTTAGCCTTCAAATCAATTTTTCTCATTGCCCTCTTTCCTGGACCACATCATTTGAAGGTTCCCAGTGTCAACAGACTCTCCAAAGGTCCCCTTCCCACAGTGTAGCTGCAGCGACTTTGATGTAAAGAAAATCTTTATGACTCCATGGTTCTCCTTTAAGAACTGCACTGAGAGTGCTTCAAAAATAATGATACTTTTGTGTTTTGCATTTCACATAAAATATTTCCCACCACAGCAAACGCTGTAGATCACAAATGCATTTCAACAACTGGCTCACAAAACTAAAATGCAAGAAGAGAAAGTACTTTTTTCTCCCTTCATATTTGTTAAGGTTTGCTTCTATTAAAAAAAAAAAAGGCTTATCCAAACCACATCTACAAACAAAATTTAAAAAAACCTGATTAGGTATAACCTCCCTGAGCTTTATGCTGTATTAGAGATAGAAGTTTTTAAGATAATATTGTATCTCACATTTCCTCTAAAAATGTATTTGATTTTATAGCAAAATATCTTCAAAATACAAATACTACTTCTGAAGTAAAAATTAATACTAATTTTGAATAAAATCCAAACACAAAGTAGCCAGTGCCCTCTGAAATACATCTTCCTCAGGCTGCTGCAGGTACATCTTTAGGAATTACATGCACTGTCATCAAATTAGTATATTCCATTGCAAAGCTATGCTTATTTCACTTCTGCTTTTTTTTATTTAGGTCTCACTGTACTTGAACTGTATTTAGGGTACATGGGTCACAAAGAAAACTTCTTTAAATATATTCCTGTGAGATATGAACAATCCCTGGGTTTTGGGCCTTGGAGTCACAGTTCACCTTTTGAAGAAAATTAATTATTTAAAAGACCAAAAGATACAACCCCCTAAGTTGAGCGTAGAAGCAGCAACAGGAAGTTGATCTAATTAGCCATGAAAAGCAGGCAGAATTGGGAAGGAGGTGAATCAGTGCTGGTTGTATGCAAATTGATCTGAGGCATACTAATTTTAACATAAAGATGTGTTGGAAGTCCTTTTTCTGGCAATGACCACAAGAACTTCCATCTAAGCCAGCACAGCAGGTAACAGAGATAAGGTATGATGGTCTGTGCAGCATCAAGGATTTTTCTCACAGGAACAAGGATTTTCTGATTAAAAGGAGGATTTTTTTTCTCATTACTTCAATAATCCCTAGTGTTTTTCCAATATTAATAGGTCTTGCTTTCCCTTACAAGAGAGAAATGAATTTTCTTTGGTGAATAAAAAATGAATTCTCAATCTAATGATTCTGATCATATTCTGGAGTCCTACATTCACATGTTTCCCCACACCATGATGTTAAAAAGCAGCAATTTTTTTTCAATAACTTCATGACGTTGTTGACACCCTTGCCACAGAAATACTGCTAAGCACTTTTGTCCTTCAATTTTTATCAGTTGATTCCCCTCACTTACTTGTCTTTTTGCCATTTTAAAATATTAATCAATGTAAGCTGGAAAAAGATGCACCTTTACCTTGGTTTCTATATTGTTTTCTTGCACCTCATTAAGTCACAGTGAAAAACACTCTGGGATACTGCAAGCAGGAAAGAGAACTCTCTTTTCCTGTTTATTATTAGAGTTCATTGCCTAAATGACACCTAAGATGACCAACTCCCTTCAAAGGACGTTTCTCACAAGGTGGAAAACCCTCAGGACTCCTCAATGCACGGCAGCAGCTGCATGTCCCAGAAGGATCAGTCAGAGAGAGCATCCCTTGCCTGCCAAGCTGCCTTCCGGTGATGAAGCTGATCTGGAATCCACGTCATGGACTCATCCTCGGATTGCAGACCAGCAACTCCCATTTGTGAAGCACAGCTCTGAAGTTCTGGCTGCTTTGAAGGCTTTTCTTAATTCCAGCCTGACTCAGAGCTTCCTGGGATAGGGACTGCAATGTTTGATCAGCTGTCAAGCTTTGTCAGGAGCAGAGGCACAGCACTTTTAACTCTCTGCATCTTCGTTAAATCTGCTTCAGCTTTTCAGCTGCTGCCTTCAAACTGAATGCTGCTCAATACAGCCCTTAGAACAGCTATCTCCTCACAAATCTTTTGTTTAATTAGGCTGGAAACTGCTATGGCAGAAGAAGAAAGAGAGCAGACTAACGTATTTGGTGACATAAATGAATTGACCCACAGTGGTAAAGCCCAAAGGAAAACTGAGAAGCTAAGAACATTAAGAGCAGCCAACTTCAAAGGTGACTGTACAACCTTAAATTGTTTTGTTATTTTCTGTATAGAAATATTAAGAAAATTGCGATTGAGTATTCCAACACAAGCAGTAAAAGTGAAGACTACCCTTCTGGTTGTAACCATATTCTTCATTACCGGAGAATCATGTCCCACCCCTGACAAAAGCTATCATGAGAAAACTATTTTCTAACCATAAAATTCTTTATTTTCTCAGACTTGCCCCAATATTCACAGTATTCCATCTCACTAATTCTAGAGCTTCAGAAGGCTTATTTCCCCAAAACCAGTTCATCTGCCTCCCTATTTTGCTGAGTCTTCTTGGGCACACCCAGTATTCTTAACCAAGAGGTTCTCTGCACATCTTTCATGACTCCCTAGAATCTAGCTCTGAGTTATGATTAAAACTGAAAGAGACAGATGATCTCATTTGATCAGTGCTGCTATTTCTCTTCATATTTCTGCCTTTTTCGCAGTCCTACTTTCCCGTATCTATTGTCAATACCTCTGCTTCTTGTTACTTCAGTGTGAAGAAAACATCAATTTGACTAGAATTACAAAAACCAGAGACGACTAGTTACTGTGAAAATATTTTCCCCCTCCTGGGTACAATCAAGGAAAATCCATACACTGAATATAGGTAAGCATTAAATGAAAAAGCCTCACCAGTATGGGAAAATGTTGTATGTCATAATTCTCCCTTGTTAAAATGGCTGCTTACAGTGCTTCAGCAGCTTCACAGAACATGTTGAGTTGACTTTGTCACACAGGAACTCTGAGGGGTGAACAAATTCCATCACATGGAAAGCACATGAACAGCAACAGCAGTACTGTACCAAATTTTTTACTTGATATGGCACTTAGATAAATTTGCCTCAGGCAACAAGTAAATCATGTTTTATCTCCTCTCAATGCCAAGTACACAGCAATGCAGGGAACAAAACTGCTGTACAATTTGACAAAATCCGTGCTCTGTTATGGGCATACCTAACCATTGAATATCAGCATATTTTCCCCCTCCTTCAGGGTTCATTGCTTGTGTATTTGAGGAAAGCACGTGCTGTACCAGGCTGCTTTCTCTCTGAACTCTGGGAAAGGGAGAACTCTCTTAAGAAACCCAAGGCTGAGCAGGCAACGGCTTGTGCATGGTTTATGTTGTGGAATAACTGCACCCAGAATGTTCTGTGTATTGCTTCAGAGAGAAAAGGAAGAACCTGAAGGCCCACAGAAGTCAAGGAAAACTCTTTCATTTCCACAGGTTTTGTTTCAAATTTTATATGCAGGGGTAATTGGCTCTTTCTGTACCATGGCCAGTCGTTCAATTATAGAGACAACTATTATTTACCAGTCCTAAAAAATAAATTAAATTTGCTGTAATATCTCCATTAACTCTAATACAGCCTATCATGTAAATCTGCAACTCTATTTTGGCATTCAATAAATCACATAACTATCAGACCTAAGGAGTATTCAGGGGCTCTAAGATCTGACTGGAGCAACCCAGAGTAACCGCCAAGGTTATTATGGTCTGTTTGGTCAATCAGGCTGTAATGTGTGAAAAGAGATGTACTAGAATTTGGTGCTCAATTCAGTGAATGTCCATGAGATTTTCACTAATCCTTGAACAGTTCTAATGCCAGTGTATCATTCATTATCTTCTCTGTCTCAATAGATTCACATATGAGAGAGAAAAACACTCAGTGATTTCTTTCTGATTGCAGCAGGGAAGAGAAGACACTGTTCTCTCCCCTCACTGTGTCCTAATTCTTAGTTGGGAAATTACAAAAATTGCTTTCCTAGAACTTGTATATAGGACAGAGAAGGGTAAATGTAATAAAGAAGGTTATTGGTACCTGAGATTTATATTTATTTATGGGATGGGCAAAAAACCATTACTTAACTGCTCCTCATTATACAATCACGGTATAGGATGTTTCTCCTAAAAACTGCATATCTTGATGAGCACTTTCTGTCTGATCAACTCCAATAAATCTTTTACAAGTAACTACAATGATTGTCTTAAAATCATATCTCATTTTATTTTCCATTGAGCTAAAGAAACACTGCAAATGAAAAACAATTCCAAGACTGTCACCTGCTCCCTTTTCCACCAAAAATACGTGCATAAATAATCTATTTATTGTCATTGTCTTTTGTTTCCTATGTTACTGGCATTCGTGCAGCCAAGTGTAATTTGATTTTACCTGAAGATGCATTTCCTGACCAAATGAGCCTCCTTTCTCCCTAGATACTGATCCATATATAGGAATACTATGATGTTCCAGCCTCAAGCAATTTAAAAGATCAAGACCATCTGTCATGTATTACTTGCAAATTATTCACTGGCATCTTTACTTGTTGACACAAAAAAAAAAATTTAAAAAACCCCAAACCCAAACCTAAAGAGCCAGCCCCAAACCACCACGTTATTAGCAAGTTTACAATTGAGAACAACTCAGATTAGTCTTCACTCTTCTCCTTGCCTTTTGTATACACGGGTCCAGAAGCACATTCCATAGGCTCTACCTGGAGATACCAGGAGATGCCTCCAAACTTCCGAGAACCTGTAGGTTTTCTGTAAGCAGTGCATAATACCTTGTATTACTGAAAAAGTAATACTTTTTGACTGCTCTAGCACCGTCAAATGTAAACTGGTGAATTTATTTAAAATACGGTTCTCCAGTAGAAACTGTTTAAACTTTTCACCAGTGAGTGTTATGCAGGATATTTCTCCCAGTCAAGTCACAAAATAATTTTTAAATTAGTAGGAAACAAAATAGGTGCTGCAGGAAAGGCAGATTGTTTTGTTTACTAAGATGACCGTTTGTCCTGCAGAAGTCATGTTTCAGATGAAAGGCACTTTCAGCTGCTGTCGGGGAAAAGAACGTGGAGAGCCACATTATGATGTGATGCTCTGAGATGACAAGGTGACACACAAGGGAATCAACGTGGCCCAGCAAGACTTCTTAGCAGGTGAAGCATTACAGATGAAATTGTCACAAGTGCACAAAATGGCTCCTGAGCTGACACCAAGTGACAGAGCAGTGTACTGCCAGGAGAGTAAATATTGGGATTTCTTAGAGCATTCTGTGAGCGCAAGCAGCCTGCATGCGCTGCACACAGAGCATACAGGAATCCTTTTATAAACAGGATGGCAAAACAAAAATCCATTGCAGGATAGTGCCTTCCATGAACTGTTGTGCATTTTAGAACATACCAAACAGTTTCTCCAGCAGTGCCCAAACACGTGGTCATCTCAAAAACAGCTAAAAAAGAAAATGTTTTATGGCTACTACTCAAGAACTGAAAAATAGCAGGTTTCTCTGATACAGGGCACTTCTCAGGTCTCAGAGGCTGTCATGCTTTGTATTTCCTCAACCATTAAACAAGATGATCATTGACTCCTTTTGTCCTGTGCAAAATCAAATGCATGGATGACTCTTAGCAAATAATTACCTCCCAAAGGAAAGGCAGGAGTGCTGGACTCCAGGAAATGCCTTCAATGGTTTTAGCTTTTAAAACAACAGGAGGGAACTGAACATTAGAACAAATGGCCTAATAGAGACTGAGAAACAATACCCAAAGAACATTTGGGGTGTCACTGTTGTTCATTGCAACATTAATGACATTGACATTACAGCAGGGACAAGGACAGGCTTGCAACAGGGCCACACTGTCACATAAAGAGTGGGATGCTATGGCTACAGCAAGAGCTGGCAAAGGGCTGAGACAGAAGCCTGGTGCAAAGGGAGACACCAATGTTGAGTGGGAACGTTCAAAACAAAGCTCTGCATACAAAGGAAAAAATGTTCACTGGAATACAAAGTCATGGCTTGGAATGAAAGATCCAACTGCAGAGAATGTCCAAAGAGACAGGACAGAGCCCAGGCTGTAAACCTGTACTTGAAAGAGACACTAATGCCATACCACAGGCTGGGAGATTAATAAATAAATAAACTGGAATAAAGGAGGCAGTGAGAAAGCTGTGGGCACTAAGTCTGCTAAATGGACTAAATAACAAGGATGTATTTTTCTGTCTTCTCCTTTTCTTTCCCCTACCGGTCAAACTAATCCACAGAATTTTTCTGGACTATATTAGCCTTATAATTTGTTAGGTCCCCTGGTATCAACTTTAACATATCAATAAAGCACACCCCAAAATCAATTTCCCTACTATGAATTTGTTTTTTTGTTAAATTAACTTCTGCTTATTCAAGACTCATAATATTTATGTGCTTCTGACTCAGACTTAACTCCTATACACCACACCATATCCATTATTCCCAGTTGCATGCTTTAAACAACTATTCATTGCCACTGAAGTCTAAAAAAGTACTTACACAGTTAAAATTAAGTGCATGACTCTGCTTTTGGACTGAGGTCACAGTTTAACACCCTAAGATTGATTCTGCAAATCTACACATAGAAAACAGTACCAAATAAAGCCTTTCTTCAAGGGAAGGCAGAAAAAACCATCTCTGGGCAATTTTGCAAGAAGATTAATCCAGTTATAAAATAATAATTAAATGTATGAGCAAGTGGGTGGTTAATTAAGAGGATGGTTCATCACCCAAAAATATTCTTTTAACATAATGGTAGAGCAACTGGCAAGTAACAAGGACTGCTCTGGAATCTATAATAAAAGCTATTGGGACTACATCAAAGAAAGTTAATTTATTTAGTGCAACAGCTGATAAGACATTTCATATGCACTAAACACAACTGAAATTCTTATTTATTGCATAATAAAAAACACGTGTTCCTCCTCTGTGCTGCTACACACCCTAATACACTGTCTTATAAGTATTCCAGTAAAATGCTTCTGGTAGAAGAAGGGGTGAAAAAAGGTGATTTACAAATGGCCCTTGTTTCCAGTTAAAACTGAACAGTGAATTCTCCACCTTCTCTGACATTATGAAAATGTCACTTTAGAAGACCTACAGGTTTTTCAATGAAATCACGGAAGTTGCAAAGGGGAGAAAGAGAGTGTCCTTAATTCTAAGCACAGCTTTTCTCCACAGACTGAACCAGCATGCTGTAACACAGAACCTGCCTGGTGACAAAAGGAGTTGCTGACAACACTTAAGATCTCTGAAAGGTGATTCATTTTGGAGTAGGCAGGCACAACTGATAGTACAATAGTCGATTTTACAAGGTGATCTAACTTAAACAGTTCAACAAGCTAAAACACAGTTTGTGTGGTAATACATAGTAACTTTGATTTTTGGCATTAACATGAGAATAATGTAGCAGGAAACTGAGCAACTTCCTTTAAAAAGCAATTCTTGCTTCTTTATTGTCTTGCAAACAGCTTATTCTGAATCAGTCATACTGACACTTATTTCCTTATCATTTATCACCAGAACGTTTGACAGCAAAGGTACATTTTAATCTGTTGTGCAAATGCTTAGAATTCATGTCTATCCTAAAACTAATTTAGTCAATTTACCTTAGCACTTGCACAAACTTTTAAGGATAGCTGTAGACCTATTTTCCTTCTCCCAGATGGACAAAGTTATTTTGCAGCTCATTTAATTTGTCACAGATAGTGAAGGGAATGGCAGAAGTCATTTACTTGTCTGTCACACGGATGAAATTTGACTACAGTTCAGTTCCTGTTCAGGACTCTAGATAATTTTGTCCGGTTATAACTCTATAAAGAATTGGAATCTGGGCTTGATACTAACCAAATATTCCAGAAAGACCAAACCTCAATTACTGAATAAAGCTGCTGGAAGTTTTAAGTGAATTCTAATATTTTCCATGTGGACACAATCAACTTTCAAACATTTCAGTTTGCTGGTATGCAGAGCTGTGCAAAGAAAGAGAGCTTCCAGTCCTCCCTATCTACCAGATTGTCACACAGACTACTTCAGATATGGGAGAAAGTCTCTCTGATGCAACCTTCAGTAATCCTCATTACAATCCTCACAGCAATCCTTTGATATACCTGCACCTACACTTTTCTCCTTACAGTCATCAGACCCACCAAAGCTGAAAATCTAAAGCTTAACTTCATGATGACAGAGCATAGGCATGAACCATGAACTGGAGAAAAAAAACTTGAAGCAAAAGTGGGAAGGGGGAGACTTATCCTCAAGGTATTGCAACCATGGAACAGGACCTTCCCTTCAGATTTCCTCATTTGACACTGGAACTGCAGAACAATGAAGTCTGTCCCAGAACCTGGGACAGTCCTTGTTTAACCACATCTGAGATGTGTCAGAGTGTCTCTGCACTTCTGACAGATGCTGCCCCTCACACTGAGAGCTCCCTTCTCCCTCTGCCTTCACTCACCCATCCCATCGAGCCTTCCAGCAGCTCTGCAGTCTGCAGGGATCCAGGGTTGCCCAGGGAGGACAATGCAGAGGCAGCTCCCAGTCTGCAGGCCAGCCAGCCATAGTCTTTGAGAGCACAGCAAAAAAAACCCTGGAAACAAAGAAAATCAAGAATTATCTGCTACAATTGACACAAAAGTCAACAAATTAGGGCTGTTTTAGGGAAGTGGTGATGACAAGTGCAGAGCACACTGTACCCACTTCTTTTATTGATCCCATCAGCCCCTCCCACTTACTCCAAGGGTTCCTGTCTCAGTATCAACCACTGCTGCCATCACCCATCCAGCACTATCTGCCTTACCCAAAAGCTTTTGGAACCTGTAAAATACCCAAGCTTAACTTGTTCACAGATTTCTTCAAACTTAGAGTGCAGTGCTGCCTCCTTGATACCTTCATGGAAAACAGCAGAACAACAGAGTTCAGACTAGGGACAGGTAAAGACCACTGGAGAAAACCAGATCAACATCAAAAGTTTAGAAAAAACCCAACTCCAAAGTACTCCTATGTACTCTGGGTATACACTCAGCACCGAGTTTTCAAAGGAGCTTTAAAACATTATGAGCTCTTCTCCCTATTTCCAAAGGTCTTTTGAAAATCCTAATCTTACCTAGTAGACAGAAAGCCACTAAATTCTGCACCAACTTTGACTTTAGATGATTTTAAGATGATAACATGTCATAATGTCAAACTAAACTGATTTACAAACGTAAACTTTAAAATCTATTCCCTCCTTTAAGAGCAAAAAAGGTGGCTATTTCCCACAGATAAAGAAAATCTTTTCTTCTCTTTCTTTTGCATTAATTTAAACACGTTGGTTCAGATACTCTTTTGCTGATCAGTCATTAAAAATCTAATGAATAGATGTCTATCTAATCTATGGATCCAAAGACACACACACAAGAAAAACAAACAAAAAAACTTCAACAAAAACCCCCGAAGAACAAACCACTAAAAAACCCAAACCTATGAACTAAATCTAATAAAATGCCATAGAATTTTGAAAAAAAATCTAAGTTTAAAAAAATCACTTTAAAAATCAGTAACAGCTGCTTAGTGACAGTAGCTTTAGATAACACAATTTACAAAATATGCATGCTTAAAAGTAAGGAGATGAGATTACTGACAAATCCTTCACTGTCCACATGCAAAACACAAACCTGATACTCTGACATTTAAATGCATAATTCTTACAGGACCAATAAAATTTATCCATACAATAAAGTATTGCTCTTTCATTATTCATCATAGGCTACACTGACAGCACAAAAATCACCCAAAAAATAATCTAAAAAATTGCATAAGCACACAGTGACACGGTGCTAAGCATCAAATAGAATTTTCAAGGTATTATTTCTCCCCCACTTAAAAATAGACACTCTGATTACTGCACATATAATCTCTTGAAAAAAGTTATAAACTATTTTTTCCCCACAAAAACCCACATGAATGGAATTTTTGACTTTTCCTGACAAGTACATTTGCAAAAAAACCCCAAATACTACATATTTGTATTAAAATGACATCAACAACTACTGCAAAATGCAAGCAGAAGTTAAGATTACTGTGCTTTGTTAAAGTATTCACCCAGATACCTGATAAGAAAAATGTCTTCCATGGCAGATTATCTTGCTTTTAAGTGCTTATGTGATGGGTAAGTGTTACTGTTCTCACTGAGCAACTTTTAACTGTCCTGCAGCTTTATTTTTATCAATAATAGGTTCTTTATAAAGGAAATAGAAAAGAAATGAAAAGTTCAAATTCTGCAGGAGCACTTTAGAAGTTTAATTTCAACAATGGGATCAGACATAAAAATGAAACTGAACAAGCACGGCTCCTTAGCATATATATTTTTATTGCTCAAAAACATTTATAGTGGAACCAGGACAGGAGGAACTTTAGGTGACTTAGTGATAATCCACCTCTAACAGTGGATATAATTTCACAATGAAAATTAACATTTGGTACATTTAACAATAAAACCCTTCCCAAATACAGCACACATGCCTGCAGCAATATGTCATCAGCACCTTTTACAGACTGCGTGAATAAATGGAAATTGTCAGTTTTGCTGAGAAAGCAAAAAGAAAAAGTGAAACAAATGAAGGAAGTAATTAGAAGCCCAGTGAATATACTGGTATAAATACCATTATCACATAGATATTTTTCCAATTAATTTTTGGGGTTGCTATATGAGAAAGACTGTTGTGAAATCCTAATTAGCTGATCCAATGGCCTTTAATTCTCATAACAATGGTAATTCATGAGCCTTACTCTACACCAATTATATCTCTCAGTAGCAATGACTTGCAGGACTCTTTTGCTTTCCTATATTAAAATGACAGACACTACTTTGTCCTTCACTATTCCCTTGGCCATAAAAAAATAGATCTCCTTGGATTTTAATGAGGTTAAAAGAGGTACGAATTATAACAGACATATAAAATATTGTTTCTGAAAGTAAATCATTTGATAGATCATTTAAAGCTCATAATTTGTAGAGATGTAAAGAATGTTAATATGAAGTTTTCTATGTGATAAAGAAGTTAACCTCCTGCCTTTCTGGCTTTTCTGGCTTACTCAGATGAGCTGAACTTTTAGAAAATGTCTTCTTTTCAACCTTCCCCCCCCGCCCCCCCAGGGAAATAATACTTCTACATTTACACAAACAAGATCAGGTATAACCTTCTCTATCGGTTTGTACTGGGAAGAACCTCACAGCTCTCTCTTGAATCTTCAATCATAAACGTCATATTCACACAGATTTCAAGTGCAGGATATTCTCCAGAAAACAAATTACAACAAGCAATACAAATCCTGTGCTGACTGAATGTTTCTGACCCTACAGAAGGGAATTACAGAATCATTTGGCTTGAAAACCCTTTAAGACCACCAAGTTCAACCTCCAACCACTAACCCAGCACTGCCAACCCACCACTGAAACATGTCCCTAAATGCCACACCTGTACATCTTGGAAATACCTGTAGGAATGGTGACTCAACCTCTTGGTTACATCACCCTTTAGCTGAAGATATTTCTTCTAATAACAGATCTAAAACTGACAAATAAAACCAGAATACTTCTATGTCCAGTCACTTCATGCCACTACTTCCCAAAATCATCTTTGCAGATAAATATTGCCTTCCATGCCCCCTTTTCCCTCCGTAAGATTTCCAAGATTGCTGTGGGGTTTAGACTGCCTAGAAAAGCAGATGCGTAACTATAGCAAACACTGTACAAGCATCTTAATCTCACACAAATTTATCATATTCTAGCCAACAGTAGCTGGAGTCCTTTATTAAAAAAACTAGAAAAAATTATAGAAGAAAAATACTTGTAATGAAGTCAAGTTCATGTTCTTGTCATAATTCAGAAACTTCCCAGAGCAATTATCAGCCACAATACTCCAGGGAGCAAATTAAGAGTATTGCCTCTTGAGGGGGTCCAGTTCTGTTCCTTTTCCTGAGGTTTTCTTGCTGTACTTCAATGACGAAACATCCTTTAAGGATCTCTTAATTTCCTTATTAATTAAATGTCCTGCAATATTTTGTATAGCATTTATTAATCCCCTTTGTCTATTTAAGAATGCTAATCAAGTACCCTCTAGTTTAAAAATTACTTCACTTGTATCCCCAGAGAGCTGATTCTTACATTTCTGTGTGCCTTTATGCCAGAACTGCAGTTACATAACTGTGAGATTTAGCAAATCACCCATTATCTAGACATTTTCACTGAGCAGCCCAATTTTTATTTACTGACTTTTTTTAGAGAAACTACACATGATGGAATGTTGCTCAAGCAGATGCAGGTTACTGAACAGCTTTAGCATATGTGCAGCTGATCATTATTGTACTTTATTCACACAGAAGCAGCAATGGATTAATTCCACTTTTCAGATCGGCGATCACTGGGAAAATAAAGTTCTCCTTAGGCACCACGAGCTGCCTTCAGCCCACCTACACCTGGATCAGTAACAAGGCATTAAAGCTGAGGATCAGAGCTCCTCTTCCTAGGATCAAGATCTGCGTCACCTCCCACAGCTGCACATCCCTGGCAGAGACATCTGGCTTTCTTAGGGGCTCAAGTTTGGTCTTGAATCACCTTCCTGGTTTAATATTACCATAAAGCATTATGGAAAAATGGGGGGCTGTAAACAGCACTGGCTCAGGATTACAACAGACACATGATAATTTGTGTAACAAAAAGTACTTATTGGCTCAGTGGCCGGTTTTACCAGTGCAAGACAAAGTTTTTGGACTGCAAAGAACAGTTTATCAGGTACCCCAAATGCTCTGCACTTCACCATATTCAAATAAGGGGACGTAGGCAGCGAGGAGTGTGTAAGATGAACATTAGTTCAGGGCTCTGATTTCTTGATCTGTTGTGTGCTGAAGCTGCTCTTCTGAACATATGGCTCACCTAATTGAGGGTTTGGACCAGCACCAAAATTGCAAACTGCGTATACAGGCTGAAAATATGACGATATATGCTTTACAGGAAACCAAAAATAGAGGATGAGACTGAAGGATCATAAAAGCAAAAGAAAGAATTAATTATAAGGAAAAGAGAAGTAATTAATTAAAACCATGAGCTGGAAAAACTAAAATTGAAATCCCAGCAACTTGGCATGCTCTGACTCACATCCAAACAACTCCAAACACAGCTGTGTGAAGGAAATACGTTCCATTTGCCTTCTCTTGCAGGCACCCTCCCCATACAGAGAAAACGCACATCCAAGCAGTTCCAAAAATGACTATCCAGCACTCCGTGAGGCATGGAACACCCAGTGACACACACTCATTGGCCTGACGGCTGCACCCTGCCTGGGAGCTGTGCTGGAAGAGCTGCACTGCAGAACTCAAATGCTTGGCACAGCCTGACAAATACCTACTAAAGAAATTTACCTAATCAGAAAGACACACGGGAAACAGTTCAGAATCAACCATTACTTCACGTTTCCTTACAGATATTGATCATAAACTTGACAGGTGTTTACCTAAAGAGCCTGTTCTGAAACATCTCTACTGCTGATATGAGTCCTGGATTGATGGGAAATTTTTTGTTTTGACTACAAGGAAAGTTTCATTTCTTCTTCAGGTTATTCAGCTCATTATTTTAAGCATTAAATTTTAAGTCAATTGCAAATGAAAAATATTTTCACAGATCTAAGTCACAATGTTGTGTTTTTTTCTATCTCCTTGTTGGGTTTTGTTGGGTTTGCTTTGAAGGTTTTTATACTTCTGCAATTTTTTCAATTCACTTGTTTGATTTTTCCAAAACTTTCAATACATTATTAAAAACAATTTTTACCTGGAATATATAATTATGTAGGATTTATAGTCAGATGAAAAACTCAGAGTATGGAGTACAAAATTTCACTTTTCACATTGAGTATATCCACATCTTATGGGCAGGAAAACCTAAGAATTTGTATTCTACACAATTTTTTCTCATTTAAAACAGCTAAGCAGAAATAAATACAGTAGCATGTTATTAAATATTACAGTTTTTCCTATTCCTGCATTTTTGTGGGCTGAGGAATGTAAAGCTGTTTCAGTTACAGAAGGACTTTAATCAACTGTTAAAATATGATGACAGGTGGCAACATTGCATATATGTGCGAGAAGCATCGCGTCCAAGCACAGAGAAACACAATATCCCAATTCAGGAAAGAGTTTTCTTTATGCTTTTTTATTGTTTTTGAAAGCTCCACAAAGGACTAGGCAATACTACTAGTCCTCGAAAATGCTGTCAGCAAACACGTGGGAATTAAGCATTACCTAGAAAGTTTAGCAGCCCACCTCCGTGGGAAGCAATGGAGCAGTTTGAGAAGAGGTGATTAAAGGAAACCCCAACTGACTTCATAGCACAGCATATAACTGTGACGGGAGTTCTCCAGGTGAGACCTTCCACCAGTCCCAGAGATTCCCTCAGGCAGCCTGTGCCAAGCATTTACCACCTGATAGGTACTCCCTGAATCCTTCAGTATTTGATAACATTGAGAGAGGGACAGGAGTGTCTTAGCTTCCCCAGGCAGCTCCTGGTTTAGAAACAAATTCTACCCTTTTTCAGTAGAGAAGACACTTTGTCAGAAGAGACCTCCTGCAGATGAAAGAACTGTCCCATATGGCTCTCTCCTGGTGAAACAGTGTGATGTTTTGCACAGAACTTAAAATAATCAAAGGAAACATCACACATAAATTGGAGTCATCAGGCAGAACCACAGGCCAGCTGGATACAAGAACTCAGCAGAACAACAAACTGTCCGGGGAGTCTTAGCTCAGTCCATCTGAAGTCACCATACCAGGACCATAAGATTATCTATATAAGCTTCTTATTTTAATGAGCTCCCACTCTGAGTTCAATAAAATCATTCCTTGAGAAGTTTCGGGTTCTCCTGAGTATCCTCAAACTCTTTCGCGTTGTTTTGGCCAAAGGTAGTTGTAAACATTACGTGACATATTCCTCACCAAATGATTAAATTCATTGATGGAGGACTGGACAGCAGCAAATACATAATTTGTTTTTATGTATAAAAATCTAGCGATGTCAAGGTATATGTGAGTCTGAAATCTAATTATTCACAGTGGAACAAAGGAGTTGAGAGAACTTACTGAGCAACTACAGAATATTTGGTACAGGTTTTACTAAAAAGATAGTTATTTAAAGCTGATGCTATTTAAACCTGCAGGATGGAAGCATGAAGCTGAGAAAAACAGTGCACAAGTGTATCACACCATGTCATGGATATAAACCCTCCAGAGGTAGAAAGTGGTTGGTTTCTAGCCCAAAGTCAATGCCAGCCTCTCTAATCAAGCTAAAAACCCCTTAAACAGTAAGTTAAATTGTGACATTGTGATAAGGACATGAGTTTACAAAAGCTGGTGACAGGTCTAGAAAAAGGAAATTAAACAAAGAAAAAAGGCATTTATTTCAAGGTAAATTGCAAAAGCAGAAAAGATATTATCGATTAAGGTAAGAGAAGGATTCTCTTATCAAAGTAATATTCTCTGTGATGCTTGAAAGGTGCCTGGAGGTATTTTACACTGCAAAAGTTTTGCAATAGACTGGTTTAGAGAAGAGAAAGAAGATAAGTGGAGGACAGTTTACACTTCGTTTTTCACTTCACAAGTGTTTAGACTTACAGGAGTTGCTATAATAGTGCTGGTTTAATGGGTGGGGAAGGCATGTTCTTTAACTGAAATTAAGTAAGCACCAAAAACTTAAGAGTGGGGCCCTTTAAAAACATTCATGAAGTTCCATTAGTATTAATAAAGCCCATAGGAAAAAAAAAGTGTAAAAACTGATTGCCAAAAATAAGACAAATTAGAAAAAACATATTTTCTTTCACTGCTTAAAACTCAGTATCTTGTTTTTCACAAGTGCATCAGTCCAACTTCAAAGATCAGAATTTAACATGGTGATTATCAGTATTTTTGAGACCCTCCCTTAATGATATCAACTAAAATCATTGTGTTTAATGGGGGGAGACTTAAGAGCGTTCTATAATTTTTAGACTACCTGAAAAATCTCAATTGTCCAATTAACCTCACACTCACAAAAACCCCAAAAAGCATATTCCTACTTGCAAAACCTAAACACATTTATATTTCAAGTTGTTTGCTTGAAGCTTTCCAGGCTTCAGAGCTCTCTGCTCCTTTTCCACTGCTTAGTTATTTAGTGAGCAAGCTATGCACAGCACACAGCATTTGTTCAGCTGAAGATTTTGTTTGCCACTTCCAAAATCCACACGGCCTAAACTGTCAATTCAGGTATTCCATTTTAGAGACAGTAAAACCCATGACCTTTTTGTAATTTCTGCAAAGAAAATATTTCACAGTCTCTCAAAAATCAAAAGACAGATATGGAAAAGAGTAATTCTCCATTTATTTTTTGGTGTTGAGCTTACTCAACACAAACAAGATTCATGATCTTCACTCACAACTAGGTGAACTCTTTGTAGTACCATCCAACCTTTGTACACCAGGCATAAAAAGCTAAGAACATATAAATACTATTTAACTCACATTATTGTATGAATCAAAGGATCAAATAAATGCATTTTATTGTAGTGCATTTTTACTGTTCCAAACTTGAAGCTGTAAGTACAGATGAATTTTTTTAAATTTTCAAATTTAATTTTCTTCAATTCAAATTAAATGTCTGCCTCACTGCAGAAGCATGTCAGGGAAAAAAAAAATAATAGTAACTTTTGTAAGGTGAATCAGAATCACACAGAGCACACAATGAATGAGAGACTTTTATTCCAGTGTCTGAGGAAGAAATGTGGCTCATTTGAGCCTCCTACAAAAATGTAAACAGGGAGAATTAGTAAGACAGGAGCAGGCTGAATAGTAGAATGGTGGAGAAAGTAACTCCTCTAATGTGGGGGAGGGAGGGGGGTTAACCAAGTAAATTCAGGGGAAAAAAAAGAGCTAAACAAAAACGTTAAACAGCTTGCACTGTGCAATTTCAGTGTGTCACAAGACAAAACCCAAAAGCAAAAAAAAAGATATTTGGTAAGAGCATTTTAAGTTGGACATCAGGGAAAAAACCCTGTCTACCCTCCAGCGTTCTAAAAACACTGATTGTGGTTTTGAAAAGCCCCATTATTGCAACAGATAAACAAAGCTTTCATAAATTTATGCATTAGATAAGCATCACTTATCTATACTTTTGGTCTTTTTTTGCTATTTAAAATCTGTTATTTGATACCTGGTGATAAGCTTTGTGGCTTTATCAATGAAAGCCATAGTTTATACATGACATATAGAGAAAAATCCTTTTAATGGAACACAGCAAAGCTTTTTCTCTTTTTTGTTTTTTAGACAAATTGACAAAAAACAAGTGAAGCACGCTCAGCTGACAATGATTCAAGAAGTACAACATACTATCAAACAGGTATTTAACTGCTTTTCTCTTTAGACAACAAGGGTCATCATTAAAGATAGTAAATCATTGCTAAGAAGCCATGTGCTGTAAATCTTCACATCTTATCCTATGATTTAGAAAAGGAGATGTAGAAAAGGAGATTTAAAAATTAGAGGAAGTCAACAATCTGTATCAAATGGCTTGGAAAAAACTATCCTTTAGGGAGGGATAATTATCTCCGACTATATCCATACTGTCTTCTGCTGGCACCAATGTGTTTCACAGTGCAAAACAGATGGTGCACATTCTCAAAGCTTCATGGTCTTATTGGGATAAACAAAGCGATGAAACACAGGAATAGATTGTGGGGACAGAGAATTTAGCCCAGAGAAGCTGGGCTAAAGAGAGCTCTCATTATAATCCACGTGCAAGCCCCATTAATAGAAGAACATAATCTTTGTACTCACATAAGCACAGGACTGGTTATCTCACCTCTTCCACTGCAGCAGTTTGCTACATCAGAACACGTCAGCTGACCAAGCACCCTGGAGAACCACGGGGCTGCTCCTTTTTCCAGTGTGGGTTCTGTCTGATGGAGAGGTAAACCCAGAAATGGCCCCAAAGTCTCCTTATCTACGCCCCCCCCCACTCCACTCAGGTGAGACCTCCCCTGGAGTCCAGCTCTGGAGTCCTTGGTATGGGACAGACATGGATCTGTTAGAGGGCTGCAGGGCAGGACTACAAAGATGCTCAGAGGGCTGGAGCAACTCTCCCATGAGGGCAGGCCGAGAGAGCCGGAGTTGTTCAGCCTGCAGAAGAGAAGCCTCTGGGGAGACCTTAATGCAGCTTTTCAATACTTAAAGGGGGCTGAAAACAGAGATGGAGACAGACTTTTTAGCAGGGCCTGTGGCAACAGGACACAGGGTAGTGACAGATTCAGAGTAGATAGAAAAAAGACATTTTTTACAACAAGTGGTGAAACACTGAAAGATTTCCTGGAGAGGAGGTGGATGTCCCATTCCTGAAACCATTAAAGGCCAGGTCAGACACTGGGCTCCGAGCAACCTGACCTAGTTGAAGATGTCCCTGTTGATTGCATGGGGGTTGAACTATATGACCTTTAAAGGTCCTTTCCAACCCAAACCGTTCCAGGATTCTATAGAGAATCACAAAATCAGAGCAGTTGAGGTTGGAAAGGACCTTTAAAGGTCATCCTGTACAAGCCTTCTCCACAAGCAGCTCTCCTAGAGAGGGTTGCTCAGGACTAAATATTCCCTCATTGTGTGAGCAGGAGCTCCCAGTAAATATAACTCCATGGGACTTATCAAACTGCTTATTTTTTATGGAATATCTGTAGGAAACACAAAGAGATGAAGAGTAGACAGAACTGTCTCAGTTCCATAAGACCTAGGAGTGACTACAGAAACCATCACATGCTAACAGGTCATTTCTCAAGCTTGGCTTTTCCTTGAGAAGTTGTAGACACACACTACTTATGAACACTCTGTACCGTTCAATCAGAAAATTACTTCTAAAATGGAAAGAGAAGTAAGTTAATATTTCCTCACAAGCATTTGAAAGGACCTCAAGCTGAGCTGATGGCATAATAAAAATCTTAAAAGATGCTGATTTATTCAGCA
Organism: Corvus kubaryi; assembly: GCF_017639235.1. Lineage (NCBI taxonomy): Eukaryota > Metazoa > Chordata > Aves > Passeriformes > Corvidae > Corvus > Corvus kubaryi. The sequence goes on along the minus strand of NW_024581108.1, from coordinate 3,400,370 downwards.
TTTATTCCTTGTCTGTAAGAGACAAAATGTCTTTGAAAGTTTAGAAATAAAGACAGTTTTCTAAAATAAACAAACTTGAAGAGACCATTCTATTTTCTAATTAAATAATGCTATAAATCCTTATGAGTAATGATATAATTCTATCCTTGGTTGTCAAAATGACTGAAACATTTCTCAAACTTTTAATCATGACATCAGCATTTGGGGGAATGCATTACTTTAAAATTTTTCATGCTTCTTAATCAGAATACTACATGAGTGTTTATGCAAATTTTAGAATATAATGTTGATTTTAGAATTATTTTATGCATTGAAAAATCTATCAAATTTTCTGAAGGTAATAGACCTACACTACAAAACAAAGAAATATAAATATTTGGTCAATCTAATAACTGAGTGATCAAGTGTAAGGCCTGCAGAGTAGCACAGAAGTCAGCAGTCTGACACATGACAAGAGGAAATTTTGAATGATACCACAGAGGATGTTGCAAAGTGATCAGACAGAAACAACAGTGCCTTAAGATAATGTTTTTACAATCACTTTTATCCTCTGATAATGAGGATTTCATTTTTGAATTATTTCATTTTTGAGCGAACCAATAAACAGCTGCAAACCTCTGCAGTTTAACAATATTTAATGAGTGCATAATAGCTTAATAATGTGGTAAATTTATATTATAAATTAAAATTTATAAATTATTATTTATATTTAAATTAGAATAAGTATAACAACTTATTTATTTAAATTTATAAATTATGTTTACTTTCTTAGTTTTGTTACCCCTGAGATATTTTTTGCTAGAATGCTATGGAAAATAATTATCTACTAGTTGTTATTATTACAATAATGCACTAGCATTTCACAGAACTGAAAAAGCAGGTCCAAGAAGAGAAAATGCTGTTCTAGGAAAAAAAGGAAAATGGAAAATGTTTTGTATCATAGATAATTGGTCATTCTTGTTGCAGATAATGCCCTCAGAGTTTTATTTTTCTGTGGTTTGCATTAACACTAATTTAAGAATGAAGTGTTTTCCTGGAGATTGAACTTCAACTCACCTACATTCTGTTGGGTCTTCTATCATATTCTTACTGTCAGAAGACAGTCACTTTGATAACACTGAGTGGAGAGGAAGGAATAATAGAAAAAACAACATGTTCAAGTTGCCTTCCATGTCCTACTGCCTTTAAGAAGTGCGAGTTAGCTGCCGAGCACAGCGGTGTGTGAAGGACTCACGCCGTGAGCAGCTGCCTACCCTGCAATAACATGTGTTTAAAAATACTTTGTTACAGGTAATTCTGTCTTAGCAGTGCAAAGACCTCAGCTGCTCTCAAGGACAAAGCTCATGGTACCAAGCTGACTAAAAGGTGATTTCCTGAAGATATCGGCTTTTTCCCTCCTTTAATTTAATTTAAAAGCCTTAAGATAATAAAAAAGACATATGTGGATTAGAGAATACAAAGCAAGCACAAAAGTCTGCAAAAAGCTGAGTTAAAGCTCAATCCTTTCTCAAGGGATTCAAACTTAGAGTGCTCCACAGTGTAGAGCTTAAGAACTCATAGACCCAAAACTGACATAATGACGACAACTTTTAATGCTGCAGAAGGTTGGACCTGCTGACACATTCAGTCTCCTTTGCAGAGGTGCTACAACATAAGCAGCAGGTCAGGCCATTCCTGTTGCTGGCACAGAGGAATGCCCAGTTTGCATGGAATCAGCATATCCTAAGTTCAGACCAAAGCCTGGAGCCCTGACTAAAGGCACTGCTGTGCCACAAACACCTCCAGATATTTGGTGGGGGCTGTCACACGTGGGTGCAGCTTAGAGGAACTGCAAAGAACCTGCAGGGCTTCTCATTTGTCTGGAACCAGACATGTGCACATGGGAAATGTGATCTAATCCTGCTCAACATTCCCGATCTCAGCATTGGGCTGTATTCATTTAACACAGGACTGGTATTAAAGGGTATTGCTCATTTTGCCAGACCAAAAAGTTCATCTTGTGAAAGGTATTTTCCCTCTAAACTTTAGAAATTACTTTACATCTTGGAAGCTTAAACACCACCTCATCTCTCTCCCTCCATGTAAAATGATCCTAGTCTTTCCTTAGCCTTCACTTTAATTATTGGAGAAATCAACAGCTTAATTGCATTAACAGAAATAATCTGATTTACACTGGATTTTCCATCTACAAAACTAAGGATAAAAATATGGAAAGTACTTTATGATCTATAGAAATAGAGGTTTTTCCATTTCCAGTTTTCCTGTGTATGAATACAGATAAATGATATCTTGTACATTGTGACTCAATAAAAAATCAAAAGGCCTCTGTGCAGAGAAGCCTTCATCTATTATCCACTTGTAATTTTGCCAAATATATTTGTTTTGAAGAACCTTTCTGTTCCCACTCACTTCTCCTGCTTCCTTAGACAAGTTGTTCTGGGGGACTCATTCCTCTAGGCCTAGGTAACCATGTTTCCACTGACTGCTGAATTTCCATCACTGATGTGATGTCAGCTGAACCCAATAAATACATTCATTGAAGGGCTGATTTGAAACCCAGGCCATCAATGGAAAAAAAGATGAAAGCTGTTTTTTGAGAGGACTGAATCACATAAAACAATAGCAAACATATAGCTCAGGTAATAATTTAAAAAGCAGAAATTCTTTCATGCTTTTATTTTAACAGAACATGGTTCCACTACATCAGGTATTAATAATAATATTTTTTCACCAATAATAAATAATACTAATACAATCAAACAAACCAATCTCATAAAAAACTATACATGCTGGAAAGCCAAATTATTTAGATGACATCTGTGTTTTCAGACCCTTTAAGGAGTTTTGGATGTAGGATAACCAGCAGATTTTAGCTGTCCTCCTGAAATGAAAGTATCAATAGCAGACTAAATGATAGGCTGCTGGCTCTGAGGCACATCATGCAATGAACTTATTCCCGTGCTCGATGAAATGATAAACCAACAGGAAACCTGGAGCCTTTAATAATTTCTGTTAGAACTAAACAGGTAAGAGTAATTTTTAATTCTGGCTTTCTATTTACTTGTCTTCATAGAAATTAGAGGCCTTGGGGCATTTTCACCTATGAATTCAGAATATGGTTTCACTGCTGCTGAAAAATTCCTAGAGCTAGGTTTTTAGATGGTATTTCAATACTGAAATTACATTTTCAGATATCAAAATTATGTTAGTGTCACAAGATTTTTTCTTTTCAGGAATAAAACCCTCCATGCTTAAGTTACGAATTAAACCAGACCCTAATATTGTGATATACCAACACAATATGCAAGTCAAATGTAACTGCTACAGATCTGCTCAGTAACTTTCCCAGTTCAATCACCCACTTTTCCCAAGTGTCGCTTCATGTATATTCATATCCTGCACTACAAACACAGTCATGCAAAAGGCAATGTGTATTTCTCACAAACACTGAGGCTTTTCTCATTATTTTAAAGACAAAAAATATAAATGCTGATGAGCTACAGCCCAGGGCTTTTCTTTCTAGAAAAGAAACACAGTGTATATCATTATGATACTTTGTGCATTAATGTCTTGAATTGAAACCTTTTGCAGTACAGCACTTTTTTGTTGATTGAAAATCCCTGGAACAGTAGAACATTTTCATGGGGTTTGAACTCGGGAACTTGCTAAAAGTCACAGCTTTACAATAAATGTATACTTCTTTTATGAAGGCAGGGTTGCAGATTTCGACATTCATCCTTCTCTTTATCATTACCTATATTATGAGTGAAAAAAGCATTCATATTCTTGTTTCAAAATGCAGTAAAAGGTTCTGCCCTGGGTGACCCCCAATTTAGTAAGGCTCATGAATCTCACAAGGAGAGAAGAAAAATAAAAAATTTCTTCTAGTCAGATAACAAAAGGGAATATTAAAGGCTTGACAATAGACAATAAAATGGTTTATCTAAATCTTTCCTATTCAACGATAAGGGTTTTTTTAATAGCAATATTTTACAAAATCTGTAAAAGTGCATTTCATCAAATTTTCATAATTAAATCTCTCTCATTGTAAGGTGCCCAATCATACACTAGAAGAAGCTCTTTCTACAATGAGACAAAAATTATCCTGCAACATCTTTGAGTGGAGTTTTTTCAGTCACAAATAAATAACACACCTTGATAATTAAGAAACCTAGACTCCAATTTCTAATATCATTATAATCATTCAAATTCTGAGAAGGATATTCAATGTCTTACACCTTTATGAAGAATTTCAAAGGATCAGCCATTAAACTGACAAATACACTGACAAATACTTTGAAATCTAGGCTGCATTAAAAATACTATCTGACAAATCAGCATTAAGAATGCTAAAAGTTAACTTTTTTTTCAAAAGTAAATATAAGTCCAACTTAAGCAAAATATAAACAACAGACAATTAGGCAAATGAGTAACCAAATGTATGGCTACTTTGTATTCTAAACAGAAAAATTACAAGTTTTAAACTATAGATAATAACCTGCATATATTTCAAGTATAAACTATAGTTTGTATTGTTTAAACATATGTTTAAATATATTACATTGAACAGCAACCTCTTTTTAATTAAAAGGAAGCTTCTTTGGGACTGTTCAGATACTGCTAAGTTTTGCTGAAGGAATCTGTGCTTAACTGAGTAATGTGTGGGATGGTGCCTGAGCTCCTGACCACACCCATGTGTGTGGATAAAAGAGAACAAGCTGCTGCTTCATCAGGGCATTGCTGATGCTTTTCTGACACTGCTTAAAGCAACATCATCCCTGCAATTCCTCCATTGCATGCAGGACTTGAAACCATTCAGCCACTTACCAAAGAAATCCTTGTGCTGATGCTGCTGTTGCTAATTCTAATGCGAAGTACAGGAACACCTGTTGTATCAGAGTCTCCAGTATTCAAATCCTTTTCTATTCAGCTGTATCCAGCATTTCCATAGGGGGCAAACTTGATGCACATTAAGGCATACCTGCTCACAGATTTCTTCTGTTTACTCCCTCTTCAATTTTGCTTTTCTTTTTTTTCTAAATATCACCAAGTATGCTCATACAAATAGAAGCCATTCTGGTACAATCAAATTATCTACAGCCTTTATAGTAAGTACCATTTCAAGCATTAACTAACAGAATTTTTTATTAAGGAGATTTAGTCCTTCCTCTGGCTGTAAAACTGTACTGATAAGACAAGCCTGAATTTTCAATCTTTTTTTTTTTCTTTAGTATTCTAAGTGAAATAGATTAAGCTTTGAAGAGATAATGGTTCATACAGAAAGCACTGAACTGCTGAAAAAGTATTCTACCCACAATATGAGATAAAATATTGTCCTGCAAGAAAGGCCATCAATAAAAAGCAATATCCAGAATGACGTAAAGGGTCAGACTTGGAGATATTTTCTAAAATTAAGATCTATTGCACACAAAGCTGTATTATTATGTAGCTAATCAGGTCTGTACTGGAAGTTTAAGGTAAAGTATTGCATAATGATTTTTTTTTTTTTCACAGAAGTCTTGTTTTCATGTTGTTGTCTAATACATTTGAATAATACTCTTTTTTTTTGTTCATATGAGCTGGGTAGGCTTTTGGCAAGGCTGCTCTTCTCTCAGGGCAAGAGGGAAAAAGCCTCTTTTGTTGACATTTGCAGTGTGTCTGTGCTATCACAATTCCAGCAGGGACTGTGCTCTGTCTTTCCACAAGAGGAGAGTTTAGCTGACTGCCTTGGACTTAACTCCAACTACTCTGGATGTAAATTACCTCATTTATCTGTGTTTAGTGGTGTTGCACCCAGGAACAGCAAAAGCTGCAATGTCTAAACTGCTCTTGCTCGGGCTGACAGATCGTTCAGCATCTTTCCAGACACACACTGGTCTTCACCTTCTTGTCTGAAGAATGCCAGCTGTGACAAAGTATGCAAATTTAATTTAATGCTTTAATGATTTGTGTCATATTCATTAGGGAGCATGCTTTTTTTCCTTTAATTAACTTTGCAAAAGATGACTTCTGACCACTTTGAAGTTGAACACGTGTTTGCAATTCATAAACATGCCAAACCCACTACCCCGCTCTTTCTGCTGACAGGTTTTAGTCATTATTGTCCTACAGCAGATGGCTGAAGAACCTAATAAAGTGATCTTGTACACAGCAACAAAAATAAGCTGGGATCTGTAGTTATCACAAAAAACCAAACCCAGAACTCCCCATCTAATACAGTGATATAATTCCTGCAAAGCATTTAATGGGCTTGTAACATACTATCAAAAAATCCTTCTCTGGATCAACAACCTCTCTGGGCAAGAAAAGCTGCAACAACATAAAGCTCACACGGTTTTACTGAGCCTTGTCCCTTTGTGACCTGGGTGCTGATAGAAAATTCCATCTCTTCTTCTCAAGTATTTCCTTTCAGGCTCTTCCCATTGAACCTTCCTCCACATCCTTAAGTCAGACCCTGTGCCCTCATTGCGACTGCTTTCTTCACACTTCCCTGCACTCGAGCTAGGGACAAAAGACAAGCCTGGGAAGAGATGTTACATGAGAACATTTGTAGAGTTCTCTTAAAAAAAGGTTAAAGATGAACTCACAGCTTTCATAGAAGTCTAAAGGCAACTCCAACTTAATCAGTTTCCTCAGGTTTGGCTTTACTGAAAGTCTGTGGTATTTTGGGGTTGTTTGCTCAGTAGTTTGGTTTTTTCTTTTTTAAATCTGTTATTCAGCTTTTAATTACTTCAAAATCAGAATCATAATCCTAACTTAAAACACCACCAAAAATGCAATTAGCAGGCACTATGGTCGATGTCCTCTTTGTTTTACACCAAAAAAACTGCATTTCCATGTCTTGCCAATATGATTCTTGGGTGTGATTTTTCAGTTTTACTTAATCTCACAGTGCAATCACTGTGGCAAATTGCTACCTTCATTTGTTAAATCCAACCAAAGAGTTGTCCTCTTTCCTGAAATTCTTAATTACAAGATACACAGGAATCCTAAATTTAATTTAGAGTTAATTGTCTAGGTGTTTGGTTTGGTTTTTTGTTTTTAAATTATTATTTTAAGCTTCAGATCTGAGTAAATACACCAATGCTGTATGTTAGTTCAGCCTGCAGTAGGGCTGGATTGTACAAAAAGCACCACTGAGAAGCAAAGGCAAGAAGGCTGAAAATGGAGAAAGGGACAGGACACCATGGTGGCACCACCATGCCCTTAATGCAGAACTCATGAAGGACAACAGTTATGGAGGGACAAGCCACACTTAACACACAGAATGACATCAGGCTTTACAGCAAGTACCCACAGATTATTTCTGAGCGCTCTGTGCGTGTATAAAGAAAACTCTTTTAACCTCTGAGAAGGAGGATTATTAAAATCACTTCTGCATGAATAACACTTACTTAAAAATCCAACCAAATCTTTATGTTTTCCTTGCATGTGTGATTTGAGTTGGCTCTGCTGTGACCCAATCAAATTTCAGCTTTTAGCTTAAACCAAAATGTAATCAAGTCATAGCTGACTTTTTTCTTCTTGCTGCAGTTTGCCTGCCATAAACATGTTTGTTTACTGGAAGTGATAGTGTTTAACTCACGTGTCAAATAGAGGAATCTGCAGAAATATACCAGAATATACCAAGAAAACTCACAATCTGCTTTGGAACAATACATAAATATTAGCTAAGGAAATTTGGGAATACATTACCAAAGCAAAATGAGCAGTGAGTTCATTTTTTTTATGTTCCCATTGATATTGGTGCTCGCAGGGAATCCTAAATGATGTCTGTATGCCCAAACTGTATGAAATTAAATGGCACGTGTATATGCAGTGAAGTAAGACACCATCTAAACATTTAAGGTCAGGTAAAAAAAGTGTTTCACAGCCCTTGTTCTCACAAAATAGAAAGTTTGTTTTAGTCAGAAGTTTGTCTCCTACTTTAAAATCAGTGCATTTATCTATAAGAAAAGAACACAAGCTCCTTCCACTGCCCCTCCCAAAAATATTTTTTCCCTGAGGAAACGTTCTGTGTCCCTATTTGCCAGTGCACTTGCACAGGTACATAAATATAAACTGAAGAAGGGAGATAATAGAAAAATACAGACTCTCCTACGTAGTTTTTATTTCATATGGGATGATACCATCCTATGACTTTTCAGTTTAGGGTGGTACAAGCAACAGCTCCATGTTTTGCATTATTTTGTAAACACAAAGCATCACAGTGGAGGACTTGGGTCAAAGACATCAGACAAAGATAAATCCTAGAACTTAGTCTTAATTAGCTTCATATCCTCAGAGAGGTAAGAGCAATGGCTACAGAAAGGAAGAAATGGCTGCAGGCTGGGCTTATACAAGAGCCTAGATGACCTCCCTGAGGTGTCCCCCAGCTTCAGCAATTTTGTGCAAAGAAAACCACATGGTAAAATTTCTTCTGACACTGCAGATAGTTCTAAGAGTAATAAATGAAAACAGCAGTTAGTTTGTGAATACACTGAGTAGCCTGAGCCTTGAATTTGCCTGTGAGAAATGGATTTCTTTAATCGTAGATTAATGAGTAACTAACATGAAGTCAAGCCTTGTAATCAATTACAGCAGCTTCCCAGCAGTTACAAACAGATTAGGCTTAATGGCCTTATTTCTGCTGTCAGACATTTAACTTCTTTAAGAGAGACAAGAACGTTGTTAGATTTGAGAGAGAACAAAGGAAAACAAAAGAATCGTAGCAGAACCACTCAGCTGCCATTTCCAAAAATTCCAGGTGTTTCATATTAAATATCAAAAAGGCAATATGACTATAGACTAAAACAAGAGTCACCACAAATGAAACTAATAATGCCAAAGACACCTCGAAAAGACCGGAGTAGAAGAAATGATGAAATAAACCACAGGAACAGGATGAACAGAAAGGCCCCAAAGGACCATAAATAACATTAATGTTCTTCTCTTAGATTTGTGTTTAGGTTTTGTCTTGAGGGCAAATGAAAAATTTGGACAATATTCTGCACATAAATAAACTAAGAGGAATTAACACACTGTAGTGCTTTACAGAAGCCTGTGGAATTATTTCAATTTTTTTTTGTTCTTTAACTCAACTCTCAATGCTTAATGAATATAGGCATCAAAATATTTTAATTTTTCTCTATTTCTTAAAGCATTCTTTAGTATTTGAGTCTTCAAATTATAGCAATAAAATGAATAAACATTTTAATTACTTTTCTTTCTCTTCTTTCAGCTTTAAAATACTGTCTTAGCTGTACCACTGCCAAGACATACAAGCCATCTTCCATTTCTACTTCTTTCAGAAGAAAGAGGTAACCCACTCCTTACTGTTTCCTTATTTCTTATTCCCATAATAGCTCCTCAGCAGAAGAAGTTTGCCAGGAAAAGCCTTGTTCCTAACCAGGATCAAACATAACTAAACCTTTCCACATCAAGCTAAGCATTTTTACTATAGCAGCAATATATTATAGGAATATAATAGGAATATATTCCTATTAACCACTCTGAAAGTGATAAACAAACAGTAACAAACAGTTTGACATTGTCAGAGTAAAGGATCTTTCAGCATAGTTTGTAGGAGAAATAATTTTAATTTTGTTTCTGAAATATGTATGAATAGTGGCAAACAAAAATAAGCTTTGTCCAGAACTCAGCCTGGTCACTCCCTCCTGCTCTCAGAGCTGTGTGCTCAAGGGCAAAAAAAAAAAAAAAAGGATGTAAACAAAATATTTTGCATGATCTGTGCCAGTTTTTTTACCCAAAACAAGCACTGTGGGTTTCGTGTCTCTCATAAGGCTGTTAGGAACAGCTCAAAGTCTAAGTTGTTAGAATAAATATCTCAATTTTTCTACAACCCAGGAATCTATAAATTCTTGGGACTAAGAGCCCACTCCCAGTTCTGAAAACCCAGTTTCCTTAACACAGCACCAAACTTACACACTTGCCATGCACACAAACAGCCACCTCGGCCAACAGGCTCCTTCAGGAAATATTTTATTGCTGCAAGCATGCATCAAAATAGCATTAAAATTCTGTGGAAGTTAGATGACTAATTCCTATCAGAACTCTGGAAAATTCCAATTAATGAGCTTGGGAACATTGAGGCTAATAAGTGAAAATGTAGTTATATTTAATTAAAAGTCACAGTGCTAATAAGGACCATGAGCATCACAAAGTGCATGCAAAGCAGACATCAACGAAGCAGAACTGGCCCACATAACTCCTGTGCAGGCGCAGCGGCCATTTCCTTGAATTCTTTTCATCAGCACTTGACTGCTTGTTTGTTCCAGCAAATTACATTTTGTTAGAAAATATCAGTTTCACTCCCTGGGAATGACAAAAGATCAATAAAGTTACAAACACGGGGAATGTATAATAAGCTCCTTCAGAGCTGGGAATATTGACAGTGTGTATGACAGATTGTTTCTGTGCTGCTGGAGAATATTGTGACGTGCTAAACAGCACAGCTTTTGCACTTCCCAGCTTTCTTTAAAGGGGGAAAACTAGACCACTTCAGAAAAAGGTTTGTAAAAACTTCCATATTGCGATTTGCAGATTAAATAGATGGAGAATGTTCACAAAATTCTCTGCTTTTTCTTTTTTTGTTCTGTAATGACCAACGTGGAAACAGAACAGTTGAAATGTGTCAAACAAATTGAAAGCAAAATCAGACTGAGATGAATAAATGAAAGAATCCTACTTGAACTGTAGGGAGTGGATTTTTGAAAACATTGAGAGTCGCGCCTTAAAATGAAATCTTGTTACAATCTCCTGCAATGATTTTGGCAAGTAAAGCAGAGGGCTGGCTATAAAATATGGCATAAAGGCACAATACTCAAGGCACCGAGTCTCTAAATCTTTGTTCTCTCTTTGATGAGTCTCTTTCATACATTGGATATTTACATGCCTCTGTCTTGTTTTAGCTAAATGCAGTCACATTTAACAATAATTTATCCAAATTAGACCTTGCATTGTATTTATCTCTGATATTTATCCTTGAAGTTCCATCTCCCACACATGACAATTCTCAGGTGCTTTTGAGCTTTCCAAGCATTGAACTACATCCACATTTAGATTTGTGAGTAGAACAAAGAACAGAACTTCATTTCTCTAGCCCATGGAAGATCTATTAAAATAACATATGCAATGACTCTGCCCATGAAGAAAAATATTTGTGAGATTGTAAATAAACTTGAATTTTATAAAAGTGATGTATTTTATCACTCCTATAAATATAGCTCTAATCTATTAATGTGCAACATTTTGGGCATGTCAGGCAACAAGCTGTGTATTTAATGACATTTATTTTACCAATTTAGTAAGGGATCTCTTGCAAGGATTCAAATGTTCCTCTGAAAACAGCATGTAAACAACTATAAAATTATATTTCATAGTAGGAAAAAAATACTAGAAACTACAAGAAAGGCTTGAATATGTTCCCTGAGAAACCATAATTTGATAAACAGATGCACATGTAATTTTGAAACAGCCAAGTGAAACTTGAATTAACTGAATCTCTTCAAAATTTTACTTTCCTGACAAGGCATTCCTGTCCATAAACTAAAAATAAAATGAGATAAATTTCATGTAACTAAAGTAGTGTTGATTAGCAGGTTTTGGTTCAATCTGAGTAAAAATTTGCTGACAAAAGTAAACTGGGAAGCACAATAAGTGTTTACAAAGTAAAATCTGAATCAGCGCATATTCCATTACTGCCAGTTCTATTTGTTGGTAATTTATTGTAAAACTGTGTTTAATTATGAGATTTGCCCTGTCTAAATCACTGGATTTGATCCTAAATCAGTGAGGTCAGTAGTGAAGGAGGAGGATTTTGGTGGTGGGTTTCTTTTGTTACAATCAAACTAATCTCTAGTAATAATAATTTGACTATTTTAAAACTAATAGAACTGATTAAAAGCAGAAGTGTATGATGCAGATATGCAAATATATGTAATAATATGTATGATGGAAATGATATGTAATGAGGTAAATGAACATGTAATGCAAGACAGAGCTTGATCTTAGTTATCAATAACTTACGCTTTTAGCATCTCAGTTAAAATTTATTATTGATAATGTCCAAATCGATTTAAACATCAAAATATTTTTTGAAAAACTAGCTGCTTTAAAATATTTTCTGTGGCACCTGCTGCATTATAGCCTTTATTTCCAATGATCAGATGCAATTAACACTAAAGAAGGCATGAAGCATCTAGGGAAATTTGTTTTTCAACGGATTAATTACAGTGACATAATTAGCACTATTTAAAATAAAGTATTAGCATGACTCCTAAGACGTAGTCTAAGCAACAAGCATTTTTAAGGGCTATTTATACAGCACTTTTCCTCTAAGGAAAGTAAATAAATCCAGTTTTCTTGCAGTAGACGGGTTCAGAAGAACTCAGGTTATACTTACAATACGTACAACAATTATCTGAACAAACAGATATTTCTTTTTATTGGTAACTTATTTGTTGTCAACTTCAAAATATGATTGTTCTCACAACTTGGTATTATTAAATCAATTACTGCACAGAGCCAGAAGACTACAATCCTATTTTAGTATAAAAGTGCCTTTCATACCACCTTAGTAAAATACAGAAGAGCATCAGTAGACTTTTTTCCTAAGGTTTATCTTTTCAAAAATCAATGACATTTATCTTTATCCAGGGGTGTCTTAGCCAACAAAAGCCTGTACGAATAACTTATGTGAGGAACTCTCTATAGATTACCTATAGGCAATTCTTTAAGTAATTACAATAAAGACACAGAATCTATTTTGTAACATCACATAGGGTGACTATTGAAAAGTAATTCAATGTTAATTTACCGGATTATTTGGTTTGGGTTTTTTTTAAGTGTACAATACTCTATGGGCAGTGGCAGCTGATAATAGCACATACTCCTGGATGGTGCAGTTACATGGCTTTCCCATGCAGAATGCTTCACCAACATTCAATAACACCCTAAGCGTAAAGGATGCCTCAACAAGAACTGCAGGGGAGGGTCACACTGCCTGTGTAGGAACATACAAGGGAAAAATAACCTATTTACTCTGCTTGGTGGCAAAACTTCAATTCAAACGAGCAACAATTTCTCAGGGGATTTAAAGAATCACTGTGGATGAAGGCTTTATATAAATTAGGTTAAAGGGAAAGAAGTGAGCACTTTTCACCAATGGCTACAAATTGACATCACCTTAAGCAGCTACCCTTGATGCTAGAGGTGCTCAGGGTTTAACAGCTGAGTTTCTAATATTCTGTTGTATCTTCCGTGTACAACAGCTCTCACAGGAAAATAATATTGTAAAAGACTATGTAATTATGCAGTGATAATCAGCCAACACTAAAGGGACTATCCCAACTTTCATTGGCTCATAACTATACTATACACTCCCATGAATTATATATGTTAGGGATTTTTGTTCCTTTTTTGAGTTCTTCACAAAAAATTGTAAAAAACTATGCTAAAATCCCAGGAGTCACACCAAAGCTGGAGGTTATACATAAGGTAAAGGAAAACCATGAATATTTTTAAAATGTTTTCTGAGTTTTCTATGACATTTCTGCATACACAGAAAAAAAGTACTTGGCAAGTCTTTTCTAGAGGATAGTCTCACCCCTATAGAAGAGAGTCAATTATAGCAACAGAATACTGTAATTAAAGGGATTACTGCTATTGTTATCATTATCACAGAATCACCAGGTTGGAAGAGACCTTCAAGATCACTGAGTCCAACCCATGCCCTAACACCACCTCAACTAAACCATAGCACTAAGTGCCACATCCAGTCTTTTTTTAAACACATCCAGGGATGGTGACTCCACCACCTCCCTGGGCAGACAATTCCGGAACTTCATCACTCTTTCAGTAAAAAACCTTTTCCTAACATCCAGCCTAAATTTCCCTTGGCACAGCTTGAGACTGTGTCCTCTCATTCTGTCAGCTGTTGCCTGGAAAAAGAGACAACCCCCACCTGACTACAGCCACCCTTCAGGGAGTTGCAGAGAGTGATAAGGTCACCTCTGAGTCTCCTTTTCTCCAGGCTAAACAACCCCAGCTCCCTCAGCCATTCCTCACAGGGCTTGTGTTCCAAGCCCCTCACCAGCCTTGTTGCCCTCCTCTGGACACGTTCAAGCGTCTCAATGTCCTTCCTGAACTGAGGGGCCCAGAACTGGACACAGCACTCAGTGCGGCCTCACCAGTGCCGAGTACAGGGGACGAATGACCTCCCTGCTCCTGCTGGCCACACTATTTCTGATCCAGGCCAGGTGCCATTGGCCTTCTTGGCCACCAGGGCACACTGCTGGCTCATGTTCAGTTGGCTGTTGACCAGTACCCCCAGGTCCCTTTCTGCCTGGGTACTGTCCAGTCACACTATCCCCAGCCTATAGCATTGCAGTAGGCTATTGTGGCCAAAATGCAGGACTTGGCACCCGGACTTGTTAAACTTCACCTTACTGGACTCTGCCCACCTATCCAACCATTCCAGGTCTCTTTGCAGAGCCCTCCTACCTTTCAACAGGTCAACACATGCTCCCAGCTTAGTGTTGTCTGCAAATTTACTAATGAAAGACTCAATACCCTCATCCATATAATCAATAAAAATATTACACAAAACTGGTCCCAGTACAGACCCCTGAGGGACACCACTGGTGACTGGCCACCAGCTGGATGCAGCACCATTCACTATCACTCTCTGGGCCCAACCATCCAGCCAGTTCTTAACCCAGCAGAGTGCTCCTGTCCAGGCTTTGAGCTGCCAGCTTTTCCAGGTCAAAGGCCTTGCTGAAGAGTCCAAATAGACAACATCCACAAGGCAGGTCATCTGGTCATAAAAGGAAATCAGATTGGTCAAACGTGACCTACCCCTCCTAAACCCATGCTGGCTGGGTGTGATCCCCTGGTCATCCTGCAGGTGCTGTGTGATGGCACTCAGAATAAACTGTTCCATTACCTTACCGGGTACCGAGGTCAGATTGACTGCCTTATAATTTCCAGGATCCTCCTTCCTGCCCTTCTTGTGAATGGGATTCACACTGGCCAGCTTCCAGTCATCTGGAACTTCACCAGTGAGCCAGGACTGCTGGTAAACGATGGAGAGTGGCTTTGCAAGCTCATCTGCCATCTCCCTCATCGCCCTGGGATGGATCCCATCTGGTCCCACAGATTTGTGAATATCTAAGTGGTTCAGCAGTGGACTGCTTCCTCCTGGATAACAGGGGGACCATCCCGGTCCTTGACACCATCTACCAGCCCAGGAGGACAGTTGTCCTGAGAACAAACCATCTTTCCGATGAAGACCGAGGCAAAGAAGGCATTAAACACCTCTGCCTTCCCCCCATCTGCGGTCACTAAATTCCCTCCTGCATCCAGTAGAGAACCGAGGTTGTTCTTACCCTTCCTTTTGCCATTAATATATTTGTAAAAACATTTTTTATTATCCTGCACAAAAGTTGCTGACTTAAGTTCTAAGTGAGCTTTGGTCTCTTAATTTTTTTCCTACCTGCCCTAACAACCCCCTTAAATATTTCCTGAGATACCTGACCCTCCTTCCAAAGATGATGCATCCTCTTTTTATTCCTTAGCTCCTTCATAAGCTCCTTGCCCATCCAGGCTCAACATCTGCCTCGTCGACTCATCTTTTGGTGCACAGGGACAGTCTGTTCCTGTGCCCTCAAGATCTCTGTTCTGAAGCATGCCCTACCTTCCTGGACACCTTAGTTTTTAAGGGTTGCTTCCAAAGGAACTCTCTGAATAAGTCTCCTGAATAGGCCAAAGTCTGCCCTCCGGAAGTCTAGTGCAAAACTTTATTGATGCCCCTCCTTATTTCACCAAATATTGAAAACTCTCTAATTTCATTATTATCACCTTTGCACCACTATAAAACACCTTGGGATTCTCTGATTAGTACACAAGCAAAATAATACTGGAGTCTTTGTGCAGGGATAAAAGCACATATTTCATGGTGAGGTGTATTATGGAGTGACTTCACTACAGTTACAGTGCAAAACAGCCCTGAGCCTCCTGAAGACAAAGCCCATGGACTCCCATGGGTGGCTGGATCACTCACAGGTATCTCCTGGAAACCGTGCTGGAAGTGGCTATTGCATGGTCCAGGGAGAGGGATAAGTACCATAATCTTGCAGCTACGTATGGTGCAACTATAACAACTATAGAAAAGGCTATTTAATGAAAATATAGGAAAAATACATGGCAATAACCAGAGCTGATGATCATTTGGGGAAGGATCATTTGCATGTCCAGGAAGAACAATTTGCTAGATTAAGTCCAGAGCACCTGGTAAAAGAGGAGGAAAATGGAGGGGTTTGTACTTTTTTTCTTTCTTTAAGCCATAGGAATTCATATGCTGGTGATTGCTCCTGAAGGGATTAGAGCATGCTATAGAATAGGAATTATCAAATTATAGATTTCAACTTTCCAGAGGTAGAATCCATCTCTAAGGTGTCAGCATACTCTGCAACCTCCTGGGGTCTTCAGATGGCAGCACAGTATATTAACAATCTGCTTCTCCCTTTTCCTTATAGGCAACAAATCTGCTTTCACTTTCCTGAAACAGGGCTAAGACTAAAGCAATTAAAGTGCTGCATCACTTAATTTTGATGAGCTCTTCCATCAGGCTGCATAGGATTTCATGTGCTTGGGAGATGTGATTCCTGAAGGTACAGGGCAGGAGGTTTGCTAACAAAACAACAGCTGCATCTCACTACTTAGGTAAAACATCTGAGCACCACAGATGCTAAAGATGATTTGGGGCAAGCCACTGATTCTGGAGGCTCTGTAGGATTGTGTTGAAGCAAATCTACTGAACAGGAATACATTGTGACTGTCCTGGATAATTCTGAAATTCATAGCAGAAAGTATCGAGAAGAAGAGAAGATTTCTAGCATTTTTAAACCCATAGGCTCATACTCAGTCCACATGACCAGAAATTGCATTTTGAAACAACATTTGGGTAAACTTGTAACTATGAATGGAAAAGTGCTGTTAAAACGTGGTGAAAAAAGCACCAGAGATCACAACCCCCCTCAGAGCTGGTGGCTTTCACACACAGAACTTAACTACAACTGACACATGGTCTCATGCTGCTGCCTTTGCTCCCTTTCTGCCTCATTTCTCCACAGCAGGATGCAGATGGAGAGGAGGAAGGGTAAACTGTTGGTTTTACAGCCCCTTGCAGTGAAATTGAATAAGTAACAAGAGTCTGCACTGGAAACAGAACAGGTAGAACTCCCACTGCCACCTTCCCAAAGAACCCAACCATTTCCAACCACTGGGAAATACGGCAGGGAAGACGGGGGCAAAGTGCATGGCAAATTCAGTTCTTGTTTGGGAACTGCCAAGTTGCTCCAAACACAGGTCTTGAAAACTAACCTGGAAGGAATTTTCCTGAAATAGTGATCCATGTTTTTATGAAATTGTTTTTACAATTCTGATTTCTTAGATGGTCTTAAAAGTAACTACAGTCTTGGTATCATTTGGTGCTGCAGGAACAAACATAGAAGTTACCATGGGAAAAATTAAATGGAAGATGGCAAAAGCAATGCCCAAGATGCCATGAAACCACCCTTCCTTCTCCTACTAGCACTGCTGTGCATAAGCAGCTGAGTATTTCATGTGCTGAAACTCTGGAGACTAAAAGCATTAACCTTGCACTGCTGTATTTCCTGACTGACTTATAGTTCCTGAAATACAGACAGACTTCTTTATTGCCTTCATTTCCGAAGGAAGGCTCAGAGGTGTTATTTCTGATAGTTATTCAGTCCTATTCAAGTCACATCTGTGTTGCTGCTGATGTACCTGTTATACAGAACACTCAGTATCTTTCTTCACTGTTATTTTCCTGAGGTACTTCCCATGCATGGGGATAGAAAGTGCACCTATTAATAGGATATCTCAAAAGCTTAGTAAATATTTCTGTTCTCGCTCTTATTCTTACACCAAAACTGGACTTCCACTGCATTTCAGTCACTGTGTGGAATCTTACAGCTCATTGAACAATTAATTAAGGACAGAAGCATTTAGGTTGGAAAAGAGATTACCAAAACAATTCACTACTCTTCATCTTCTAGGAATTAAAATATATGCAGCTCTAGGTATGTAAAGTTGCTGAGAGAAAGCATTATTGCCCTCTCAACTAAGCAGGTAAGAACCTTGACCAAAATATTTAAACAGTTTCTCCAGGCAGACATGGGTATCTTCTCCCATGTGCTAATGATTGCAGCCTTTACATCACAGTTCTTTTGGTACAGAAAGATTGAGATATTATTCCTTATTCTTCCCTAGGACTCCTAAACTTGTGCCAGAAGAGACAAAATGGAAAAGGAAAAAAAAAAAGGAAAGTGCGCCCTCCTTACACCCGGTTTGTTTTTCATTGCCTACAAACAAGTCCCTCCCTCCCACAGCAGCAGAGCAGTTCAGCTGTGCTACCCCATTGCTTCTCAGCTTCCTTCTCCCTTATGCAGGGATGGACAAACTACTGCTCTACCTCACAGCCCATCAGAGCACACTCCAGTCTGATTTAACTTAATCTAACCAGGAAAAGCAGATGAATTCTAAGCTCTCTTCCTTCTGAAACACTCCATGCATGCTAAGTTCAGGGAGGAAGATGATGGGTGAGCAGCACTGCACACAACTGTCCTCAACCAACACCTATTTCTACACCTAACTTTTTATATAACAAGGGAAATTCTTATATTTATAATATTTACTCCCCTCACACTTCTTGCTTGAACCCAAGTTTCAGTGATTTTCATGTCAAAGACATATAGGAATTTCATTAAACAAAGTTCAAGCCTGTGAAAATCAGACAAAGCATGGCATAAACAAATAAATGGGCCATAAATTTAACCTCTTATCTTTTAATTTTCTGCATTACCTTTTGCATCTTTATCCTGAAGACCAGTTTTGTTTTTGATCTCTAAGACTGGAAAGTCTCTCCACATTTGTTTGTTACCAAAATATGACACAGTGAGAGCTCCTCACTGCTGACACCATGTCTGTGCTCATTCCTCCATTACAAGCTGCCTGTTTTACCAAACCCCCTATTTGTCCTGTCTCCAGTATAAAAATGAAACTGAGGTGGGTCAGAACAACTCACTCCATAATCCCTTGCTAGGATGCAATTTCATATCCCCATCTCATCTGAGGCTCTCAAATTTTGGCATCTTTAAATTTCCTTCAGTGGCTTTTCTTGACTTCTTTTTTGTTTTTTTAATGAAAAATTTGGTGAAACTAAAAGGCATCTCATGAAAGTGTCATGGGATAACAGAACAAATTCTTGCCCTATTTTAATTAGAACCTGAATCCTACTGAGTTTAATTATCCTGTCTTGTTATAAATTTGACAATAAGGACAACCTGCCAAAAAGTACACTTTCTGTTTGTTTTCCAGGAAAAGCTGTCACGGTCCATTTGCATCTCAGATTCACATGACAATGTACTCTGTGATTTAAATTTTGTTTCATGAACTCATTAAGAAATACAACAAACAAACCTGACAAGCTGGGGCTCAACCCCCTTTGATGCAGACTGGTCTACCACGTGAATTCCCGTATTCACCATTCCAGTCTTGAGATCAGCCACAGCCTGGGCAGGGGTGAGGGAGCAGCTACAACAGCTCAGGGTTTTCTGTGGCTGCAGCATTTACAAGAATAGGATAATATTTACTAGAATAGGATAATATTTACTAGAATAGGATAATATTCACACTTACTAGAACAGGAGCATATTTACGGGAATAGTTGTATTTATTATTTTATTAAAGGGAGCAACAATTATCTTCTCATATTTAAATCCTACTACATAGTAATTTCCATGTTAAAATGTATGATTTTATGGTTTAATTCTTTTCCCCACAGCAGTATAAGAAAATTCTCCTATTTCTAAACATAATTAAATGTTGTAGATGTAGCCAATTTAAAAATATTCTAAATGTAAGAACCTTTATAACACTTTATATTATATTTGTTATTGAAATTTCATGATTCATAGCAGTAATAATTTATTTACCTGCATTGTTTTCAATATGTTGATTAACAGAGAGCTAAATTTGTAGCTTCATAAACAGCAGTGCAGTAATGTGCATGCCAGACATGGAAAATAATTGTTATATTAATCTTTTCACCCTTACAAATATGGCAAAACACGAGAAGTTATATTTATGCTTTCCCAATCCAACTATTAAATGAAAAAGATTGTTTCAATTGGAAGTGCATTTTAAAATAACCTCAAAACTGCCATTCCTCCTGCAATTCCTCCCAGTTAGTACATTCAGTAATAGATTTAGCAGTGCCTTAAAAGCAATTAAATGGGGAGGTGTTACAGAGACAACTGTTTGCATTTGTAAAATGTTAGAATGGATTTGAAATTTTCCTATAAACATATTTGGCAGAAAGAATACTCCTAAGTATAACAGAACCTGAATAAGCAATGTGTGTAATAATACAGCACTAACCATATTACTGTCTCAAATAGGAAGAAATACTAAGGAATAATAGAGATGGAAAGTAATAAGAACTTCTTTTGCAAAGAGGTTTCTAGTAAGAAACTCTGAGTATTCTAATTAAACCTCTATGAGCATTTAAGTTACTTAATAATGTGCTTCCTATTCTTACTTAGTTCATCTAGAGAAAGAAATTATATAAAATATGCAATATTTGAGGAGAGGGTCAGACTAGTTATTTATAGAGCATATCAATATAAATTATAGCAGTAAACCTCTCAAAGATTTAGATGCAAATTTAATGAATGATAACTAAATATTTGTTTTTCTTTCAAATGTTTTATGTACACTGCACATGATTTTCCTCCGCCTTTTTCCGCTGTTAACGAGCTTCTTCTATGGTAGATGATGAAAAGTAGATATAGGAAGAATTAGGGAAAGAAAGCATAAAAATTACTGCTGTTTTCTTCCTTCTAAAAACAAAGATTAATGCAAACCAACAAATACCATTAAAAAACCCAAAACAAATGAACCACAAAACAAAGCAAAAGCAGAAGTAAAGTTTTCATTTCAGCAGAGACAGGAATTCAAAACCAATCTTCAGCTGAATCAGACTTAGGGGCTGATCTGGATTGAAAACACTGATGCACTGTACCAAGATTCTGAATTAAGATTTCTCTGCAGAATGCACCCAGTTGCAATGTGCTGGGTCCAGCTCGAGCATCCTCCCAAGCACAGGAATGTGGTGCAATCCCAAAGGCAGTGGCCAATCCTTAAAAGCAGCCTGATGACAACCCAGTACAAAACACACTTTTGACTGAATCCTTCCAAAATGAAATCTTAAAGCAGAAAGAAATTACTTCCCTATGTGTTCTAAACAGAGCACACTAAACCCAGCATTATGGCACATAACAGAAAGCTATAGGTTTAGCCCAGGTCAACAAAACCTCCCCACAGTTCAGGGTGTCAACAGGACAGAGATCTACCAAGTACCACAGACTAGTCCGGTGTAAATTCTGATAGCCTGGGTGCTGCTCCAGTTACCTCGCTTATAAATCCTCATATTGCACACACCCTACACAACTATTTCCTTGGTATCAGTCAGATATTTTTATAGCCTCACATCTTCATGTATCCACACAACCAAGGCATCCCCATTTCTGCCAGGTCCCTTCTCCTGTGCTGTGATGCAGCAATGCAGCCATTTCTCAGCTGTGCTGCAGCAGCACAATCCCAGCCCAAGCCCTGATTCCAGCTCCCCGACTAAGTCACTGTAGGATCAACCCTGCTGCTCTCTGTTTTCTGTGCAGTGCCTCAGACTCACTGCATCCCTGAAGAAATACCTGGATCCACTGCTATGTGCTCCTTATTCTCCCCCATGCCAGCCTGAAATGAAGATATTATGGAAGGCCTACTAAGCTGCCCTGCACATGTGATTTGTTGTTAATGTAGGCAGTCTGAAGACCAGGGCACATCTTCCACCTCCAGATAAAGCTGTGCTGCTGAACCACAGAGCATTTTCTAATTTGCTGTGCTGTTAGGTCTTGTTTACACATGCAATGTAATTAATAAACACCATGAGACAGCATAATGACCGGAATTAGGCAACAGATATTCCAAATAACTGTGATCTTAAAAGGAGAAAATTATGAGGATGCTTTAGGAAATTGTATGCTAAATTTCAAATATAACATATGGACTTGGTGTCGAAACCCCCTAATGAGCTTCTAGCAGTGTTCAGACTAAGAAGACCTTGTTAATCCTATTTTCTGGCTCTAAGAACCAGTGATGACAGAGACCACATGGAATCAGTTCCAAGAAAAAAAGATTTCCCTGGCTTATAATAATATATTTATATTTTTTATAAAATCGCTTTTGAAAACATACTTCTTCATAATCATAATTAAAAACAAAACAAAACAAAACCAACAGGACATTTACAATATTTCAGCAACATGAACTGTGAATTCCTCTCCGAAAAGTAATAAAGACAGATGAGCTGCTGAGGAAAACAAGGGTAAACAGAACTGTGAATTATGATATTAAGTGAAAAGGCAAAAAGATTTTACTTCATCGAGGGAAGTGAAGTGACAGTATTGAAATACATGGAATAAAACCTGTGTAACATAGGAGAATTACATAACAAAGTACATAAATCAAGACCAGAGCATGTAAATCCAGATAGGAGTAAATAAGGTTGAAATGAGGAAAAATATTCTGATAATAATAAAAATACATTTTGAAATACATGACAGCTAGTAGGAAAAAAACCCATTTAGCTATTTTAGAGCTTGTGAAAAGGACTATATGATGCGAAGTTTGCTGAGGAATGGACAGAACCCACAAAAGAACTGTGCCAGCTGTCATCGCCTAACTGCTCCTCAGCTGTGCTTGCCAACCAGGACAGCATTGTCCTCTGCAAGGATACCCAAATATTGATTTCTGAGAGAAATAAAAGGCATTTTCTCAGGTAAGCACCTCATAAAAGAGAAAACTGCATTCTGGAAATGGCTCCACTCTTTACTCAGAACTGTGAATTCTGCGCTGGTTTAAAGTGGTTTGAATTTAGGCAAATGTGTCGAACAAGGCAGGAAATAAGGAAACAGACCCTGTGAGTCGGAAAAAAATCACCCAGATAGAAGAATTCACTTGTGTTGCCTCAGTTTCAGGGTTTTATTGGTTGGTTTGAGGGGGTTTTTTCTTACACAGATATGTCACCTAACCAATCAACACTACAACCATCTCCATCAGTGAGGTCTCAGGTCTGCAAGCTAATGGTTTTGAGTCAGATTTGGGGAGATTCAGAATGAACAAGTCAGAATTCAGTATTTTCTACCTAAGCCTATAACAAGTGCAGTCAGGAGTAACTTTGAGAGAGACCCTAAGTGCCCGAATAGAACTGGAATGAGCCCCTCAAATCTGGAGCATCCTGTCTTTGTGCAGCACAGCTGGAACCACTGGACCTTCCTCCCAAAGCACACCACCTCCCCTGCAGAGCAGGGAAGTTATTTAATTTGTTGTGCCTGGCATTAAAATGTTCTGACATCAGCTCCATCTATTCTCTGTGCTGACAACTTGGTCACAAGACAAGCAGAGCATAAAAGTACACCTCTATTAGAAGGCACCGAGGTTTTTTGGATACTACAGTGCTTGTTATGATTTTAGGATATATGGAATCCTTCTTCCTACGTGAATTTTTTCACTTTTACTGCTGGTCTCATGGATAGCTCAAAGGAAATAACTGGACAGTTTCCAGAGTTACATTTCAACTCCAGGCTTTTAAGCAGGTATAGCAATTTTATTATAGAGAGACCTAAGAATTATTAAAACATGTAAGCTACTTCATTAGTCCTTTGGAAAAAAAAAAATTCTCTTGATGTTAGTTATCCTGTCATTCACCTACAGAAAGCTCTTCAACAAACACAACCAAGCTGACTGAGATTCTGGCCTGAGGTGCAACAGCTCTCATCTAAGAAATTGTTATTCTCAATTTTGAAAAGCCTAAAAACTATTAGGAAATATCAGTGCATGTGACTTGCAACATCATACACTTCTGTGATATGCATGCTATGATATATAAAACACTTTGAAAAATTTCAGAGCACCTATTTATATAATATATGGTCTGCACTCATCCTTCTTATTCAAGTTCTGTGCTAGCGTGATTTGGAGTTCAGCTCAGTCACCACATAAACCCGATGGAAGGTAATGACAACTCAGATTATATCTGGCAAATATCATTGGCATTCAAATCAGAAAAATGAATTCCTTCTAATTTAGGGATCTGGCAACATAAGTAGAATAGGATTCTGTATTCCTAGAAATTGTGAACTAAATTACATTTTGTTTGCTTGTTGGTAGGTTGGTTGAATTCACCTTTCCCTCCAGGGATTCCAGAAGTATTTTCCATCTATAAGCTAACAACTACTTATTATTTATAATAAAACTATTAGCCACAGAGCAAAGCATTTTCATGCATATAACATCCAGCTGATAAACAAATGGGTTTTTTTCTTCAGAAGTTTTCAAAATAACATCTACCTTTAAAAAGGACACCCTGCAAATACACAGCAGGCCAGATAATTGTTTTTCTATTCAGTTTTTAATCCAGAGCAATTCTAGCACACTCACTGCAATTTTTGAGAGTTCACATCACAGTAACTGAAATCAGAATCTGGATTGGTTTTTCAAATACAACAGTTGTTTGTTCAGCTGGTCACACATTTGGAAGTAATTTCTAGTGCTTTAAAATCGTATCAAATGGATCTCTCTCTCTCTCACCTCTCACAGAATGAAATTAAATTTTCTGTAGCTCAGAAAATGTCCAATCCTGCAACATCCTGTGCATTTTCAGAGGGGTTATCCATGCCAATCTTGTCAGAGTTGAACAGATTCTTCCTACACTCCCATTAACTGAGATACTTATAGCAGCTATCCTGCTTTGAAATTACAAGAGGACAAGAACCATAATCTTATTTAGCTTACTCATTACACGATCAGTTTCTGGCATTACCCCCCTGAGTAAAACATGTCTGAAGAAAGCAGCACAAGAATTCCCATGCATCTATTAAACCTATTTGTACAAAAATTCCATTCAGATTTTACAGCTAGCCTGAAAACGTGGTGATGAAACACCCCGTGTGGCTTATGCTGCTGAAAGTGCACATGGAAGACATCAGTGGAAACCAGGATTTGAAAGAAAACCCTTTCCCAGGAGGAAGTTAAACTGGAAGGAGTGGCATACACCAGCAGGGGCTCACAGCCACCCCTGGCCACTGCCCTCCCACTCCTTCCATAAGGGATTGTCTCATACAAGGGGTATTAGCAGCTCATTTGCACTATTCTGCCATTAAAAGTCAGCCCCAAAGGGGAGCTCAGCATCGGAGAGAGCCTCACGGCTTGTTTCTCTGAAAGGTGCTGGGCAGGGGTTTCATAATTACCTAAGATAAACCTGAGATAATTACCTAAGATAAACGTCTGTATGATACTGGGGGGCCAGCACACTGCTTTTAAGACCTGTTATGACTTCACTGCAAGTCTTCTGGAAACAGAAGGAGATTTTGCAGCTGCTGTAAAGGTTTACCTTACATGAATTAATTGAAATACCATCCCAATAGCAGAAAATCAAAATCTCGGAAGTATGCAAAGGTAAACTGAGGAACTATGAAACAAAAGTGTTAAGTTACTCATCATAACTAGCACCCAGAGCTTATAGAACTACATGTACCCAGAATCTCTCACATCACACAAACTCAGTCCTGCCCCAGGCACCTCAAAAGCCCCACTTTAGACAGGAGCCTTCAGCTGCCATCACACCAATTGCTGGTATCCATCACCAGCCAGATCTGCTCCTCAGGGTTGAGTGATGATGCATTTTATATCCACCAGAGGCCCCTGAGGGCTGACCTCCCTCCCTAAATATCAAAACAGGTTTGTTTAGCTGGATTTGATGGTCCTTCAAGAATACTGGAATCACTGCTCATGAGCCAGTCCTCCTTGCAAGCCCCTCAGCCAGCAGTGCACATGACTGGTTACGTCTGTTCGTGCTGACATCTTGAGTCCGAGGGCAATACCCAATTCCTGCCATTCCACAAGGATACAGCAAGGTGCAGCAGGTGTTTCATGTTCATTCATGCAGGCAAAGCTTCACAGGTTCAGCATTACTCATTCAACACTCCCATGCTGCCAACAAGATATTTAAAGAGTCTGTCCTCTCACAGCTCCATATTTCTCAAGTATTTCTTTTCCTGGCTATTTCACCCCCTTACACAGCATAACCAACAAATGCCTTATACCTGAGGAAACGATGCTACCTCACTTTTTTTTTCATTTCAGGCCATTTTCAACCACCCCTT
The DNA here is from genome assembly GCF_017639235.1 of Corvus kubaryi. Classification (NCBI taxonomy): domain Eukaryota; kingdom Metazoa; phylum Chordata; class Aves; order Passeriformes; family Corvidae; genus Corvus; species Corvus kubaryi. Next base: position 3,374,064 of record NW_024581108.1, on the reverse strand, counting down.
TCACTGTTTGCATGGGATCGCTGCAACAGTGCAATAGCACAAAAGGTCTGACTTCGCAGAAAGTTCTGCTCCACCTTTTATAAAAGTCAGAAAATTCCACATTCCCATGTTGTGCATTTGGTGTAACAGACAAATTAGCAACATAAAATGATAATGAAATAATATTACAGACAATCTCTCACACAAGAGAAAGCAAAAAACAAAAGCCTATTGTTATTCACTGCTCAGTTTAAAAAGAATATCTGACAGCTCAGGCTGCAAACAGTATAAAAGCCAAAAAACTCAGTGATTCAAAAGAACGGCTTTGAAGTCAATGAACTGCAGAGTCAGGCTCTTATTCAGCAAGATGCAGGAACACATGCCTGACTTCAAGCATCTAAGTAGGCCAGCTCAATTTATTTGCATGATGGCACCTTATATAAAATATGCAAATGAGAATCAGATACATCTACTTCAAAGAGCCTCCCTGAAAGTGTAGTCTGAAACCTAGCTGGGTTCAGAACTGCATTACACACACTTTATGGCCATGTGAAATCCTAGGAAGGTACTGCCTTATACTTCAGTTCCAGGCAAGGTTATTTAGTGTTATTTCTCATAGCCACTTCACTTGCACATTTCTGGACCTCTCAGAAGATCACAGGCTTCCATCTGAGTGATGAGTCAGCCTGAGTTAGAGGTGAAGTATTATGACATTACATTTCCACAAAGCTCTTGACATTGGAAAAATCCCCCAAACTAGTTAAACGCAAAAATGATATATGAATATACATTATCACATGCTGCTGATCTGGAAGGATGCTGATTTTAACAAAGCAGAATCTTTGCATTGTTCAAAAATTTAGAAAACAGTAGCAACACCTAAAATTATTATGAAGCAGAGCTCCAAGTGGCAAACACTCAATTTGTGGATCTGAGCGAGTACTGTCAGCTACGAACATGTGTCTGTGTCAAACTGCAGTGAACAGAGAATATGACTTCAGTTTACTACAGGTTATGAATATTTGATGGAGACTGCTCTACTACCTTAATGAAATCCTTCAGGGACATAAAAATACAAAGTTAGCTCAGGGTGGTATCTCAGCAACACAGTCAACTTAAACCTAAGGTGGTATTTGTTCCTCAATGCAGAACACAGAATGAATTGCTCAGTACAAATAGTTTTATAAGTCAATGAAATTAGCTTGTAGACTGTTTTAAAAGGTTCTGGCAGTAAGATGAGTTTACTAATGCCAGTAACTTTTGGAGAGTGCAGCACTATAAGGGTGCTGATGGCACTATATTTCCCTCCTTTGCCACTGGTGAGGTTCTAATGGGATTGTCTAATAAAGACATAAAATAACCTGATCTAGGAGTCTAGTCTGTGCTTCACAGGGTTTAGTAATTTCTCAAGAGTGTTACAAGGACAGGTTAGATAATGGGAAAGCTAGAATAAATTAAGATAAAAATAAATTTTGCAGCATGTAGACTGTGCATAAAAGGCAGACACATCTGAGGGGAAGTTGGCTAACATGGAAAACTGCAACTGCCTGCATGAACTCTCTTACTCTACATCTTGTTCTGCTATTTTCATAAAGTTTTTTACAAGTTTTATCACTAAAAAAAAACTGTTCCGATTGCAGAGTTTTATACTTGAATTTGAAACAAATAATTTAAAACTACTACTGCCTTTCTCTACACTTCTATGCATTTTCAGTATATAAACAAACAGATATCTGTTTCTTTGCTGTATCACTGTTCCCGATATGTATTTGTAATAGGCACACTAATGAGTACAGATTTTTTAACCCATCTTTTTCAACTGGTCATTTCTCATACTGCACATCACGTAGTCTTAATCTTCCACTCCACTCCTTTCTTACTCATAGTTTTCACTTATGTACCTCACTGGCACAATGTAAGGACAAGCCTCAGACCTACAGACACTGAAATTATACCTTTCAAAAGAAAACTGCTATTATTTATATTGCTTTTTTGGGGGGTTGAAATGTAGTTCAAGCTAACGTATATTTTCACTGAATGAAAATATTAAGAAGGTAAAAAGAGAATAATGAATTCATTACCCTCTCCACTCAGAGTGAAGAACACAAAAATATATGCAAGGCCAAAGAAATATCATTCGCAGAAGCTTTCAGGGAGCTGGCATTTCAAACAAATTTACTGTGCCTTACAGATATAATTCTGTATTTAGCACACTGCTGGCTAAAAAAGTACTTCAAGGCATTTTACTTCCATCAGGTGTTCACAACTCCAATGGTTTCATCACAGTAGAAACCCTCCCAAAAATGGTATTGCCTCCCAACCTTCAGATTTTTTGGATTGTATTCTGGGAGAGATAAGAACTTGAGTTTATAAGGAAAATGGGTGTAGATACAAAAATGCTGCTATTTTCTTGCTATTTTCTAAGCCCATGAGAGACTTTTCTCTCTCACAGAAGAGGTAGCAGAGTTATGTAAACAACCAAAAACCTGCAGCCTTGAAAAGTCTTGTTTATGGTACAGTAGAAAAATATTTTGACAATGGATGATCTAGGATTTTAGCCAATCACCCCAAGGGGTGGCTGATCCTTGTCCAATTAGACTATGAAGAAAAAAGTCTATAAAAGAGTTTGTAAAATAATTAAATAAATCAATCTTGCTGCACAATTCCTGCCTGCTGGATCTTCTCTCCTCCTCCCTACGGCGGCGGGACATGGTGATAGGGCCTAGGACTGCGGTAATAAATGGGCAAATAATTGTTTGGCTAATTAAGACACTGGATTTCTATTGTGCATTTACGAAATATTATGAAATTTTTAGGAACTTGTTTTGATGCTTAACATGGAAGTTAAAAGTCATTGTAATGTCCATTGTAATGTCATTACATATCTGTGTGCTAAGAAATTATAACCACCCAGCTGAGCAGTAACTGCATGTAATGATTTACCAATCCCTCTTCCTCATTGAGCTATTTTCTTCATTAATCTAGTGCACTTTTTTTGCCCCTTAATCTCAATATTTTTCATGCCTATATTATTCTCCAGTATTCGTATTTTCTTTTTTTGCAATGATGTTTAGACATCTATCAAATTCAATTTTTTTTGAAACATTGCTTTGTATAGCAACAAAACTTGTGCAGCCTGCCTTGCATTCACAGACTTAGTAATACCATGTAAGGTGTTATTGATCCCTCTTGATTGCATTACCCAATCTGCACATTAGGACTTGTTTTTTCTTATTCTATAGATGTACAAGCTTTCAGTGACAGTGAGTTCAGATGCTGAATGGACTCAGGGAAGCTCAGATGAAGCTATTACACTTGGCTGTGTTATCACAGCAATAACCCTAAAGAAGGGCTGGATGGAGGCCTCTGAATTATCCAATTTTTAAAGTTTACTGCAAGGCCTCTGTCTCAGGACCATATTCTCAGTTCCAAGAAGACAGCCAGCAACAGAGCTATTCTAAACTACAGACATGTCATTTTATGTCACCTCATTACAAAACATCCACAGAGCACAACTGAAAACTGAATTTCCTCCACTGTCAGCAACAAGGCCCCACTACAGTGCAGGTCCCCTGCAACAAAAGGATTGGCAATGGACTGAAGCAAAATCTGCCTCTTTAACAATCTGTACTGCCTAAGTACTGTAAATGCAGTCTTGGGACTTCAGTGGTGCTGCTGTGAACATGCCTCAGGTTCATTAGGGCTTGAAAAGAGCTGCTGCAGAGCTGTATTGCTCATTCAGGGCTGGCAATGGCACTTCTGTCACATACTTAATGGAAAGCTGCAGAGAGAAGGGACCATTCAGACCTGTGGTGAAATGAAATGGCCCCATTCACAGTGATTTCACTTGCCATTAGCTGAGGAGATGCTTCTCTCAGATTAGAGATTAGTTAACAGAATGTTTGTTCTGCGGGCTTTTATGACCTCAGCTATCCCTACACACTTAAATGTTCAACCAAAACTTTGAGCACTGCTAAAATACCGACCCAAAGACTATAACAATCAAAATGAACAGGAACTAGAGACAAGAGAACTCAGAATAATGCATAAGGTGATTCTGGAAGGATTGCAGCAGCATAAAATCAATTCAAGTCATTCAAGTCTAAAGGTTATTCTCAGGATCATTTAGTGAGTGTTTGTCAAAACACTCATTCTTTGACACATCAGAATGGAACTGTTTATCAAATATTGATAACCTCTATCATCATCATTCACTTATATTCAAAACAGAACTATATTAGGGGACAACTGATCTAACTCATGTCAGATTTGTACTTCAAAAATCTGAACCTTAACAAAGAAGCGAGGGCTAAGGAATACAGCAGCACAGAGAGCAAGAGAAAATGGGAGGTCTTTGAAAAATAGAAGTGAGCCACAGATGTCATAGGCTATAACTGAAGTGTTCTTTGTGGCACAAAATAAACAGAAATTAGTGGCTCTAATGTAGAATGTATGTGTTGACTGTACAACTGACAACTTTTTCTCTGCACATTTGATTTCAACAGGTAAGCTAAAGGTAAATCTTGAAAGGTTAACTGTGGCAATTACCATGTCCTAAACTTTTTCTCCAAGGCATAAACTAAAGCTTTAGCTACCTGCATTACCAAGAAATATTACTGATATTATATATAATTTATTGCTGATTCTATTTACAAGTGTATTTTGAAACAAAAAAGTTCAGCAGTATCATGAGGACTGTTTACAAAAGAAGCTTGAAAGTTCTAGTGATGCTCTGAACAATCTATGTCCACCCAAACAATTCGATAATATCACTGAAGTAACACAAGACAAACACAAACACTGACAAGAACTGGCTGAGACCTGCTTTGATCCCTTTGGGAATTACCACCACAACAAAACAGCACTTGGATTCCACCCCTGCCCCTCCCCCCCCCCCCCGACTTCATTCTTGATGTCCCAGACTGGCTCAGCAATAAGCTTACCTGGGTTAGTCTGTTGTGACCAAAAGAGAGATTCTTTCAATTGCTGGTAAGACAATCAAGGCATAAAAGTGAAGTACATTACTGTAACTCATTATAGGTTATTTCACATGCAACTCTCCTACGCAAGCTCCATCACAGTGCTTAGTTACTGTTTCAAGAGTTGCAACTGCTAAAAGATTGAGTGATTGAGTATATCAGTTCTTCATAAACAACAAAAAAGGCAATCCCAGCAAAGCTTTGACTGAGCTCAGAAGCCTGAGTTTACCTCCTAAACCTTATTAAATAAAGTGTTTGAATACTATCCCCATCACACTCTGTCCCAGTCATTGTCAGTGATATTTTGTCCTGCAAACTCTAAGTTTACTGAGCTGTTTGGTAAATAACCTACCCACAACAGCAAATAGATTTTCTCTGTTTAAAGCACCTGGCCTGAGTGTGCTATACACACATACACATCAGCTTTCAATTCTCATGGCATTTCCCTTGATTCCATTTCAAACTATTATTGTTTCAGAAAAAACTTTCATAAATATAAGGAAAAAAAAAAATCTCAGCCTGATCTGTTTCTGGAATTCTAATCTGAGATGCAGGTAGGAACAGGCAGGATCTTTAAAACCCAATTCTCTTACATGATGCAATGCCTCTGCTTATCCCATGTTAAAATATTTCAGTGCAATTTATTCTCTACAGTAACAGCACACACCAGCTGATAAAACATTCTTTTTTTCTCTCTCCCTTGTGTCAGAGTGCAAGGCAAGCACCCACAAATACAGACCATCTGTTTTCATCTGATGTTTTCCTCCTTTTAAACATTCTTCAGGAAAAGCTTGGTAATTTTTGCTTAAGAAACAGGACAAAAGACAACAAAAATAAGAAAATAATACTATTACTTGATCTGCTGGTGGATTTTTGTGGCCCTGACTCAGGCAGGCAAGGCAAAAGCACTGACAGAGTCCAGATGATTTCAATGAACCTAAAACAAGAATAGCAGTGACTGGCATCAGCTGAGCATTTATTCCACTCTTCAATAAGAGATTAGCCAGGGCAAGAGCAAACAAATCTGCCCATTTTCAATTGATTCAGCCTTAATTAAGAGGAATGAGATAAAGACAAGTGCATCTGATAGCACCCTGTAAAATTATCCTCTCATGTGAATTTTGGTCTTAATTCAGTTTTGAATGCTGGAATAACCTATCTGATCCCTGTGAGGACTCCTCTCCTCATTTGTCAAGTTCAGAGCTTGTCTGACAAAACCCGGCAGAAGATATTGAATAAACAATCATGAAAACAAGAAAACAGATAGAGATTTATGAACATAATCTGCAGAAAAGATCTTCCACATATGCCATTCATTAGAGCTCTGCATATAAATTCCACTGAACTTCAAGGAACAATTCTGAGAGCTCTTAACTGCAGGGAGACGAGGGGCTTCACTCTTTGTTGTGTTACTGGAACAAAAGCTCCTTCTTACACTCTCACTAGATACTGAAGGATAACTTGACCCAGCTATAAAGAGACCTCACTTTGATCAGTCATTGATGACAAAAAAAGCCATGTTGATGTGATTAAAAGGAAAATTCAGTTCAGCTACATTTATAATTGTGCGTGGGGACACATTTTTGGAAAACACTATACTACCAACCAACTGAGAACCAATTTCAGATTGAGGCAGCAAACCATGCAACAGGAATAAGTTGTCATAGCATTTACCTATAAAACAAATATATAAACCACTAAACATGTAGAAAAGAGAAAAAGAAGAGAACAATAAAAGTGAATTATTTATACTTGAACTTATTAAGGTAGCACAAGCAGCTCCAGTGTAGTTTGTTTCATTAGAGAGTAAGAATCATCCCAGTTTTGTATTGTTTGATTCCTTAAGTCAAGTTACTCAGCTCAATTTCAAGAACTGGAGAAAGAGAACTCTATGGGTGTATTGTCTAACCTGTAGACTTCGATTTAAAATAGTAATTTTTTTTCCAGCACATCAATGATACCCATGAATTTAAACAGAGATTAGAACTTGAGCTGGGATCCAGATTTGCAACTGTACACAGGCCTAATTCTTGTGTTCCACACTGCATGCATTTGTGTGACAGCAGGCAAGAGCCACTCCAGCTGCACTGTCTACTCAGAAGGCAGAGAAGGTGTTTCTTTCACCACTTTGCCTCTCAGCCCCTGCCTATTTGCCTTCATTTCTCTTCCCAGAAATAGTGTCTTTTCTTTCAAAACTGAGGGCCAGTGCTGTGGTGGGCAAGTAGGGGCTGGGGAACAGAGAGGTTCCTAAAATTTACTGTAAGTTATCAATAAACAGTGCTATATTTTCAATTCATTATATTTTTTGTTATATTTCATAAAAGCCCTCAGATTTCTAGGACTAGACTGCACATACATCCATATTTCACTGAGCACATCATTCCAAGAGAGAGACACGAGACAGTTCCTTACATAGAGCTCCCAAGAGTCAAACATCTAACATTAACAAAGGGATAACTGAGCTAAAACCTCACTGGAATATCCTTCACCCCATAGAGATGCACTTCCAGATTATGAAGTATTCTTTTATGATCTTTGGGGGGAAATTAGGTAATATTGTGCCCTGCTACTATCATACTCCAAGGATGTGTAGCACCTGTTAAAGTGTGTTGTACCTACACGGAAATAATTTATTATCTAGCAAGTAGATACTCAACAAATTTCAACATCTGGTAGGCATGACATAACTTGCATACAATGTAGTCTGTGCAAGAATGTAGGAGAGTTTTCCCTCATTTTGGGTGTTGGGGTTTTTTGTGTGTGTGTTTGAGACAAAGACAGCTTCCTCATACTATTTTTCCTCCTTCTTTGCTGTGGAGGGGAATCTTATCTCCCTCTATACAGCACAAAGACATTTATTCTTAATTTAAGATAGCGCTTGGGGATTTGTTTCAGAAAACTTGGATACTTAGGGACAAAACATTTGTAAACAGAATAGTTATATTTATGTTTAGGAAAGAAACCTCAGTTCAGAAGGAAAAACCTCTAACATGCATAAATACAACACTGTTAGGCTCAGGACTCAGACTATTTCACACAGCTATAATTTGGCAGCTTGTCCCTCAGCAAATACTCTGAGCAAGCAGCCTCAATCTTCCAGCAAAACCCTTAATTGTCATTGATTTGACAATCATTTGAAGCTGCACACCTACGTCCAGGTTTCTTCAATCTGTTTGCAGCTTCTCAGGGCAGAAAAGGGCTGTAAACTTGCTCTGATTCACATCTTTTTTCCTACTCTCAATCCAGGTTAAATTGCAGCTGGCATTTGTAGGCAATGCTTTTCCAACACTTCCTCCTCTAAGCTGCATCTACCAAAGAAAGATGGCTTTGACTGCTTTATTTCCACTCCTGTGGAAAACCTTGCCATGCCAACAAAACAGTGCAAACTGAATGGATATTGGTCTCAGCTGAAGTCAATATTCCAAGGGAAAAAAAGTTCCTATCAAAGGGAAAAAAAAGCACAGAAATGTAAGAGTCAAAACTAAAGATAGGCTGAAGCTATTTTACCCCAGCGGCTCTTCTTCTACAACAAGAAGACATAGCACAAAAAAAGAAAAAAAAAATTCAAGAAGAAAAACTGATTGGAAATAGAAACTGCTCAAGATTGAAACTGAAGAATAGCTGCAAGATGAAAAGCCAGTACCTCAGAACAGCTACGTCAACTTGTGTAAAGGAGGAAATTAATTAAGAGTAACTTTTCAGTTTTTCCATGTTTCTCAAAAGTTGTAAGAAATAATACCCTGCACAGTCACCAAGAAGCTTTGATACAATATTCATTCCATTAAGAGTCTTCTAACAAACGGCATTTATCTAAAACTTTTGGGAGAAAAGCATAGACGAAAGCAGCAAAAGTTCCACAGAGTTAAACAGAGACAGGGCTGCTTTTCTCTCCCCCCACCCCCTCCCCCCCCCCAATAAAGCCGACCCTTGAAACTTTATTTAGTTTTTTAATTGATTTGCTTATTTGCTCCAAAACTTTTAATTTAGAGGCTTGTTCAAAACAGAATGGATTTGCTGCTCAGAGAGGTGAACTGCTTCGGACAAGGCTAACTACCAACTTAGCAGTAGATGAGAAACACAATGTAGACCACAAACAGAAGTTTCCAGAACTCTGTCCCTGTCTCCTTATTTAAAAATTGTTTAACATCTTCCTTGCAAAGAAGTGTAATATCTGCCACAGTGAAGGTCTACTGACACTACTATGATGAGCACTCTGGAAAAAGCTGGATTTTAGCCCTCTATATACTGCCCAAACCTTCAGTCTGTTGCACAAACAAGAAAAATTCAACTGCCTAGGCTAAATGGCAGAATACTCTCAAAGCTTTGCTTCACTCCTTGCCTCCACATGACCTAGAGAGGTCATTTGAATTATTCCATAGACTCCATATGAGAGACATCACCTTTACATCAGTTCCTCCATATCTGAAATCAGGGAGCTCTTTCCCACAGTGATAAGGAGGACTTTACAGGACTTTGCCTGAAGTTCCCATATTTTTCCTAGTTAATATAAAGGAAAAGCCTGCCAAGGGTATTTAATGAAGCCTCCATACTGGAATAAATCCATAAAAGACCCTCCAGCATGCAATGCCATGATGGTTGGCATTACCAAGTAACAACATGTTGGTGTTATGCATTACTTTCATCTCAGTAAAACAGGTATACAGAGATTTTTTATAACATGCCTTTAAAGGACAACCAGTAGAGCTAAAAATGAGTGTGAAACTGTGCATGGCTATACATTAAGACCATATTAAATCCTGTTCCTGAGAGAGAACTGAAGTCCTATTCCTGCCAGCTTCTTGTCTCCTGTCACTTCTGATTACTGATGCAATATGTGTCAATGCTCAATAATGACTGTTGAAGTCTTCATGCTTGATGGCTTAGGATGTCATAATGAAAGTACAAGCTTTATTAATCCTCTCATCAATAGAAGCCACAGGGTGTCTGTCACACTTCATTTGTATGTGCCAAGAGTAAATAAACTGCAGCAAATGAAAAGTGTGCTTATAAATATGGACAGATGTCAAGTGGTTTACACAGCTACCCATGCTGCTATTTCCTATTATGAATTTCCAGGTTGTATAAAAAGCTGATAGAGCCACACTTGAAGATATCTCTGTTTACATGGATATTTTACATCAATTCTATACAAAATGAAAAAAAAAAAAATACTATTAAATTTTTGGCCAAGTGGGAAGAATTTAATATCTCAGTCTGTCTCAAAACTTTTATTAAGCCAGCACTTGGCTATTAGGGCAAACTACAACATTTGAGACTCTGATTTACAATGACAGGCACCTATGTGTTAACAAACATGTACTTTCTGGATTTTAGGCATTCAAGGGAGAGATGGAAGATATTCTGCTCAGAAGTGCACCATACAAGCTAATACAAATATTTTGCTTGGCAAGTGATAGTTACCACTACTTTAACAGGACTGAAGAAAGTTCATTGAGATACAGATCAGATTATACAGAAAGGCAAATTATAATCAGCTCACTTTACACATGGAAAGTTCAAGGCAAGAGGAGATAACGTTATTTGCTCATGTATTTTGTTCCTGGCTCAGTTTCTTGATTTGGAACATAATGGACTTGCAAAAGTTTGTAGAAATCACCAGGGTCTTCACAATAAGAGATGATTTGGTGATAAAAACAGAAATCAAAATTGACTGTAATTGAATATTTTAAGGTGATGTATGCAGGAAAAAGATAGCTGCAATTTATGCCTGAACACAATGATGCCTGAACATCAACATTCAAAAATGAGACTCAGGAGTTGGAATACATAGTTCTACTAGGGGAATAAGAGTGATCTCAGTAATGTTCCAAAAGCAAACCACACACTATTCACTGACACTGCTTACAGAGGAGCAGAGCCAGGAGATGAGATGCAATAATGTCCTCATGCAAACCCATGGGGCACTTGGATTCTGCCTGCTGGGGCAGCTCTGAGTCTCACATGGAAAACAGTGAAAAGGAAGCTCTAAAGAGCTACGGCATGGAGGATCAGTGGTAGGAAATCATTGCCATAGGCAAGGAAAAATGAAATAAGTTAGGACATTTTAGCCTGAGAAGAAATGACTGACTGAACAACATAACACAGCTTAAAGAAATAAAATCACAAATGGCCGTGGAAAAGGTTGTAAAGATTATTTGGTCCCTCCCACTCAGGCGAAAGAACAAAACCAGAAGGTTGGGGATGCTGAAAGCTTAGATGGCTTCAAAGAGTTTCTCAAACAAATACTGAAGCATAACCCACCCAAACCTAATATTAAAACAGGAAACGTCAGCTAAATCCCTGTCTCCAGGAACATTGCTGGAAAGAAAGAGTGTATCTATCCACAGCCTTAGGTTTTTCACTGGGAAATCACTGTTACTACTTGCCTGAGAAAGATCACTGGACTAGGGGAATGCCTAGTTTAAAAAACTAAGATTAACCTTATATTTTAACATGCATTAAAATTTTTTCTGCAAGTTTTTTTTTTTTTTTAATATTAAGAAAAAAAGACTAAGCGTTATAACCCTATCCAGACAAATAATCCCTAACACTTGGGTTGCAAAATGTCCAACCAAAATCGTGGTATTTTGGTGTTCAGAATCAAAATAAAGAGCTTTAATGCACATTAGAGGTCTCTGCATCTCTGCATTACTGACTTACTTTCACTGGTTCAGGTTGAAAAAGGGGAAGAGAAGGCAGGCAAAGGAAAGTGTAATGGGGAAAAATAGGAGGAGGAGAAGTGGAATGACAAAGAAAAGAAGAAAAATACAGAAGACAGCTTTGCAGAATGGATCATGCCCTCATGCTACATCAAAGCCCGAGTGCTGATCTTCAGTTTGCTAAAGGAACCAGGACAGCGTGAAAAGGCCTTGTTGATGCCTTAAGAGGCCTCCTAGAAACAGAGACTAGACAGGAGTAAGGGAATAAAAGTAGGTATTTATTTGAAAGGCCTTCAAAGGTACCCCCTGGGGAGCCAGAGGCTATTGCCAAGATGGACCACAGGTCACAAGTTCTTCACACTTTTATAGGTTTGGTTCATTTGCTGTCATGGGTTAGCAAGCACAGTCCCGGAAGTGATGTTCTTGCAAAGGGGTGCTTACAGCTTCCTCTGTGACCTGACAGAACCTATCAGCTGGCCAGTTTGAATATGGACAATTTTTTGAGCCACTTTTTAAAGTTGTGACCGCCTCTGTGATCCACACTTAAGAATAGACAACCCCCCCACAGCTCTCTCTCGTTTCTGGTGCTGGGACAGGTGGCTGTGGGGCTCGTGTGGGGGCTGGGCCATGGCCATCCTGGAGCCGATGGGCCCTGTTCCACCTGTGGAACACACCCCCCCCCCCCCCAGCCCTGCTGTGGGCAGCCGGAGCAGCTCGGCTCCCCCTCTCCAGTGCGGCCAAGATTCAGCTGAAGCTGCACCGCTGTCCAGCAGAGGTCATGTGACTGACAGTGATAAGCGAAATTCCAGCTGCAAGGCCTAGGTGAGATTAACCCTTTTAGTGCTGTGGAGAGCTGAAAACCTGAGGGAAGAGAAAGAGGAGATGCTTAAAGCTGAAATTCTGTTGTGAAGCTATGATGTATCAGAGTACCCGTTGTAATTTCATGAAGGCATGGGGGGTGGAGCGTTCAACTTGTACTTGAGAGCAAAAGCACCTGCACTGAGATAGGCAGATGCTGAAGCAGCTGTAATTTAATGAGAAGTTTGAACAGGGAGAGATGGAAGCGATGAGGACTTTTGCTCCAAATGGAAAAGGAGAAGACCTCAGTTCCTAGAGACGAAGATGAGGAGGACCCTTTGCTCCCAGGAAAGGAGAAGGGCCTCTGTTCTTAGAGATGAAATGCTCCCAGAGATGGGTGAAGAGAACTTTTGTTTCTGAACGGCTCAACCTTAAAATTGTACCCCAGTAATTCAAGAGTGGACCCTTGAAAGCAGTTGTGGGAAAAGCTGCAAGTCATGGGAAGGGACTCACATGCAAGCAGAGAACCAACCTGGGCGGCTGTCTCGTTGTGATAATGTTTTCATAGCATGGGCAAGAGAGACTCCTCTTCCTACATGGACTGAACAAGGTTATTATGGAAGTGGTAAACAGACTGAACATCTCAAGGGTTGTCTTTTTACACTGTCAGTGGGAGAAGGGAGAAAGGTGGGCAGGAAGAAAAGAGTTCTGAAAGTGTGGTATGATTTTTTTTTTTTTTTTTTTTCTTTTAGGTCTGTTAATAAACTTCTTTATATTCTTTCAAGTTTGGTGCCTGCTTTGCATTTCTCCTAATTCTTATCCCACAGAAGATAAACAGTAATGAGTATTTTGGACCCAACCACTACATTAAATTGGTGTTTCTGCCCGGTTACAAACCAAACCCGCTACATTTGCATATCAGGGTTAATTCTCCAATTAAAGCTTCAGTTAATGATGTAATTTCCCCAGGTTTGCCTGCCCCCCTCCCTTTAGAGGCTTTTCGTTTTTACTTTTTGGGCCTAGGACAGTCTGAGTGTCCTTGAAGAGCAGGCCCAGAGAGGCTTTGTTATGTCTACCCAGCATGAGAGAGCAGAAGTGAACAGGCGACAAGAAACTTCAGAGTTACACACCAGGCAGTACAGGATTTGAAAAGTATGAAAGTTAAAACCCAAGGCATCATTGTCAGAGCAAGGAGAGAGGCAATTCTGAGTCTGTCTGATAAGAACTCTTGCACCTGTTACTGTGATAGGGCATAAACTACACCATAAAGCAGCCCTACAGGATCGTGCTGCTGAGCTCTGCCCAAGATGCCTGTCAGTGACCATGTGCTAAAAGCTTCTTTAGGAGAAAGTCAGGCTGCAACAGAAACACGCCTGGCAGATCAGATCACATGCCTGTGGACATGGCTGTACTTCTCCCCTGCAGTGATCACAAGTACTCTTAGCCCAAAGAGGGAGAAGCAGTCACAGCAAAATTCCACTGATAGACCCCCAGAAACACTAAAACCATATGTGAAGCAAATGAAAAAAAAACCAAACCCAAACAACAAAAACCCCAACAAACCACTGTTCATTTAAATGAATAAAACGATGCCAAAATACCTAAATTAGTTCACTTCCTATTAAACTTGTGAATGCAATATCAAACCATTGATCAAATCCTAGTCCTATTCATTGGCACTACAACATTGTTCTGTTGATCTGATCCACTTAGTCCTCCTGCCCAGTATCTCCAGTGAAGCTTGAGGTGCTGCCAGGAGCAAGCCCTGGAAGTTTCTGCAAGCTCAGTATGGAGATGGGCAAGGCCTCCTAACAGGAGCTTCTCAGGTGTGCCTTGTCTGAGCTTGATTTGGTGCAGCTGTAACAACGGTTTTTCTAATTGAGTTACTCTTTACCAGCAATTTTTCTCCCACTTATCTTTTTAGATATATTATATCATCTATAATGCACATTTCCCTTTGCCTCTGAACTGAATTTTGAGTTTAACATCTTACATGAAGTCAATAGTTTAGGGAATCATAAACAAGTGGAAGCAAAGATGTGCTCTGTTCACAATTTTGATTATCTGCTCAGAGCAACAGTTGTAAACTCCCCTCATGGTATCTCATATTTCAGAACCATTTATGTCCCAATTATCCTCAGCAGCACCTAATTAACACCTGCTGTTCCCTACTAGAAGTCAACAGTTATTTCTAAATTTATATCCTTTTTATATCCTGACACCTGAAAGTCAGGAAAATAAAAACATGTTTTTACTGGAATGAACTCAGAATTACCAGTTAATTCAGGAAATTTTACACAATAAATGAACTTCTTGCATCATCATTCAAAGAACTCAGACCTTGATAGTATACCAAGTGATAGCTCCTTCTATAATCATACTGAAATAAAGCTTTTAAAGTATTCTATGATGTTTTTGTTTACTTAAAGGCATTCTGTGGGCATAAATAATTAAGCCAAATACAAAGATTATAGCTTGTTTAGAATGAAGAAAATCACAATTAGCATCTTTTTAACCATATAGTAATGATACAGGAAAAAAAAATACAGAAAACCAATAAAAACATATGCAGCTTTCATTTTAACAGTTTCTCTAGCACTCCTTTCCTGCAGTCACACTCATTCTGGGCATGGGAGAGATTACAACCTGTATTTCGTATGTTTTTAGGGGGAATAGAAAAAACCCAGCAAAATAGCAACCAAACCAAAACATTAAAACCCATGAAAGATTGCTTTCTTTTAGAGAAGAGGAAGAAAAAAAAAAACCCCAACAAAAAGTTATTTGTTTAGGAGAGTTTTGTTTCTGTTAAAGTGTTTGATTTCTTTCCAACTATCAAAAATTTTGTCCTGGATCTTCTCAGTGTTTTTCAAAACACAGTTACGTTGTATTTTATGCTAGGCTCATAATTTCAGACCACATAATCCCTGTTCCTTTGTATTCAGCAGATAATTGACAAGAATACCTCCTTTACAACACCTAACAGATTTTTTTTTATATAGAACACATGCAAATGCTCACCAACTTCTACAGTAGTTATATTTCACATGTACTATTTCCCTGCTTTAAATGAAGACATCCAAAACTAAAAAAAAACTTTAGACACAAATGGCTCTATTTGCATCACAGAAATCACTAAATCTGGCTTTTTAACTACAGCCACTTGCAAACACTCCCAAGCTTTGCATTTTCCATGTGGTAGTCTCTGTGCTGATTTATTGATTGCTCTGGTAGTACTAAAATGAACAATATTATTTTCTTTCCTGCATTTTTAAGTAATCATGAAAAGACTTACCAGATCCAGAAGCGGGAAAGGCTCCAAGGAGAGACACAGCCAGTGAGAAATGGGAGCCTGAGCACGACTGAACTGGAGCTCCTGGCAGAGGGTGGGGCCCAGGTGAGCCTCATCAGGGTAATTAAGGCCAATTAGTGACCACCTGCCTTGACTTAATGACTAAATTTAATGGCTAAAACACTTTCACCCGTAAGTTTATTAAACTTTTCTATTCTCCTTTTTTTGGTTTGCTTTTAGAAAGGATGGAGAATGTATCTTCTTCTCACAAAATAACTTCTGTGTTAATAGGAATTATGTTCATCAATTGAAATGAAAACTTGCCTTACAATTGTAAGGAAAGAGATCCCACTAAATCTTTACTGAATACCAGTGGAAGCTCATTACTTACACAGGCATCCCCAATAAAACATTATGATTACATCTTAAAACCGTTTCACCTGTGATATTTTAATTAAAATGTACTTTAAAGAGTGGGTAAATATTTCCAAGTTCTATTATAAACACACTAATGCCTGAAATCACTTAATTCTTTATTTGTTAATTGTAGACATTTAAGTATTTTTTGGGAAGTTGCACACCTACTATTTTCTAAATGTCTGGAAGAGAGTTTCAAAATAATCCAAGCTGAGAGAGACTTAGACACTTTTTCTTGCAAAATATTTAAATGTTTCGCCCATTTTTTGTGCAACAAGCTGCAGGAAGGTTTAGCACACTGACATAGCCAGTAAGGATGTGGTGATATGAGACTTTGTGCTGGTTTTTTGTCTCTTGACCTTAACATGTTCCTTTCACTGTTTCATAAGAGGGAATAAATGGCACTAAATCCATCATGAAAGCCATTAAAATTTGGTCATACACTTTCATATTGGATGTATATATGATAATTAGGAACTTAACATAGGCAATAACATTCTAGATCTACTGAAAGCAGTAGCAAGGGTTCCACCATCTTAAACTAAAGCCAGAATTCCACCTAACAAATTCAGAAAATTCCATATGTTTGTGTATAGATTCATCTGTGCACATCTCATGTGTTAATCAGGGAGAAGCAGTTTTTAGGTCTATAATTTACATTATTTTCTCCCTCCCTGAGTCTAGCTAGGGATATTCCTTTGTTAACTGGTGTAACAGAGGGAAGGGGATCATAGACTCCACCCTACTTCCTTTTCTGAAAGAGAAAAATGTCTGTTTTCATGCTTCTGGTAAATACAAAGACAACTTTTTTTTCCTGAACACCAAGAAAAGAACTTAAGTCAGCACTGATTTGTGATGAAGTCAGCATTTAACTGACCCCTGATTTAACAGGAGCTGATGTTGTGTGAGTCTTTCAGAAAGTCAATTCTCTTCTAGATCTCTGTAGCCAATTTAAATTTAAAGTCTCTTTTGGTATCCTTTTTATCCAGCACATTGCACAGATGATTTGTGTTTCCCTGCCTCCCAGCCATACTCTTGCAGTTAATAAAAGTTCAAATTAGACGTGTGTGTAATTTCAAAGGCAAGCTACATTTTAGGACACAGTCTTTTCAGATTAACTGATACAATGACAATATTGTTTGCTAATAAATTTCAGACCCATTTTAAATTTTCTGGCCTGTACCTGATAAGTTACCCCACAAGAATGACAGTATTTTTTATATCTTACTTAATCATATGTCTGCAAGGGAAATAATATTTCCTTGTCTCTTAGAATAGAGGATTAGTAGATAATTAACAGTCATGAAGCTTTCAAATGCCTTGTCTAGGATGCAAGATCAGTCTGGATTGCTTGCTTTCAGTGAGGAGCAGACCAGTCTATATAATTCCACTGAACTGGAAGCAAAACAGCCATAGAAATTAATTCCTACAGTATTAATTAGTTAAGATGTCTCACTAGGTTAATTCAACTACACTTGTACAAACATATTCTTGTTTGTAATACAGAAATTTCTGTATTTTGTGTTTTATATGAACAGAGATTCAGGGATCACTATTACCCTATGCTAGGCATGCCCGTTGATTTCTGTACAATTTTCAATGTGTAAACTGTGAGGACTGATGAAAACATATACAAATATAGTATATATATTTTATAAATATACTAAATGTGGATCAGAAATGTTCACTGCAGACCAAATACAGGATATAGAGGCTGTTCTAAATTTCTATTCCTATACAGACAGGTAAGAATGATGCATCTTTTCCACCAGTTAAAAGCCAGCAGATTTGAGCCAACACATTCTATCAGGAAAATACAGCGTTAGATCCAGACCACTGCCTCTTCCCTCCCTGTCTAACAACAGTGGAACAAAGGCAGTGCAGGCCTGTGTCCCAGTGCATCCATTAAACAAGAATTTAACCTCTCAGGGAGAGGAGGCCAACATCCAAAGACTGATTGTGTCAGTGGCACATATAAGCACCAAAACAAAAGCTGCAGTCCCACTGCACTTTCTCCAGGCTGCTTGTGGAATTTAGTGAAATTCTGAAATGCGTAAGATCTATAATTTTATCATTTTTACCCCTGAAGGAGAACAAGGGAATTCTACAGAGCTCTCCATATCAATAATCCCATGGCATTTTACACGTGTTCATTTCAAAGAAGTGGCTTGTCTATAATTTAGAAGTCTAGATGAGTAAATGCTTAATTTGGTATAGAGGATTCCCAATTAGTAATATTTAATTTAGTCCAATAGGAATATTTTCATAAACTTCAAAGGAAAAAGAAAAGGAGCTCCAACAGATAGGGGAAAGGAAGGTCACAGAATAAACAGAGCTGTTGTTCTGAAATAGATAAAAAAAGGACAAGTATATTAATATACTTTTCTTTTGCATTTACTATTTTTAGTTTATTTCCACTTATAAATCAGGTTATGTTGTAATTCTATCTTTAGATGAATCAATATTTACTAAAATAAATCTCTGCATATTCTTCTACTACCCCATCACTTTCCCCTATAAACTATATAACTTATATATATATATATATATAACTTCTACTACCCCATCACTTTTCCCCTATAAACTTATATAACTAAGTCTTTATGAATTAAAGTAAGCAAGTTACTGAATTACTATTTCTTGGTAAGCACTACTAAAATTATACACATATGCTGATACTGGGGGGAGGGAGGTTCCTCTTATTTTTGTATCTTCTGCATTTATCCAGCTCAGTGTTATTCATTCTGATCTAATAAATGAAATCTTGAAAAATGAGGCACTGTGTTAATTTGTATTTAATATGGTGAAAAATCTGTGTAGTGCCCCTTAAGGGACCTGATTACACAGCTGGAGACAATGTCCTTTCCAAAGATGACAACAGGAAAGCTCTGCCCAGAAATGGTGTATGATGTGGTGGAACTGGTGCATCTAAAGACAGAGGCAGAAATAAACCCAGGTGTCTTCCTGCTGCAAGACAAAATTGTGTGTCCCCTACAGCCCTGAAATTAGCCACTGGCTGACAGGAATCTGCTTAGTGTTTGGAAAGATGAGTAGGGCAGGTACTCGACTAATCACTGGAATTATCACAGCCATCTCTTCTCAGAATGATGCTGTATTGGCTCTTTACTCACCACAGCAAAGCAGAGGTGGCCCTGCCAGCCACTCCTCGGGGGAAGGGTGATGGAGGAATATGGGCGGAACAGAGGATTTGAGGAAACCTGGATCCCAGCTGGGCGTAACAGCTGGCCTGGACTGCACAGCCAGAAATTCAGAGCTGGGAAAAGGTGGGGCCAAGGTATCTCACTTGCCTGCACGCTGGTAATTCCCTTTGGTTAAATTACTCAGGCATTCCTTGACAGAGGATAATGCAGCTATTTCCCCCAGTAGGAGAATCTGAACCAAAAGCAGGCAGTCCCATGATGATTGCTGTTCTAGTGATCTCTGCTGTCACACCTAAATCCCTGGAGGCAAATATTTTTATTTCTGCAGTCTAAATAAATTTTAAAAGAAACTTGTGATAGAATTTATTTTCAAGCAAGAATTTTGAACAAAAAAGAGATTTTCTAACAGAAGTTCATTTAATTTAAAAAAAAAAAAATAATTTAATATGTTCTGTTGGTGCTGTGTTTCTGCCTTGCTGTTCTGGCCACCTGATATAGGTGCCAAAATCAGATGCCTAATATTTGATAGCATATAATAATATCTGTACTATTATTTATTAATTCAAGCGTGGTAGATATTAAGAGTTCTAGCTCTATCACACTGGACGCTTCATAAACGTATTTTCTCATAACTTTCAGCATATGAAAAAAGCCCAAAACACACCAAACAGGATTCTTGAGTTATAAAAAATGCTTAACTTTATGCACATGAATATACAGGGACATATTTTGTTCTGGAGTTGACTATATTAGAAAATTGCCATTTCAAATTTCTTCCTAGCTAGGTTTTGCAACATAAAAATCTTGTGGGATTTATTCTTTTCTTTAAGGATATCTTAAGTCAGAAATTATTCTACATCCATGTTCCTAACAGGCCTCCTGGGAGTTTTTCCTCTCTAAATTCAGCATAACTGGTTGCCAGCAAACACCATTCAGAGATCAAAGAGAGACACTCAGCCAGCACTACATCAGCAGATATTTACTCCTGGCACCATTTGCAGCACTGAAAGCTGGCATACATCAAACAAATCTGTGCTCTTACATGATGCTGCTAATTTTTTTCTCCCTCTTGAATGGAACCTGCACAAGAGAACAGTAGCCAAATGCAGTTTGGAATTTTTACACAGTTTAGGAAATGCTGTGTTTTTACTGGGGATGTGCAATGCTAATGTGCAATGATGAAAAACATTGTCTTTTTAATCAGTAATTCCTATATATATATATATATATATATATAATATATATCTTTACAGTGAAGAACATCAGTTAAATAAAGCAAGGCAGAGTGAAATTGAGGAAGCAAACACTGAAGCATGAGCTTTTATACTCGTTGGAACATAAATTTCTATCAGATGAGCCTGCATTTATCAGTACTTTCCCTATGGTTTCTATAACTCTCCTTACTGACATGGAATTATACTTAGCAGAATTTTCTCAGGAAATATTCTTCTAGTCACAAAGCAAAACACATTTCTAAAACTTTGCAACCATTTTGTCTCATTGAAAGAAACTGTAAAGAGTCACATGTTAAAATGAGACTAAGTATTTACATAAAACCAACTGGTTTTATACTTAATTTCAGTTAATGAGGCTATCCTGGTTCTTCATGGTTCTGAAACTTAGGCAGCATTAATACCAGTAGCAAAAGACCAAAACATTTTACCTAAAAATAATTTATTCTAAAAATGTACTTTGTTTTGCTAAGTTGCTTGTTCAGGTGCAGTAGCAAATGAGTTTCATTTAACAGCTCTTGATGTTAAAGGGAACACTAAAAGCTCCCTAAAACTTTCATTTGTTAATGGCTAGTCATGGTTCTATCAATGCACCAATGTTTCTGTGAGCTAGAGGAGGACAGTTAATCCCTCCTGAAGAATTTTGGTGGTTTTGTTTGTCTTTTTTTCCTTTTTAATCTGTAGATGTGGTAACTTATTTACTATTGCAACTATTTTAAAGATTAAAAGAATCTTTTAAAAGCCCACTTCTCTTCTCAGCAGTGAGTGATGGTTAACCAAGCAGAGAAGTCAAAAGGAAATCAATTAAGACAACATAAGATCAGCAGTGAAAAACCCAATGCTTGTACACAGAGCAACCCATCAGCACAGATTAAGTAAGGAGAAATACTGTGAGCAAACACTGGATTTTGCTTGTGTGTTTTCTTGCAAAAATTCATACCTGCAACCCAGCTGATTCACTCAGGAACATCTGCCCTTTGCTGAGTCACATATGACCCTAAATCATCAAAGTATTATGGAAATACTTTCCTTTTTTCCTGACAGAATTTACATTAAAGTTACTGTAAAATAGAGATAAATCCAGTCATATGCAATGAAAAATTAAGTTTGATAATGCTGCTAATCTACTGTTCATTTTATGTCATCAATGTCAAGGATGTAAACTGATATTCTCATTAAAAATACAGTTAAAATAGAAAATATATTTATCAGAAATAGCCTGAATAGCAAAGTTTAGGGACTTCTACCTTCTCTGTGTGAGTAAGGAAGGAAAAACTGGTGGAGGTAGAGCTGTTAGGGGGAATTTTGTCATACCCTGTACTACAGCCTTGGATATGCTCAGTCTGTCTAAAATCCAAGAATATCAGGGACTAAGAGTGCATGGACAGAACAGCACCAGATCCCTGTTAAATTATGCCAGAATGGAACAGAATGCATGGGATTTACGTTTGGAATTGTAGTGACACAGCTTTCATCCTGTTTCAGAAAGGGGAGGACGAGCATGTATCTGTCTAGAAAACACATGGTTACAGCAGCAATATATATCTATATAGTCACAGCTACTGTCTGGACTTCTTTCAACACAGAACTAAGACCTGGGCTGCTTGATATTCTTAGGTGCAAATAAATTGGCACCCAAAGGCAAACATGATATTCCAAAATAAGCCCAGCAACAGAGAAAAACATCTGAATCCAAAATATGTGACATCACAAAATTCCACACAGGACAATTTTTATGGGAAAAGAAAGTTGACCCAAGAGAAGGTTGCTTTGCTGATGTACTTAGCATACACTGTGGCAGTACAGCTCAGATTGCCAAGTCACTGTACATTTGTTAAAAGCAAAATTCTTCAATATCAATATTTAAAAACAGATCAGTTGCTGAAGCTCAGGAACAACTGCAGAGAATGGGTAGCAAGATTGCCCCATGTTTTATTGAGAGTAATATAATTAAAATAATCACCTGCATTTGAACAGCCTCTTTGGAAAGGTTTTCTTTCTGTTACTGCAACCAAAGTCCCACTTTATATACCCAGGTTTTTACACATTTCAGTGGGACATCCTTTAATTCATGCTGCATGCTCATATTCCTTATTTGTGAAAATACATGAGACTGGAAACCCCGAACATTTCCTATCACACACAATGTGAAGCAAACAGAAAGAGATCTCATTCTCATTTACACGCTCTACCAGTGTACCACAACACTGTAAAAACCACTGCTCTTTAAACTCCCGTGTTTATTTGAGCAGGGTTAGAATTAGTGAATTTCTTGGAATAAGGTGCTTTGTAACCTTCCTAATTGTTTCTGGAAACAAAGCAGGTCCCGTTGCTGGGCTGGTTAAAGGCTTGGCCCTGTTTCAGTCACGTGGAGGCCTTGGCTACCAGCCCATAGGGTGACAGCCTCAGTAGATGCATCTTGATGTGCTCACAACATCCAGTGTGCCAGAATTAGGAACTCAGCCGACCTTATTGATTAAAGCTGGGAACATCGGTGGGTGTAATTGATTTTAACACATCCAGTCTCTTATCCAAGGTCTCTACAAGCTGTCAAAAGGTTACAGCCACTGAGTCACCAGAGATTAACCTATCCATTAGAAATATGAGTCTCCTGTAGATGTTCGAAAGCAAGCTGATTTCAAGAGTTGTACACAAACTTTGCTTTAAATATATCATATCCTGTATTCTAAGAGCATCGTGGAAGCTGTCATTCCCTTGGAGAGTTATTCCCACGAGTAAATTTCTGAGCATACATTATTGAAAAGTCTTTTGTGAGAAGATTTTTTCTAGAAGGAAAGGGTACCATTTTCAGTGACACTTGGGCCAACAGCAGAGAGGTCAGCTGGATGCACAGTTCTGCTCAGCAGGGCTCATTTGCTTAAGCCAAGCAAAGTGTCTTTAACCAATCCAGAGGAACTATCTCTAGGCTGTGCTCCACCGATGTGAACAAACAGATCTATGAGCATCTTGTAAAATATTTGAACAGATAAAACACCTTGCACTAAGCAACAATTCCATCTGGTTTGCTCTCAAATTCGAGTTAAACTTTCTGTAATGGACAATCAGAAGTCATATACTCTAGCAGGCACTTCTTTTTATCATTTGGGAATTTCAGTCCACTATCACCAAAAAAAGATTTTTAAAAAATTAATCTGTTTCTATTATTTGTTGCTCAGTTTAAATCCTGTTTTGGTCTTTACTTAATCTCAGAATATTTCCTAGAATATCCTGAAACCCATCTTCTAATATATAAACTTTTAAAATTTTAGTATTTTTTGTATAGTCATCTGAATTTTGAAAATCTTTATCTGTTCTTATTCTGCTTTGGTTTCAGGTTAAAGAACTCAATCATATTTATTACAGCTGATTTTGGTAAGGTATTTATTTTTTGAAATATTTTATGTTCTTCCACATAATAAAGGTATCTCAAAAATCTCAGGTGATGATTTATTTGCCACAGCATCCTAATAGCAGCTCCATAAACAAAACTGCCAGACATTTCACAGTGTTGGCCAGTGATGCTTAATGTATTCCAGGCTGGCAGCCAGCTTACTGATTTAGATTGTGACTTTAGGCTGATAAAAATTGCTCTGCAAGATTTGTTCAGCTTTGCTTGGGTAAAAGACAAGTCCGGTCTGAGGAAATTTAAAGCAGGTCAGAAGGAAAGCTGCATTCCTGGCTGAGTGCAAAAAATGTGCTGCAGCAGAACGTGGGACAACCAGTGATCTGTCACTTTGGTACTTAAAGCATCAACATCTCTAAAATAAGCGAAATGGCAAAGATTGAGCAGCATGACATAAATACATGCCACACTTCTCACCCTTAACAATAGCAGTTAGTGCTTCACACCGCTACAGGGATTAATTGTCAGTCACATTCATTTTGAGGTCAGTAGGATTTCCATCATTCAGTATTTTCCTGCATTGAGATCAAAACTGTATTCCACCTTGCAAAGACAGGAAAAGTTTGTTTGTGTTCATCAAGAAAAGAGGATACTGAGGTAACTACTGTGGATATGCCTGAAAAGGTTATCCCTAACAAAATCTCATCTAAAAATCAAATAGTGAATCCTATTTTCATCCTTGCCACGGTTAATAATTTCTACTAGAATATGAACTGACCTTGGAATACTGCAGCTGCTGACACAGACACCCTCTGAAAAATAAAACAGCATTTAGAAGTGTTCGTAGTGATATCAAAATTGACTCATATACTGCAAACTAAGAATAGCTCAGCTATTATGTAGACAAAGCATTTGAGTAACAACTTCAGTACATTCTAGAATTACATCTGACTTTAAAGCACTTCCTTATCTGAAAATTATTCCCGGTGCGATCAAGGGGGAATTTAAATACACTCCTAGAAAAAATTGAAACATTTCTATCACACAGTTGTACTTTCTCTTGCAATTTCATTTTATAACCAATGAATTCAACCTTTTTCTTTGACAATAAAGCATGATTTTTTAATTTGCAATAATTTTCTTATTCAATCTGATGAAGTGTAAAGCTGTAAAAAAAACAAATCCAGAGGAACATATTTTAAACTAATCCAGAGGTATAACATTAAAATAATTTGCATTTAGAGATATCCACAATACAATTCACAGTTGTGCTTCACAGTTTTAATAAATGGACACAAACTCTATAGAAACTTTCTTTACTATATTAAAATACTTTTTTTTTCAATGAAAAGGATGACCATTTGAAAGAAGTCGTAAGTTCTGTCTTTAATTTCAGTTCTGTATGTTAATCATGTTTCTGCCAAGCTTCCCTGAAGTTTTCAGCTATGCAAGCTCTTCTTTATCTCTTATCCTAAATTAATTAATTAATTGCATACTTGTTACACACTTAATCAAACCTGCATGACTAAGATATTCCTCTACCTAGACTTTTTGCAGGTAAAAATGACAAGAAAACACAAATTTATCAATAGGTTTATGAGCAGCAGATGTCTGATGCCATTTCTTTTTTAGCAAATTTATTACCTACTATGCCATGAATCCCAGCAGTTACCAAAATTATACTGGAAAAATGTTATTTTTAGAAATCTGCTGAATTGTGTTATCAAAAGCAGCTTTGTCTCAGCCAAATGTCACAAAAAGACACTTGACCAAATGAGACAGTGAAGGTCTCTAAAAAAGTCCTGCCTTCTGAGGCAGGGCCAGTGTTCTTACTGAGTGAAAAAACTTACCTGATTTAAAAAAACGGAAGTCAAGGCACATGTAGTGAAAATTAATTTGGATCAATATATAAATAAAAAGACCTTTGATTCCACACAATTTCTAATGAGATTTAGCATTAATAGATGTGAAACTGAGTTACTTAAGCAGTGGCTTGAATGTGAGCTTTGAGGGCAAGACATCTCTGCCCTCTCACCGTACAGCACTGCAGAGCATGAACATAGGTTGTTTGTCCATAGGTGCAGTAAAAACATCACCAGATTTCTAATTTATTTGCAATTGTCTGACACGCTCAAACTGTCAAAACAAATGTATAATCTATAGTGAAATTGCATTAAATAATAACAACACAAATAAAGTTGGCACTATAAAGTTCATTCACTTCAGATGTAGGTGATATTTGTATTATCTCTGTTGCTTCCTGTAGCATTTTCCTTCACTCACATTGCTTTTTGAAGTAGTTAATATGTTTTTGTGTAGTTAACATACTCCTTGTTCTAAAATAATGCGACTTTATGAATATGGCCAAATATTTTAGCAACTTTAATCCTACAACTTCCAGCCAGTAGGAGCCAGTTAGAGACTGTGTTACTTGATTTTCACATTGTTGTATTTGGCACTGTTTTAACAGAAAGCTCTTTGTTCTAACACAAGCAGAAGTTTTCTGCAGGTTCTTCAGGCATCTGTAAAATATACATGGCTCAGGATCAAAAACTACCTTTTATAAAACCAGGATCTGTTATCTCCTCTTTTCTCCAACCTGATCTTGAGTAGGAAAATCTTTGTAAATTTTACTATTGGCTGCTTCAATAAAATAATTTGATGTTTCTGGGACACAAATACTGTGTCCACTTTAAGGAATCTAGATAGAAAACTACCCAATCTTCATCAGTGTGAGAATGTGGCAACTCATCTAGCTGAGGATCAGCTCCTTGCAGAAGAATTTGAAGTTTATTAAAGCTAATTAGAAAGTGGCAGACGAGCTGGTTAAGAGGAGATTGTAAAGATGTGTAAGTAGGAAAGGATTTCTGACAGTAGAGTCTTTGAGCAACATCTGTATATGTTATATGTATAACAAATTAAATACTATTAACATTTTAATAGCAGGGCTGGCATGGGGGTGACAATGGGGAACCAGTGTCTGAAAGCTTCAAGGAAACTTTTGTCACACAACTTCATCTTACTGCCCAAAGGTAAAGCATTAAAAATTCAGGGGGAAGTTTTGTTATGTCACTGACTTATGAATGCCATGAACAAAAGGTGGCCAAAGCCAAAGCACAGGCAAGGTTTGCAGTGAAATGAGAAAGGCAACAAAGAGCAGCCACCTGCACATCGTTTGCCTGTTAGTGAAGCCTGTGTGTAAATCAGGGTGACTGCAGGGATTTCCAGGGAGCCATGCCCAGACCCAGCTGATGTGACCTCAGTGCTGATCCTGCACTGAGCAGGATGCTGGACAAGGTTCCTCAGGGACAGCGGCATTCTGTGGCTTGCACTACACCATGATTTAGCTGCTGACAGGGAAGAACACAAACAGTTTTTCTCATATACTTTAAACTCCTACAGGATTCTACTCCTATCTAAGACTTATGACTGTCAAAGGAGGAGAGAGAAGAGAGAGAAAAAAGGGGATTTTGTGTTTTGTCCTCTCTCCCGCTGGGGAACAGCAATAAAGCAGCAGAAGTATTGACTGCAGAGCTCAACCATCTCTGTATCACATCTGTAAAAGGACAGTGTGGCAAAAATTTTGCTGAGTCCAGCTCAGCAGGCATTTAAAATTCCTCTCCATATTCACAAATTTTATACATATTAAGTGTGTTCAAACAGTATTTTGCTATGCTTGTTTAATAATAGATAGGTCTGGTTTTAATTTCCTGGGGCAAGAATGGGGGAGTGTTTGTGCCATCATAATTTATCCTCCAATTTGCATGTAAGCATCAATATTTGTGTGGCACTTGATGATTTTTTTAAGCAAATGATTCTTTCCTCCTTTCTACTCTTAGGCTTTCTTCCCAAGAGGCAGAAGGTAATATGGTAGTCATAAAATGCTTTCATTGGCCTAATTGCAATTTATTCAGCATTTACATTATTTAAAAGTATTTTCCCACAGCTATACCAGTTTAAAGGTGGTTCAAAACTATTGATTTGTCCATCAGTATTACTAAACAAGTCATTAGACAAAAGCTAATTTGATCAGCTTTTGCTTTATTCTTGACTTCTAATTACCATCACATCAATGTCTATAAAGCTGGAAATGAAAAATAATAAACACTAAATACATATTTTTCCAGCTCTTGCCTAAAAGCCAACGGTAGCTAAGGGTATTCAATGGTTAATAGTAATACAAAACATGTCATAAAGTCTGGTGTCATTAAATCCCATGTATTACACTTTCTATGAAATTAAGCATTGAAGATGACTGTATTGGTGCTTCTGATGCAACCCCCGCAGCCCCTCCAGTACTGCTCTAGATAAATGTCCATTTACATCTGGGCATAATTTATAGACACCAATAAATATGATTCATAAAGGAGAGAGTTATTTTTCTTTTTAAAATCTTTTTTTTTTTGGGGGGGGGGGGTGTTGTTGCTTGCAAAATAACCTTGAGAATGCAGAAATTGTAAATGACTATAGCAGAAGTTCATCCTGTTCATCCTCTACCTGTGTCATTGCTGCTTGGCTACAGGTAGAAATGCCTGTTATCTGCTTAGTTTCTATAACCACAGAGACTCAGAGCTCTGAATACTCAAAATTCAGTTCTCCAATACAGGTTTGATAATAAAATAAAAATAATCATCCTGAACCCCTTAGCTGTGGCACAATAGCACAGGTCAGGTTAAGATTACCTCCTCACCAGATGCACATTTATAACCCTATCCTTGCAGCACCTCTAATAAAGTTTAGGAGAAAAGAAGAATATTTTTGCCCAGTTACATAAACCAATGTGGATCTTTAAGTCTTTTTCAAGTATGAATAGATAAATTTAAAAAGCACAGACTGACAGAATCACTCTTAAATCAGTTCTTCAGTAACACTACTAAATCTTAAAAGCCAATGGCCAGTGTAATAATGCATTAATGACTAAATATTCAGAAGTTTAAAGTATCTTACATATGAATGTCTATCAATAAACACACAGGCCCGGAAACTCTTCTTACACTAAATTTAGAGTGCTGTAATATCTTTGATTTCTGAGACAGTCCTGATTCACAAACATGCAAGTGAGAGGAGAGGCAAGTCCAGGAAAACATCATCCAGAAATACAGACTAGGAAAAGTAGCCACAAGGCAGATTTTCTTTCCCTTCAGTGTTAGGTAACATAATTTTGATGTACTGTTTTTTTTTTTTTTTGAAAAGAAGAATTAATCCAGTGGGATTTGTTGAGGAAAAATGCCATTTCAAAGCAGTAAACATCAGTGTCTCAGTGTAAAAAGGAATCTCTGTAGTTGTCATATGCAATAGAAAAGGTTGGCCTTTCAGTACACTTTGTATTCCTGCCATGCAGATACACATTAATGTACTAGCTACAGTGCTCTAGTAAAAGCATCTTTTCCAGTTCCTAATCCAGCCTCCCAGAAATGAGTGTCTGACACTAAACCCCTTCAAACAGCTTAGGCTCTCAAGTGGGATTTGTGTTTTATATGTACTTTTCATTGTAATGGAAAACACATTGTCCTAATGCCAGGTTCTTAAAGCAAGGAGGGTCCTTTACAACAAATAGTTATTCCAGGATTTACACAGCAATGGCAGAGGGGTTTCTCTTAAGGATGGATTTTAGCTAATCATGTAAAAGCATTCCATGCATCCTTTTTAAATGAAAAATAAGGATGAGATTGAGGCTACCTTGGTTGGGGCTCTGAGCAACCTGGTCTAGTGGAAGCTGTCCCTGCCCATGAAGGGAGGTTGGAATGAAATGATCTTTAAGGTCCTTTCCAACTGAAACCATTCTATGAAATTTCTCTGAAATGCAGTGTATTTATAAAAGCTTTGGTTGATTATGGATATAGGCATAATTATGCAATAGGGCTCTGGGGTTATCTGTGGAATTACTGTCACAAACCATTCAAATCCATGAACTCTGTGTATGTATGCAAGGCTGAAAACATAGTGGAATTTCAGTAGAAAGCTGGTCATTGTTTCCTTTATTCTGTCTTGGACTTCAATTCCCAAGGTTTTCTGTCATAAGGCTGATAATCCCTGGTCACTGACTTAATGCAGTTTCACTGAACATGTAATTATTCCAAAATATAAGACTTGGGCTTGAGGACTCACTGTTGGGTCACTCTGGCAATGAAGTCACCTGTAAAACGTATGTGATAGCTGATGGAGGCTCTTCAGTGAGGAAACCCTTTCTAGCCGTCTCCAACAGCTTGAACAAATGGGCATCTACATATACCAAAATCTTAAGGGGAAAGCCCCATCTCCATGAGCTCTGGGAAATTACCAAATAATCTCATGAAGGAGGGAAAGAGCACTGTGGGAGGTAAGGAAGTCTCTATTCAGAACATTCACTGAGATGTAACTTCTATTCTAATCCTTAAAATGAATGGTAAGGTTTAAATGCTCCACAAAGTCATTTTTTTTGGTTTTTTTTTTTTTTGAACCTGTTTGTACACTGGAAGCTAAAGTCATAAACATTAATAAGAATTAAATATCCTGAACTGATGTAATAATCCCTACCCTTTAAAAGAAGTAATCCTTTTCTCTCTTAACCCTCTCCTTTCTCTCTCCCTCTCTTAGCACATTTATTTTGTTCTCTGCGTTTGCTTTCTGCCATTCAAATGCTCTCATTTGGCTCACCAAGGAGAGGAACCAGACAAAGAGAGGGAAGTGGAAGGAAGGAGTACGTGGTCAAGAGTGAAGAAAGACTTTAAGGGAGCTGGGACTTTCTTCAGGGACTATCCAACCTTATCCTGTTATAAACAGCTGTACCTCAACAACAGAGGGATTCCTTTGAGCTGACAAGCCAGATATATCAGTTCAGTGAAAACACTCTACTGAAGTGACTACGTGGCCTCTAACACTCCAAATCCCTTATTTAGAGGTACCTAAGCTGTGCTGAGTGGGATGGCACTGTTGGACAGATCCTGTTCTGCGTGTTTGCTCATTCTGCTGCAGGAACCTAGTACAAAAGGATTCTCAGCTTCAGCAAGACTCTGTGAGAGGTTTTAGTACACATTTATCTGACGGTGGAAGTCTGACAGAGCACAGAACAAGCAACTGGACTAAAATATAGCTCTCAGAACAGGTTGCTGCACAGACAATCTTGATCTCTGAATCAAACCTAGACATTTTCCCTGTGTCTAATGGCAATGTGTGCACTCAGTATAAAAGGTTAAAATATCTGCCACACATAAATGTTATCTGGAGATGTGTCAGGATGCTTGATCAGATCCAATCAGAAACCAAGAGAAGACCACAAGGATCCAACCATCAGACTTCTTTGGTTTTAAAATACATTATTTAAAAACCTTTAGCAGTTTCACTGCAGCAAGACCACCAGACACAAGTTAATGTTTCATGTAAGATTAAATGGCATCTTTCTATTCAAGAGGAAACAGTCTGTTTTATTGCAACCACTGTAATGGACACAGTCCATAACAGCAGAGAATTCTTCTCTCATCAGTGCAGATCCAAGAGGATTTCACATCCTGTTTGCAGAGGTAAAAAAGGGCAAACACACCACTTATCTCTCCTAACTGCTGAGCCACAATCTCTGGCAGCAGGGCTCTGATAGCAGTGTGGGTGCAATGGGGCCATCACTGATGTGCACTGGAATATGCTAAGAAAGAATCAGGGTCGGAGCATGGGGGCAAAAGCTGAGTGCAAAGCAGGGAAGGCCAGGAGCCCCTGGTGTCTGTTAACACAATGTCCCAGAGACGCACGGCTGTAGGGCACGGGCTGGCTCTTAACGCGCAGCCTGAAGCCAGATCAATTTCAACAGCTTGTGCTGGACAGAGACCAATTACTAATCTTCTTTCTCCTCTTTCCTGCTGCTTAACAAGGCTACAAATAATGGTTTAAAATTACTCTCTGAGACCTACCCACATGACTTTCAGACCAGAAACCAAAGTAACTTAAATGATCAAAAATCGTTTATGTTTCAAGATGAAATGCCTTTGAAATTCACAGAAAAGAAAAATCCTGGGTAAAATTAATCCAGAAATACCAATGTTTTGTGGTCTGTGTGCAGGGGTTCTATCTGGATTTGCAATCATGTAAAAGAATCAATTAGAAGTCAAATTTAAAACATTCAAAAACAGGTAAGGGAACTTCTCAGTATGTATTCAGGTGTTGCAGAACACTTACCATCATTCTGGCATTGCCAAACAACTATAAATCTATTTAACTAACCAATTAAGTGGATTTTGTATCTGCTCTGCATTGCTAGAGAATCAAAACAGCTGGAGCACAATGACAATTCTGCTTGTGTGAAGATTGAGGCTGATTAGGTCTTTAATGGGCAGCTCTTCCTGACACTGTTCTGTGAAAAACGTCCCCCAACACCCAGAAATCTACATAAACCTAATAGTGCAAACATAATAAATGTATTATAAGAGAAGCATGGAGTTTACTCTTAAGGGCTGCTTCTCGCTCTGAAGTGTATTTGAATGCTGGTACTATCATAGATCTGCTCTGCACTTATAGCACACAGCACTTGGTAATGCAACCAGCTTTAGTAAAATATTTACATATTTTCTCCACTTCAGGAGAAGGGGTCACTCATGGACCTCTTATGTACAGTGTTGAAGTGAAATTTCAGCCTGGATACACACGACTCTTACAAACTTTCCAGCCTTGTCCAGTATCAGATTGAAAGGAAGGGAAATTTCCTCTGGTTATATCAAATACATAATACAGAAAGTTAATTTTTGCTCTCAGTTCTTGATCAACTTTAGAAATACAAGAAATATTGTTGAATTCTCAAATCAAAATTATCTTTCTATGCACTCCCATTATATGTCACTATTTTAACTTCACTCACACATAAAACACTTTTGCTACTACCTGCTGATCAGAATCTGTGAGACAAAAAGTTGTGCTAAAAGAGAGTTTTGGCTTTGGTAATACATACAGAAAAGAAATTCTTATAAATATTTTGTGTGTATCTCGTCTCTTTGAAAAACAGTGTTTTTTCCCTCTTAATGTAGTTTTGCATTACTTGCCGAGTGCTTTTAGTCAGCTGCTTACTGAAATCCATCTCTAATACAATTTTAAGTATTGTGAAACAGGGACAATATTTTTTCATCTGTGCTGTTTCATTAGACTGGGAAAAAGAATCAATAGTCCCTTATTACAGGAAGACATAATGCCTTGGATTGAAACAGTGGCAGAGGTTAATCGATATGAAATGGGTTCACCCAAGGATACTCAAGAACAGGGAAGAATGTGAAACACCAACAAGTGGCACAACTTTCTACTACAGCTCTGCAGGAGTTTTATGTTTGCAATTTGGCACGTAGAGAAGAACAGGAGTTATGGATCTGGATTATTATAAAATGTAGGTAACTGAGCCAGATTCCTTCTATGGAAGAAACCGAGGGAATGTCTAATACAGAGCAGCTTCAGACTCACTGATTACTTATTATCATATTATCATGTATATAATCACACATTATTTATTCCAGTATGCATAGTTACATGTGCATGCAAAGCTGTTAATCAATTTTCTGTTAACTCACAGAAATGTCTGATAGAAAAGTACAAAATACTTAGAATAATACCTTTCATCTCAAGCTGGTAATTGAAGCTACATCAGTAAATTTCTGTCAGGAAAATCAGACTGCATCTGGTACATCAAATGCTTCTGGAGCCCCTTTAGCTAATACAGAATTATGATGGATTCCATTCCAAATGTTAAACTTGTAGAGGTTATGAGGAGCCATTTTTCTAGAGAGAATTAGGTACAAGACAATTTGCATCATTCCAGAAGTTAATGAGGAGCTCTAGAGGAGCTCTTGCTCATGTGCACGCTGCAAACCGAAGGAATTCATACAAACGCACTCAGATCCACCTCATCTTGCCAGCTCTGACAATGGAACTCAGCACCATGGGCTGGGAGGTTGCACTCTGCCAGCATTGGCTCATCTTTGTGTTTCAGTTCAAGAACCTAAGAATTCATGCAGTTTCATACTGTAAACTCTGTGCAGGCTTATGTAACAATAGATTAATACTGGTTCTCTTCTGCAGTACAGCCACTGCATGGCTACACATCAGTGAAATCAACAGCATTTACAATAAAAGCTGGTTTTAAAAGAGATTTCTAGAATGCATACTGTAATTTCTTCTCTGCAAAATTTTAGTATCACGCTGAGTGACAACCATTTGGAATTTATGCTCATAATGCTGAAAGGTCAGGCTTGATCACAA
This sequence comes from Corvus kubaryi, assembly GCF_017639235.1. Lineage (NCBI taxonomy): Eukaryota > Metazoa > Chordata > Aves > Passeriformes > Corvidae > Corvus > Corvus kubaryi. The sequence continues at coordinate 3,340,001 of NW_024581108.1, read as the reverse complement.
GTTCTCTAGAAAAACTGCAGAGCAAAATACAAAGGGCAATACATCAAATTAGGCATCTGAGAGAAGTTGGACTCATAGAAGCAAACCCCTTCCTTTGTGAACCTGGAGACATTACAGCATAATAAGGCAAGCACAGTTAAAAATCAGTAATTGATTTCTCATTTATTTCCACAACAAACTATGGACAGATTTGAAAAACAGTAATAAATTTAAAGTGGCTAAGAGAGGAAGATGAATCCTAACTTGATTACTTGGAAAGTGAATCAGAGATTCAACATAGCTCTTTTAGACTAAGAAATATAATATCTGATTATAGTAAGTAAAATCTGGAAGCACAAGGTGAGGACAAATGTCTTTGGCAGGCTTTTATTAAGCAGTAGCAGGTCATGTGGTAATTAGTTTTTAATGAAGGTATTCAACTTATGTTTTGAAGTAAAGTCTAACCAGAAGTTAAGATAAAATATGTTTTATGTAAGACAAAACTTTTTCTAAGAAGTAGGACACAAATCAAAAGTATGAAATGTAGCTAGAGAGGAGGGAGAGAAAGAAACCCAAAAATCTACATGATTAAATGACAAGTGAGGTCCAAATTAGACTACATCAAGTCTGAAAGATATGAAAATCTTGAAAATTAATGATCCTTTACATGAACAATAACACCTGGAAAATGAGTTCATAGGAGAATGGAGCATGGGGTCTATGACACTACAAAGAAATCGTCTTCTACCAGAGCACATATAGAAAGCCACGGGTGACATAGTAAGGGATATTTGAGCTATTCAGAAATCAGGCTTTTGAAACTTTCTCGTTAGAGAACAACAGCTGTTTTGATAGTCAGTAAAATAATCCAATTTATTCACCAGCTTCACTGAAATTAAAGACCTTACTCCACCATTACCTCGAACATCAAAATTAAAGGAGAACAGCCCAGACTGTATTACTGGTACTGTAATATTTGAACTACAACCAAGAATTTTACTAAAAGTGAAGACTCCCCACTCATTAATTTTCTGACTTGTGCTGCAAGCATTGCAGTTGAAATGTCACATTCTCTGATTTCTTCTGCCTCCCTGTTCTAAAAGAGTAGAGCTCCTACAGTTTCACTGCAATCAAACTTTGCTACTCATACATGCTTTTCATTAAATTACTAGAAAAAACAAAAATAAAAACAAGGCTGGCATGAAATTAGGTTACACAGTATGAAATTATTTACAGCAGCCCACCAAGCCTTGCATCAGGGAAAGTCACAGTGTCTGAGACTGCAGAATTTATGCAGCTTGACTGCACTACATCTGGAGGTCGACAGCTGGTTATTATGTACACCTAATTTATCCAAGCTGTAAATACCACAAGTAGAGAAGTCTATTCACCTAAGGCTTATGGTTCAGTTGGTTTAGTATTTTATGTTTCAAACAAAATGTAGAATAAATTATGAGCAAATCTTCCCCACACTTCCTCAACAGTGCATGGTGCTCCACATTGTAAATACACTAAATGGAGCATCTTTGATCTAATTACAAATCTGGCAATGAACCTGATACCTGATTGTTTTTGAAAACAATTGCAATAATAATTTTAAATTCCAGCAGCTCTTAGATAAATGACAAAAATTATTGGAACAATTAGACTACAAAAGGACTACTTACAGCCTACAACCAGTAAGAAAAAATCCCAGCAGACTGATTTCTTTCAAGGGGTACTGAAATTACTTGAATATATGCTAGCTCAGACCCTAAGAAGAATACCAAGAAAGTATAATAATAGTATTTTGCATACTGATGCTAATTCCCATTGAGGTATCACACAGCATATGCAAACTCTTAAACTCTACAATGGCCTTATGAGGATATGTCTAAGCACAATCAAATAAAAGTAAATTGACTATAGAGAAAAGCATTTGAGGAGGGAGATTCTCTAGATAGTAGTGCTCAATCTCACTGAAAAATGGAAGGCAGATATTCCAAAGAAACCTTCTTGTATCATTTTGATTTTAATCACAAAAGCCCCATGCATATAGAGAAATGCTGAGCAAGTTTCTCTTCATGTCACTTCCAGGATTAAAAGTCAATTTTTCACTTTCTCACAATTCTCAGTGCACAAATCATAGAAAGGCCTGGGTTGGAAGAGACCCAAAGGATCATCTCATTCCAACAGGCCCCTCCTCCATGTGCAAGGACATCTTCCACCAGACCAGACTCAGAGCCCCATCCAACCTTGCCCTGAACACTTCCAGGGATGGGGCAGCCACAGCTTCTCTGGGCAACCTGTGCTGGGGCCTCACCACACTCTGAGTTAAGAACTTCTTCCCAGCACTTAATCTGAACTTCTTGGCTTTTAGCTTGAAACCATTCCCCCTTGTCCTGTCACTGCCTGCCCATGTCAAAAGTCACTTTTCCCTTTAAGTACTGGAAGAAATGAAGTAATTGAGGTCTCCCAAGAGCCTTCTCTTCCTCAGGCTGAACAACCCCAGCCTGTTTCTGTAGGAGAGGAGCTCCAACCCTCTGAGCATCTTTGTGGCCTCCTCTGGACCTGCTCCAACAGACTCAGATTTATTCATTTCTTTAAAATCAAATGGTTTAGTAGTTTCTGGGCTTATCAGGCTTTTGCAAGAGACAGGGTATAAAATCTACTGGTATTATACCTTTTGAAAAAAACAGGTTGAGCTGTTATCACTGTCTCCTGTGGCCATCCCTCTTCACTCTGAAGGAAGATGAACCAGAAATTTTACAGATCTTTCTAAAAATTAAAACTGACATCTTAAAATAAAATACTAATATTCTCAAATTCTTCAGACTTATTTTTAGTGAGACAATGATTTCGAAAACCACTTTCTTCTCAGGGAAGAATATATAACAGGTGGAGGGTTTTTAATATTTGGGAAGAAATATAGCAGTAAAAATGGCAAAAACCTCAAGGTTCTGGAACTACTTAGAGAATTCATTCTAAATTCAACCACCAACAAAAGCAGGTCATTACTTTGCCAACTTGAATTCCCTAAGATTGTTAAATCAAGCCATCATTTCTTATTCTATAAAGAGGTGTGCAAAGAAATACAATAAAAGCTGGAGTAAAATTCCACTACCTGCCATCACTCTATTATGCCATTACATTTCTTCTGAATATATTTCATCTTATCTGAGTGTTCACCCTTGCTCTCAGCTTGTTGCTCTTTCTCAGACATCACTTATTCAGATTGCATGTATTTATCTCCTTAACGTTACCTCATAAATCATTCTCTGAGACAAAAATTCTTAGTTTTCTTCATTCTTATTCTCTCTTCATTCTCCCTCCTTTGGCTCATCTCTTTTCAAACAATTTATTTGTATTGGTTGTTGTTGAATGCAAGATCTTAATAATACATTAAAAAAGTTGATTTTGGTGGGGTTGAAGAGGAACAAAACTATTAAACAATAGTTGTTGTTTTATAAAAATAATGACTGAAGCCTGTAGCAGTTTCTGGAGAAGTTCCAAGCAATCTCCCTCATTATTGTAAACATTATTTCCCCATTCCTGTACATAGCTTTTCCTCTGAGTTGTATTTGCACCCCGTGACATTATGTTTATACAGCACACAGAGGATGGAAAGATGCCCATAAAGCAAATACGGGGTGATAGACTGGCATCGAATGGGATCTTCTTTAGCTTAGGCTATAAAATCCTAAATGAAAAAATCCAGATTATCCGCTAGAAATGGAATCTCTCCATTTTCTTATAAAGAATCTGATTCTTTACTCACAGAATTAAAAAGTTATTAATACAAAAAAGCTATGGATGAGACTCGAAACTTAAAAGCCGTTGATGGGTCAGCACAGTTCAACCAAGACTAAGCACAGACCCTGTGTGCTCTTGCCACAGGCTTCTATCACAGCATTGTAAGAGATAATTTAGAATGTATAATATAGAATTATATGCAGTGTATATGTTAGATATTTTATTTATATGCATACTATATATAGCTATAACATGCTTTATATAGTTATATACACCATATTTATAACATAATTGCAATCTATTACGTATCTAGCATATAACACATAGAATATAACAAATTATATCTTCCATAATATATAACATAGGTTACAGCAGTACATATGTTATACATTTAACTTGTGAGTGGGTTTTTGTGTGCACCACAAATCTCAAGCAGAGCTCCTGCTGTTATAAATGTTATGACTTTAACACGTTCAACCTCAAAATTACTGTTCAATTAATCTGTTAAGACTGTTTTGAACCTGCTGGACTTGGTGCAATTTTCTGTTCTTATTTTCCAGAAATGATTATCACTCTCTAAGCTTGGCCTTAAAATTCTCCTTAAGCTGCTGGATGAATTTTGCTGGCCTGTCACCCCTCTAGCATTTTTTGCTAAATTGTGGTACACATTAACTCCAATATAATGTCAAATACATTGCTCTGAAACAGCTTTTTGACATCTAGAATCATCAACCTGGTTAACCAGGTTAACCTTTTATCGCTTTCTTCCCATTTTCCTTTAAGCAGTTTCTTGTCTAAAAAATGCTTTAGGAATGAAATTTCCTGGATGCCATTCTTACATAGAGAAGCTAAATGTAGGTGCATTTTGATCTCTAGTACATCTTGAATCAGATCTAAATTGAGTGCTACATCCACTTTTGAAGATTTCCTGACTGATTTCTCCAAAAAGGACTGACTTAAATTTTAGATATGTCAGAAGCAAGCATTCTGTCCTGGTATGATATTTATCCAAGATTTATGAAGTCAGCTGAAGCTTCCCATCATTACTGTGCTTTGCAGCCTTCTTAATCTTTTGTGTTTCATGTTCTTTGTCCCTTACCACCACAGCATGGAGAGATTCCAGACCTGATGTGATTCTCTCTGGAACTGGATATGACATTTAAATCTGTGGAGACTCTGTGGTACTGCTGAAAGAGTCACCTGAACTCTGATCTGACTCTATGTTTTGATTTATCATGCCTGTCATGACCTGTAAAATCCACTATAAAGGTACAATGAAACATTTGTTTTGGAACTATTTGATCAAACATTTCTATAAAGATGATGATTTTGTCACTGTGCTCATTTCAATGCACCCAGTTAAATCTAGTCCTTCAAGAACAGCCTGTAGGAATGCAGAAGTGCACATGGGCTGAAGTCTATTCACACGTACCTTTCACAACTGAAAAGTTGTAAAAATGTTCTTTCCTATTCCCTACTCCCTTGTTTACTTAGTATCTGTGTGCTCTACCTTTTTCCTGGAATAAGTAGTATTTAAAACTTAAATTAAAGGCCCTCCTGTACCATATGCTATTTGTATCAAGTGCCTGCATCCAGAAAATGCTTTAAAAATGATACAACTAGCATATATTATTTTAGAGACACTCAGGACCATTTAAGAGAAGAAAAAAACCTGTTTTGGTACTAATTTATCTTTCCTGTTTCTTCTTCCTCCAGTTACTCATGCAGGTTTTGTCTCCTCTCACCATGTACTATCTTATACAGCCAGCTATTGTAATGCAATGATTTATTTCTCCTTGAAAACAGAAATTATAATCTACAGATGTGTATTTCACATTTAAATTTTACAGCAACAATGCAAACCTTTCTTGAAAATGTGAAGTCAGTAGATGAAATAAAGTCTGTAATTGTACACAGTTCTCTTTCACGTGACGTGAACGAGAAGCAGTAATACCAAACATCCGAGTATTGGAAATTCTGAAGAAAATTCAGTTGGGCCACAAATTGCAGACTGATGGTAAAGCTGATAAGTAAAAGGCACAGAATTTGTCACAGGGAAAAGCCAGAAATAGAGTATGTCAACAGTTTTTCCAATTCACTGATATTAATGACATTGGGATCAGAAAACTAATGGCCATATTGATTGATTAGAAGTTTTGTTTGATTTAGGTGCATTTATAGACTAAGAACAACCTATTTTTCTACTTATTTCTACTAATCACAAACACTTGAGATGGTTATTTAAACACCTTTATGACTGCCCTGCAGGCCCTCAGTGTTGTTTACTTGACATAATGTGTTTTTTTGACTTTTCCATTATGTTTGTAAAAACAGCAACAAAAATAATAAAAACACATAAATTCCAAATAGCAGCTGCCTGTAGTTTGTTTTCCATTACCCAAATTGATTTATAATGCCTGTAAGATGCATTTCACTGTGGAGCTCTATATTGTATAAGCACTCAGCAGGCTCATTCCATGCTGCTGCTCCGTTCTGGTTATAAAAGCTTGAGCTTGGTCTCAGGAACTTTGTATCCTTCAGCAACAGAGATTTTACAATTCGAACTCCCACAGAATCGATCAAAATCATTAAAGACTCAAAGCGCTGAGATGGGTGGTGATTTACACCTTAGAGGACAGTGACTCGCCCCCACTGGGTTCTGAGTGCCCTCAGGGCAGAATGGCACACAGCTCTCAGCACATGTGCCAACAGCACGGTTTGCACTGCAACCTGCAAATAATCCTGACCCAAGGGAAACCATTCCACCACGCCAACAGCAGACACAACTGGCTCCTGAACACTGAACGCCAAATACTGAGCCCTGAATACTGAGCTGCTTAATGGAATGCTACTCAAGTAATCTAATTCTACTAATAAGGAGTGTGACTTTATCCAAAGTTTCTGTTAGAGGAGTTTTGTCTTTATATTGCAACTTGTAATAAATGGCAAATGCCCCCAGTTCTAAAAGTGTCTGTCATTGCCAGAGCTTTTCTGAAGGCAGCTTGCAGGAAACCCCCAAGTGTACAGCACAGCAATTTCAATATATCTTTAAAAAAGTATATTACCTCTGCCATTTAGCTGTACAATTATCTCTGTTGGCACTCAGTTTTCCTGTGAAATCCATTCAAATGTACATCGTTACCTAAGAGGATTAAATTTTTTCTTACTCTGGCAGCATTTTCAGAAAGAAAAAAGTTTTATACAAACATCTTAATAGAAGATTAATAAATCATGAGGTTTCTCTACGCATGTAAATTGGGACAACACTGAAATCATTGCATGAAATTCATCCAGCTTGCTCTAATCCTTTATAGAAAAAAGACTTGAAACATATATTCAGGAATTTAGCAACTCTCTGGTTGATTCTGTAGAACTGTGTTCTAACTTCTCAACAGACAGTGAAAAAGTAAAAATCTGTTTGCATTTAGTACAGTGAAGTGCTTTTCTTCTCCCAGTATTATTCTGGATGGAATGTCAAGTAAATAAAAAAGGGGCAGCAATGCCATTGTCAGAGTAAGTCATGAGCCCAGTATTCAGTGTGGTTTCATAATTCAGGCTTGAGGATGATTTGTACATCAAGCCAGAGTCTGCTCATCGATCCTGCAGACCCATAAATCATACAAATCCATTTACTAAACTGAATCCATGGCAATTTAAAGAAAAGTAATAAAAATAAAATTTAAAAACAAAAAAAAGAGAGAAAACAAAAAAGAAAATAAGCTACCCAAAACAGTATCTTGAAGAGCTCACTTTCAGTAATTTGATGTTGCTTTGACTGCCATCTGTACATCATTATACAATTTTGGGTCTTTTAGTTCACTCCTTTAACCCTAAATTTATTTGCAATGACAAGTTAAACATATCAGCTTTTTAACACATCCACTTAATGAGTACAACATTTACCGCATATTTTTTTCTGCCCTATTCCATGATAAGATTTGATAAGAATAGATTAAAACCTTAAATTAATGAGACTACAGGCACCACAGCTTCTTCAGATACAGTGAAAGAATAAAATGAGCAGAGGCAGATAAAACCATCCACTATTCTTTTTTTACGACAACAGACTCTTTGGAGGAAACATTCTTTTCCTTTGCCCAAGGCTATATCCAGCCCTGCCTAAGGCAGTTTCTAAACTACTGATAAAAATTTTTTATTCCTAACATTTAAGAATCCATAGGATTCCTCACCTAACACTCAAAATGAAACTGCATCCCTAGATTTCAAACATTTAGTAATTATACTTAGGGTCATTAAGCAACTCAACCATAACTTTTTGGTGATATTCCACATAGTGATCTCAGTTCTGACTCTGAAAACTTACTACTTAAACTCTCATTCTCTGGAACTGAGAGTGAAAGACCCCAGATTATCCAGTCTGTGGGTCAGGTAGACAAATCTACATATAAGGGGGAGAGAGAGAGAGAGAAAAAGAGAGAGGGAGAGAGAATCTTTTCTCTGTAAAAAAACTGGAACAAGAAAACTTCACTGCTTAATGATGGAAATTGCCATTAACCAAGTTAACAAAAATAATATCCTCTGTTCTTAATTATAAAAATTCTAGCTGTGGTTGAACTGCGGGTCAAAAACAGTGAAAAAAAAAATAGTGAAAATTCCAAGGTATATAACTATGCTGATGGGGAAGAACTCATAATCATAAAAGGCTAAAGAGTCAGGAGTCACAAAGTTATGAAGTCACCCATTTGCTTTAGTTAAATCAAGACAGCAAAAAATTACTGTCATTTGTCTTGAATCACAGTAACTCCAAACTTTTGGAAAATAAAGACTGGATGCATAATTGTACAACTACTCTGCTTCTGGAACAGTACATCCTGAAAGTCAGGACTATTTCCAGAACTGGAGACTTGAAGTAGAGCTTAACACTTCTTTTTGGCAACTGTATGGTGTTTTAACAGTTGTCATCCCCATTATTTTTGGCTTCAGGGATCTTTTTAATTAGGCTCATTAGTAAATAAGGCAAACAGTCCATGAACGCCAGAATCACAAAGTGTTTTTAATTGGATTACATAACTTTTATGACTGGATCTTCTCTTTCTAATGCAATTTTTTTTTCCATTTGGGAACTCTCTGGAGCAGCTCTGATTGCCTCAAACTTATTTATTCTTTGATATTACCCACTAAATGCTTTGGGAAAATACTTACTGAGATGCAAGAAAATACTGCATTTCAGGCCCAGTGTAGTAAAGATGAGGAAATATATAATTGAACAGCCAGTGAAGAAACCCCAAAAGTAGTACAGTGAGTTCAGTAAGAAGTTGATCCTGAATAACCCACATATAGGAAACAGGTAACCCTGGGAAACAGTTCTGGCTCACTGTGGTCATCTATTTTCTGACAGAAAGGGTATTTGTTCAGGAATTAGGACAACTAATTTTCTTACATAATCTTCATTTTCTTCACCAGTTCTTTCTCTCACCTCCTATGACAGAACCTCCTTCTGTTGGTTAACACAAAATAGCAAAATCTTTAAGTCCCAGTTTGTCATTGATTGTTGATGTTCTGCTGTCTCTCGTTTATGCTAAAGAGAAGCAAAGCACATTGATATAACTCTCCTCTAGCTGGTTTGTTGTAAAAGGCTGAAGTATTACCAGCTATGCCAGATTCCATGGCCAGGAATATATTCCTGGAGCAGTTTCCACTGGAATTGACTGGACCACACAGGTTTGGCAGAAATTCCCAACCTACTTCCCAAAAATTTTACATGCAGTTCTTTGATGCCACTTTTCAGAACAAGTTCTCAGGAAAGCAGCAGATAACTTAGTTTTTTATTTCAGAAATAAGCATAACCCAAACCCACCTTCGGATTTAAGTTTAGCTCCCCACTTGCCATTAAAGACTGGAGTGAGATCTGCAGGTTTCACTCATAGGAGGTTACTTTTAAAGGGTATTTAGAAATAATATTGCAGAATCACAGAATGGTTAAGGTAAGAACAAACAGCCTTATGCAAACACAAGAATAAATTACTAATGTTTGAGAGAAGTGTGTTTTTGTTTGAAGGGCTGAAGAAAAAATTTCCAAGCACAATTTCTTTTTTTCTTTTTAAATTTGAATTTTTTTCTATATAGCATCCTGAAAACTGAGACAACTGAAAGTGCATCTACTAAGAACAGTCAAAAAAATGTTATTCATGACAGCCTCAATGCCTCCCCTTCCAACCCCACCAAGTTTCTTTCACATTTTTCCCCAATACCAATTCAAGAGTAGAAAGGAACTTGCTGTATAAAAATGCTTTGGCATTTAGATGAATATCTGCATATAAATTAATATGCTAATTACACTCATGAGCTGCATATAATGAGATTTGAAGAGAACACTCAGTGCTAGCCTTGAATAGTGGATGTGTCCAAACACATCAAGCCCCTTTTTAAACTTGTCATTTATATAAACTTAAAAATCATTAAAAAGTTGAATTTATTTTTATGCTATTGGGTTTTTTTTAAGATAGTCTCTTGGAAATATTACAACCTAAGCAGTAGGAATTGCCAGGTCTGATAAAAGAGATTAAGAGCAAAACCAGACAAGAGGAGAATCAGCGTTATATCTTCATGATTAAGAGCGTTCCTACATTATCTGATCTCCTAGGTTGCTGCTACTTTGTTATGGTCAGATACACAATAGTAACATACATTTGGGTCAAGTTTTTCAAAAAAATAAAACAAAAATTCCTAAATTTTCAGAGGATCAATCTTCCGCATGTCTGAAAAATTTTTTCCTATTAAAATCATGAAGAAAAAAAGGCCCAAAACCACTGGAAAATCCTAATTGTATTCAGCATATATGCTATACAGCTATACCCCTTCCACCAATCAATAGGCTATCAATGTAAAACAATCTATAAATGTAAGTGCCTATAGAGCTATAACAATTCCGAGTTGCTGTGGGTATTTTTTATCTGTGTTATGTTTAACTGAAAATCACAAAACACAGCACTACGTTAATTACTCATTTTTATCTATGCAGTAGATGAATGTGCATGACACTTGCTCCTGTTAAGAATGTAAGTTTAATGTGCATGACACTTGCTCCTGTTAAGAATGTAAGTTTATCCCAATAAATCTACTATTGAAGTTGTCTCAATATTGAACAGTTAAGTCCTCAATAGGAATCATTACCTATCTTTTCATAGTAATAGGGAAAGCTGAACTTTTGACCTCTGGGGAGAGGTGGGAGGAAGTTTTCTTACTGGGTTTCAGACATATGTTTTGAGTTGCTGGCATTTCAACTACAGCTTTGAACCAGATCTAAGGCAAGCATTAAAAAGAAACTTTTCTTCAAAAAGAAAAAAATAATGAAATAGAGGTTAGTGTCTCCTTGGACATTAAGTTTCTTTGTTGTCTGTAGGGAAAACGTTAAGAGAATTTATAGATTAGGGAGCAAATATACTAACAGCAAGATAATATTACAATATTTTTACAGTTTCACTGAGATTTTTTCAGTGAAAATGCTTCTACTGTTTTTTTTGTCCCACTTGCATGGAGAAGGACAAGGTGTCAGCAGAGTGGGGTTTCAGCCATGAGATCAGTCCAATCTGCCCCGCAGTAGAAGGCTTCTCAGTTACACCAGTGAGCTTTGGTTTATGAAACAAACACCAAGAATGAAATAAATTAATAGGAAGTCTCCAAGCTTTCAGCACAGCCAAAATTCCACCCCCTCAGTACCACGTGATGCTGAGTAACACTGACTGTATTTCCTTTTCTCCCCCTAGTGCCCTGACTCGCTCACCAAGAAGCTTCCATTCTTTTCCCCCACAAATGTTATCCTGAAAAAAATGTACTAGCAACATAACTCAAAAACCAGGAAAAACTAATTGTTCTTTTTCTCATTTTATTCTATGTACCCTGCAGTAATAGTGTACTTGCAATGTTCAAATAAATTATAGGACAAGCTCTCTGGTCTTGATAATTTTTTTAGGGATGGCATTTTTACATTTTAGCATGATATTCCATAACTCATTCTGTTACCTACAGGCACACACAACATACCATTTGCATGACCTCATGCTTCCATTTCACCCCCAGTTGCTTAGTGGATCTGTCTCTTTCTTCCTCACAGCTGCTGCTTTGTGATTTTACAAGTTCTCCCACTGTTTTTATCAAGGACACTTACTTTACTACTCACACAGCTGCCCTGATCACAAAGATGGGATATAGTTATATTTTTCTTAGTAATTAATTCACTATTCAATATAAGCTGCAGATTATTAAGAATTCATGAGGTGTTCATGTGAATGTCACAGGTACTTCCACAGGAGTTCCATTGTAATCCAGCATGTTTAAAATCCAATTGGCACCATGGCCTGATATAGCTAAGAACATCTGAGAAAGCAAAGAGCTCCTTTTGCTAAAACTTCTGTTTTGAGACAATGCCATAAATTGTCACATGACATGAAATAAAGGGTAACATACAAATCAGCACTGCACACAAATATTCTGGCAGGAAGCATTAGAATGAGACAAGTGTACTCCGAATTCTTCATCCATCTCTGTACCCAGAATCCATTCACATGATGAAGGAGGGGAAGAAGGACCCATTTGCAACTATTGTGATCACTTATAATTTCTGAACAGGAAGACTGATCTGTACTCCTCCTTCCATATATTAAGGGATGAAAAGGTTCTAACAATACAACAGTCAATCTGAGTTTCATTAAAATAGATTAGATTAGTAATAATAAGCCTTAATCCCTTCCAGACTTCACCACTAATACTTTTCTGATGTCAGCACAGCACTGCAAAAGATCAAAGATATTCAGTCCCCACCCATATCCACAGTAATGGAATGGAACTGCTGTATCAATTACTGTAAATGTAGTGTAAATTCTCACAGATATTCCCCTTAATGAGAGGCTGCTCTGTTTGGAGACAGCACTCACAGTGACAGCTACAGTATGAACAATTTATTATTCTTTGGTGTTGAAACTAAAGCTGTTTCTGTGTTCAGTGAATATTAATACAAGCTCGACAGCTGGGCTGAGCCCAATCTCAGATTCCCTGTGGCTGTGGGAACATCAACATTTCATAAGTTTCACTATCTGTGCATATGCCCCCAAAGAGTTCCCTTTTCTTTGACGAAGTACTTGAATTGCTGCCATAGAATATTGTTCTAGACAGTATAACACTAACTCTAAATAGTAAATTTATTCTATACATCTTTTTTCTCATTTGGCAAAAAACAAATATCACCATTTTGTGGGATTATTCTTGTACAGTCATCACAGGTGCTTTCAGTTTTAATCATCCACTTTGAAAAATAGAAACAGTAAACAAGCCATTAAAGAATCATTTAAAAAAAATCCTGCCCAGACAAAGTTCCTATATAGTGAATTCTTCCTTAGAACTTTATTGCTGTTAAAATAATATTTATATTAGTCATGACACTGATATGCATGACCAGGATACCCAAATCATACGATAACAAAGGGATTATCCAGTTCAACCACAGGATTTATGTTCGCTGCAGCTGATGAAATATGCACAATCCAAGGACAAGTGAAATTAAACAGATTAGGATATTTGGTGGTAAGTTTAGATAGCTTTAACATACTTGTTTGCTCTTAATTTCTACTAACGGTACAGTAAGACCACATTAGTATTGAGGAAAAGCCAAGCCAGTAGCTGTGTTTTAGCAGTGAAAAGTGTTTTTTCCTGTATTTTAAAAACTGCACAAGATGAATTGATTAGAGCATGGAAATACTGAGGAGGTACTAACTTTTGAAACACATTATATAACTGAGATGACATTATGTAACAAAAGTGAAAATTGTTGATGAGCACTTTATCAAATTACGTATCATGAGAGTGCCACTTCAGAAATGCTGTTTCTATTACCTGCCATCTTGGAGTAATGTGACAATATCCTGGCAGCCACTGTCTGTAGGATATGCTGAAGTTAAGTACCTGGTATAAATTCCATGCACTCCCAATACAAAATCCACTGAGGAAGAAAACTTCTCCTGGTGCCTTTATCATGAGCGTGTCAAGCTGATTCAATAATCTTAAGGCACAATTTCAATATATTTCCTTGTATTTTTGCCTGACAGTGCAAAAATATAAGACAGATGCCTCGTCTTTCTAAGGATTCTGAGAACCACTTGAATTACCTGTTATTCTTTTGCTGATAATTTCTAATGCTCATGCCTAAAAACAAATCAAGGTAAAGGGTACCCCTGCAGCTAGCAGGGAGCACAGGGGATGACATTTGAGTTAGATTCACTGGGTTTTTGACTGGAGAGGAACTTGTAAAACAACTCCCTGGCATTGTCTGGGACAGGACATGTTGCACCTCACACTTCTGCAGACCCCAAGTTTACAGAAGCCCCTCACCTTACACTGAGCACAAATTCAGGGGATCACTGCTTCTATTGACAATGCCACGCCTAGAGAGACAGAAATTATTTGTGCTCTGTATAGAGTTTCACTTTTGTTTCTCTAGAAAGGGCAAATTCACAGCACCCTGACAGCTCCATTCAAGGTCTCAAGGAAAATTTTTTGTGCCCAGTACCTGCAGTTGTATCTCTCTACTGGTGCCCACCAGGAACATCCAAATGTGGGTTTGTCTAAGATCATTGACCTCTAATTCACAGGACAGCAAAACATGCAAAAAAGCCCAACCAAAAAAAACAACCAAACAAACAAACTCGTGACAGAAAAAAATCATGACTGTTGACAGTGGAGAGGCTTAGAGTAAAATTTCAATACAGTTTCTGTCTCTGCAGACTCATTTTTAAAGTGCCTGAAAAAATTATCCATGCTATAGGAACAGGCTGATACTGAAGGACACGAAAAGGTCACACTGATTCGGAAAACTTAGCCTTTGAGCCAAATGATTTTACATCAGTGAAGACTTACACCCCATATATTCTGAGCAGTCTGCATTGAGAGCAAATTGTGTTTTATTTTGAATAATTACTCGTTCTTGGCTAAGATAATTGTGGTTCAGCACTAGCAGCACATAAAGTCCTAATCCTTTATCACTTTGGTGCCACGATTTGCTTTTGCAGTTCATCTTGATGTGTAATAGGCCTCCATACCATTACATGATCTGTTTATTCAATTGTTTATAACTCAGTAGAGCCCAACACCTATAATTTGAGAACTGGAAGAATTTCAAGAGCCTGTCTCAGAGCAGCACTGAGGTAGATGAGGATACACCCTCAACTGTACAAAACGAGTCTGCATTAAACAACTTCTTTACTAAGAATCTAGTCCCTAGCTTGCTGTCAGAGAAAAAATTTAAATACAATTATTTGTATTTCATCTATTACTAATAATTTCTGTCTTAAATAATTATTATAATATCTATTATATATTCAATCGTTTTTATAACCCTTGTACTTCTTCCTCTAGGATTAGACTATGTAAAAGTTACAATGATGAAAATTATGACTTTTCAGAAAAGGCAAGTCAAATAAGTAATGTCTAAGGGGGAAGAATTTCTTTAGAATTACAAGGTGTACCTCACAATATCTTTGATATTTATTTTTGAGGTACTTCCACATTGTTTCAAAAGTCTTTTTGTAATTCCCTGGCTGCCCTTCAGTCTGGATGATGGTCATCATCATCTCCAGCAGTACCACAGTTTCTGCAGATGCTCTCAGACAGTTTTGCCTGCTCCAGTCACACAGAGTTGCTCTCACATCATGTCTTGGCAGCTCTTGTTCTCCAGATCAGCCTTTTTCCCCTGCCCCCAAAAGAGCATCTCAGTGTTTAGCTCAAAGATGGAACCACAGTATGAGGAAAAACTTTGGGAAAGAAACTCAAGGGAGTAGATCAAACCCACAAAAGTAGATGTGAATATAAGCTTCATCTGCATTGAAACATGCAGTCCTAAAAATTGTAGCATCTTCTTATAATGAAATAAACCAAATAGAAATAATTTATAATTAAATTCTGTGATTCAGATTATAAAAATACATCAATAAATGCACTTTGTATATAAAAAAATATGCTTTTTATCAAGGACAATAAAAGGAGTTAAGAGACTATATCAAAGCTGCATTCATTTTATCAGCTTTAGTCTTAGCTGAATTATTACACTCCCTCATGCTTCTTAATGAAAGCCAAGTTCATCAGTCCCAGGGCTGTGTCATCTACAGTGTTGGAAGAAAGCTTTTCCAGTAACAAAAAGTTTCTCACTAGATATGTTTAAGTGTACATTGTATCAAGTATAGAACATATATGAATATAAAAGTAATTTTTATGAGGAACATTGACTGACAGAATTGGACTGAAAGGTCTTTTTGTTCCCTCAGTCTGTGTATTTTGATTGGATTTTGTGAGAAAAAGGCAGCTGAACCCAGGAAGAACTTTGATTAGTCATCGACCTGAGCATGTCATGCATTAATCATCAGATTAGACAGAACAGAGGGAAAGAAAAATGTATGCATTTAGTGGAACAATTACCATTACTAAACAGCAATTTAATTACAAATAAAAAATTATTTTTGAGCCAATATTTGCATCTGTGTAATTAGAACACTCTATTCTGACTCTCCCCCACTTGTTAGACAAAGCAGAAGGAAAATAAGATTTATTGTGAGTAGCTTCTCTCCAAATGTACTAATCATAATCTGTGTTTCCCATTTAGAAGAAAATGTGATGGGAACAATCTTAGTGACTTGTAACTCCTGCTTGAGTTTGGACCACATTTTTGAAGCATTTTAAAACATGGAGC
The DNA here is from genome assembly GCF_017639235.1 of Corvus kubaryi. Taxonomy (NCBI): domain Eukaryota; kingdom Metazoa; phylum Chordata; class Aves; order Passeriformes; family Corvidae; genus Corvus; species Corvus kubaryi. Next base: position 3,323,596 of record NW_024581108.1, on the reverse strand, counting down.
AAGCTGGAATGTAACAAAGTTTATTGTTGCTATTGCTGATGCAGAAAAGGTCTGACAGAAAGGAAAATAAATAAGGCTTTTTAAAGCAGTGTAGTAACTGCACAATTAAGCACCTTATTTTACTGGTGACATAATGATGCCACTGTTGCTACTGTAATTAATGGCCTATGGGTCTAGCAAAACTAATTAAGTCAGCTGAAAGGCTCCTGTAGCCTTTCCAAATAGTCTCTTCCAAACTTTACTACTTTTCTATAGTGACACAGAAAATATTGTTTAGCATCGTCAGTTATCTTTACTTTGCTTTCTAAAATCAAAACTTTATGATAAAAGAACCAAAATTTGGTGTATTTGCTCAAACATGCAGTATTTTTAGAATTAGCCTTTAATCATTTATGACTTATCAAGGGAAGATAAAATAATTGATAAGTAAGTATTTTCATAATTGTCACTACATACTGGGCACATCTTATTCCATATGCTGACAATGCTGTCAGGGAAGACTTGCTCAGAATGTCTGTGATGTGCTTTTGTTTCAGTATTCAATCATAATCAACAATTCCTGAAGTAGTAATAGTTCAAAATGGCCCCAAGGCCCCATAAAACAAGCACAGCTGAGTTGGTGACCTTGATCTTTAGAAAAGGTAAAACGTTGTAAGACTGGATCTGAATAAGAATGTTGTCAAGATGCTACTTAAGAGTTTCAGAATTTTCAAATAGAATGTGTAATAACTTTGATAAAAGACACTTTACTTTATTGCAGAACTTAGTCTCCCTAATTAGGTGTAATTTGCTCTAGTTTTCAGTACACAGCCACTAAAAAAACAAGAGAAATGCTGCAGGAAATGTGGTATGACCTTTTCATTATTGCTTTGTCAGGACATCTGTCAAGGGACTTTTGCTCCATTGCAAAGCAGTCAGACACTGCAATGAAGTGGAGTAAGGAATAGCTTGTTTGTTCTTGGTAGGCTGCCAGGCTGTGCTACCAAGTAAGATTCATAATGTACTGCAGTCAATAAGATATCAAGGTACAAGGTACATAATAACCCCAAATTTATCTTTTGAAGTAGGAAAGATCAACAATTCTCTGCACGTTAAAAAGGAAGATACGCAAAGACAAAAAAAGATTGCATTTTCCACAGCCCTGCTAATATTACCTATGATTATACTCTACAATTTTTATTACGCAAATCCATTTCTGAAATGTTTTTAATAAGAAATTTTGTAACATCGACAACGTGAAATGGTGGCTCAGGATATGCAGAAGAAAGAATACACATAGCCTGACACAGTTTTCTCACAAAACGAAAAAAATCTGGTTGAATTTATCGAATTCTGGTGAGTGTAATGGTTATTGGCAGTTTTTAGGAAGCTGCTCAAACCATGGTGTCTTCTCAGGTTAAAATTAATTGTTTCAGCAACAAAAAAACCACGCCAGCCCCACAAAAATTAATAACCTTTTCCTAATGCCTGTTCTATAGTTAAAAAAAAGAGTGACAAGCAGAGGCTGTTTCAGTATTCGTGCTTACATTTTCTGGCCTCTTTGTATCACCTCTAAAAGAATTGCAGAGTAATAAAAGTACAAGACACACGTCAGTGGTATTGACAGTCCTCTCTACTGGGAATGTTTTAGAAGCTTGTTAATCAAACCCATCATAGGTATAGAACAAGCTAAAACTTCACAGTAATTACCTGCTGCAACAATACATTTGCAGACAAATATTTGCCACTCATGAGTAGTCATATCTTTCTTCAACCAAATATACAGGTGAAATATTTAGAATGTTTTTAAACTTTTTACTGATAATTAAATGCATTTCCATTATAGCTGTCTTTCTCTTTTCTCCTGGTGTTTCACTTAACCTGTTACATTTCTTGTTTAATTAAGCTTCCAGTCTTATCACTGATTGTATGCAGAAAGGCTTCTGAACCCAAACTATGTCACTTGGAGTCTTTCTACCAGTCATTCTACAATATTCTACATTCTTTGGAAATGAAATTATCTTGTGCAAGTTTATGGATTGCTTTTTTCAAAAACAATTATTCTATAACTTTCTATTTTAGTTAATACCTTCAATTTCCAGAGCACATAGGAGTCAGGACACACACAGAAGTAGGCAGCCAGTTATTGAAACACTGTGAGTTCAGTCACACATATTCGATGCTATCAATGCAATTTTAATACCATTTTCAACTGCAGAGCCCCAAAAGCTATATAAATATGTATAAATCAATATTATAAGGAACAATTCCAGGAATTTTCTCTTGTTTATTAGTATACCAGGGAAGAATGTAGGAAGACTGCTTCCCAGAGTGATATTCATTGCCATTGAGGAATGACACTATGATTTAACAAATAATTCCATTCTTATTTAATTCCAACGTTTCTAATGCTTTCTGATTCCTCAGTCAGCCCATTCCCACCCTCCTCTGCCCTCTAACAAAGGAACACCCTGGAAGTCGTGCTTAGTTACAGCTCATCAGGCTGCTTTATTGCCATTTTCTGGGACTGAATCATGCTCTGACATATCCAGTTCCTTTTATTTCCTTAAACTTCTCACACAGTGAATAAACCTGAATTTAGCTTGAGTAAAAAAGCAGAGTTAAAAACATGAAAATTGGCAGCAATCGTGGGGGTCTTAGAGTGTGAAGGGGACAAGAGAGCAGAAGGTTGCTCTGGCACAAGTCACCTCACCTCTCTGTCAGCCAGAGCTGCAGCACTGGGGACCCAGCCCTGGGTGTGTGCAGGTGACCGTGGTGCCCTTGTCACCAGCAGGTTTAGTGGATTTTCAGGTTTTAGGTGGGGACAAGGTGCACATAAAGCCAGGACACCCCAAGTTCTACCAGGAGCTGTGTGTGAAGAGCAGAAGCTGTTCCCCCAGGAGCCGACAGGGTGCCTGCAGCTGCCAAGGCCTGCAGAGAGGCAGCGTGCACTTGGTGCGTGTCTAGAACATTTGAGGACTGGTTATAAAGCATTTAGGGAACTGTAGGTCTTTGTTAACATTTTGTGCAGGTTACTGTAGCTATCAGGAATCACTGGCTCATTGACAGTTAATAACATGCAATTAATAAATCATGAAGCCGCTCCAAACCTTACTTCTAAGCCACGAGTTGAGCACTTTTCCCTGTGACAGCCTAACTCTGATTTTTATTTTACACGAAGCTTTGCTCTCTGTGTGCATGCCCAGAAAAGCCTGGTGACACAGCAGGGTGTAAATGAGAGATACCTATACTGCATCTCCTTGCTACAGGTATTAGTCTGGGCTTGAAAACTGTGCAGGTAGAGCTCTAAACACATCAGCATGCTCCCAGCTATGTGCTGCTGAGGTTGTGTGAGCAAAGGCATGAGCACAGAGGGGAGATCTTCGAGACCTCTGTCTTTTGCCGGGGCCCTTCCAGTTTTTCAAGTGCTCCTTAGAGCATTTAGGCTCCAAGCAAAGTAGGTCCTGACAAGATTTATAGTTATGGTAAATACATTACCACCTTCAGAGGACAAAACAGAGATCTGAGTTCACCTACAGTGAGAAAGTAAGAGAGATTTATTTCTGTAAAACTTATTTAGTCTACCAAAAAACACCTTCACAGTGATTTAAACCATTAGTGTGCGAAGCTACACAGATTCATAAAAGGTGGCACTTAGAATAACCAGATAAAATCAGGTGGAGTAAGTGCTGGCACTGCAGCTGCTGTCTATTGTTCAGCACTGGTGCTCTTTCAGTGAAGACCTTACATTCAACTAGCAGGAATACTCAAATTAACAAAAAACTGGCAGAGTTGAGGTGAAATCTTCTTGATGTAAATAATATAGGTCAGTCACAATCATTCTTTAGAACTTGGACTATAACCACTTGCCCAATAATTCCCATTCCTCCTACCACTGTTCATGTCCCTCTCTTTGCTGTGCTGTAGAGTTTTTTTCTTCAAACTTAATTATATTTTAACTAAAAAACTCTAAATATACAATGTTTATAATCACACTTTCACAAAACTTTGGAAATAAGATAGGTTCAAGAAGAATTAAATAATAAGTAAATTTAATCCAAATACATAAATTCTGTTTAGTATTTATTGTAATTTAATGTAGGAGTCACTAAATTTGCATGTGCAAAATATTCCATAGCCTCTGTATTATCAGTTAATGTGTAGTAAGTCTGTACATGGGTTTTTTTTCAAACTTTGTCCCTGAAGTTATTAAAAAGTTCCACTAAATCTGGACAGCTTTTGATTACTTTCTAGTGAGGAATAAGTAACTTACAGCAGCCAGTGGCTACAAATTTCCTCTGAAAGAACCATCTACAGAAAAAAACCTCACACAAGATATAAATATTTAAATTTAAGGGGACTCAGTCATGAAATGAATTTGGAATAGAGAGCAGCTGCACAGTCTTTGGTATTCACCTTTTATACTACACCACAAGAACTTTCTCAATAACACCCCTATCACCAACATCCCCCTGTAAACACCAATCTCTTGGCATAGAATCTGAATATACAACAAACCAATGGAGACAAAACAGATCTCAAGCTAAACATTTGCTTTAGGATATCACGAGTCCCTCAGGGACCCTATAGACTGATACTGCTTTTAATTAGGTGTCACTTAAGAAGTTCCTCCAAGTTTGTATTTTATAACCAAACTAATACTCTGTCTTTCTTACTAGAAAGAAATTATATAATTGTTGTATTTGCAGGTACATAAAGATTCAGACAAAGATTAATGGAGTGGAATAATCATGATGAAAAACATCTTTATTTGATGGTAAACCAGGCACAAGTAAAAAATACTCATCTTTGGTTTTGGCTAAGTATAGAGATTTATACAGAATAAAAGGAGTAGATCATGTCCTTTAGGGACAGGAAAGGGTACTGGGAAGAAGTAATGCCAAAGAGCGCCCTGGGAATCCCGAGCCCAAGCTCACAATGACAGTGCAGTGGAAGGTGTTAAGCAGAAGCTTTTGTTACACGCTGAAGAGACAGAACATCTACTTCGTGTTCTTATTTGCTGTGATAAAACTGCTGTTGGAATAGTGGCCAGTGTCCACAGTGAAAAAAAGTGTTACAGAAGCTGGGAGGGTTCTATTGCAAATGTCACTGAAGGTTTGGAAAAACTGCAAGACTGAAGCATTTAGGTCTACTTATTTCACTTGAGAAAGATGAAAGACTAACTAATAATAACAATAACATATAAATAACAATATGGAGAATAAAAGGGTGAAGAAATTCAACTTCCAGATGTTCTTACTCTATGCTCTTTAAACTAAACATCAAAAAATTTTGGTTCTCTTCATTTTTATAGGACAAGGGGGAGCGATTGATTAACACGGATATTGCAGTTCATCCCTTGACCCTTTGCTGTAACTTCTCTGATCCTGTCACTAATCTTACACGTATTACTGCAGCTTGTCTTCATCATGGGCATTGCTTCAATTACCATCCCAAAGCAAGTGCAAGCAAAACACTGTATTTTTTAATAATGTGCTTATTTCTATAAGCCAAATTGAACTTAATCATATTCAGCATAACACTCACTACATACAGATGAGTCCTTCATTTATATATTTATGTATAAATACTTATATTACATATTGCTGCCTGATTTCAAGGATGAATAGGTTTTATTTAGATTTAGGGAAACTGATTCTGCTGCACACGAGGAAAAACAGCCACCATGGAAGTGTGGTCTAAGATGACTTGGAATAGTGAAAACACATCACAAGTTACTGATCAGTTTGAGCCCATCCTAATCATCGTGGGCAAAACTGATGTGAACAAAGTGGTCTCAGCAGTCAGCAGACTCACTGAAAAGTATCAGTACCAATAAACTACTGGAGTTTCAAACACGTGTTGTGTTATTTAAGAAAACTTTTTGTTAAAACAATGAAAAAACAAAACTCAACCCCTTTTCTCCCAAAAACCATCCCAACAAACAGACCCCCCCACCCCAAAATTCTGATCACAAAAGAATTTTATCATAAATATCATTGAACTGTTTAAAGTGCTTTTTTAAAGCTGATAAATAGGTCTGAGAGTTTGTGATACTCTTTTTTTGACATATTTTCTACAATTGAGAAGTACACCAACAAATAAAACAAAGAAAATGTTTCATAACTGGCTTTACCAGGAATTTAGAAGAATAGATAAGGAAGAAGTATTATAAAAATTACATCACTGTAACTTACCTGAGAACTAAATATTACAGCCCTTGCTTCTGCCAAACTGGGTCTACTTAGCCAGATTTCCTTATTACAAAATGTCAAAGCAGAGCTGTTAGGAAAAAGGTTCAGTTCAGCACGACTTCAAAATAATTGCTTAATACTCAGATAACGATTATTAAATATGTTTAACTATCCTGAAAACAAGAAGCAATCAAAAACAAGGAGGAAAACACATTGAACCAATATTTCACCTCCAGTTAATTGAAATCTTATCTTTTCTTTACACTGACTAACACTTCTAGAGATAAGAGCTGATATTTTAAAACACTTTTGTTAAATTAACACAACCCAAACCTCTTCCTACTTTCAGTTGTCAGCCTCAGGGTGCAGGTACCAGGAAATGTCTAAGAGCACTGAGAAACCTCTTATTATTGATGGTTGTACAATTTTTTTGACCTTGATAGCACCTTGACTCCTTTCCCTTTTTGTTGTGACAGATAAGCATAAAATATTTCAGAGTTTGAAATGGAAGATAAGCCATAAGCAGCAAAACGTTTGATGATTATTCAAAGCTTATCTGAAGAGCCCATAATTCCTGAGACAAGTGTATGTCACAAGATCTACAGTCCTTCCAAATTCCAGACAGTTCAGAAGTACCTGGAAAATTGTTTTTAATCTCTGCATGTTGGCATTTTTATCTTTGCAGACTTCAGGTAAGACCTGCAAATGCAAAGTTGTGCACAAGTTTTAAAAAAATAAAATACTTAATATAACTCTGTACGTGAAACAGTTTGATTTTTGAGGACTATTATCACTTTTCTTTGGCACCCCTCAACTGTCATGCTATCGTCAGTCACAGGTCTGCCACATGGCTGGCCAGGTGATAAATGCATCACATGCTTCTGCATCTTCTCAGCTTATTTTTCTATATTTTGAATGATTTCTTTACTGTAGCAGCAAATTATACATTCCAAAAAGATTAAGTTCTGGCATGAGAAAAAAAGCACACAAATAAAGAAGTTGCTCTCAATACTGAGGAAGTAAAAAAAAAAAGTCATTATAGTTTTCCTCAGAATAATTAATTCTAGTTTTATCATTTGTGCTACAGAAAGATTGGAAAGCATTTTCAAGTAGGACAGGTAAACACTTCAAGCCACTCTGTATTTTCAGCTCTGCTCTTGATTAAAAGCAGAATGAAATTCCTAATTTATAATTTCAACTATTGCAGCACCTACCCCCACCCCAGCCTTGCATCTCCCAGAGAAAAAGACTGTTCTGTAACAACCAGAGAATTCCATGCTCGCTAACCTGCACAAGGCATCTTGAAATCTGAACTGAGAAAGAAAGGAAACTGATTTGCCTCTGGCATTTATGCTGCACTTGCAACACATGTCAGCATTTAGTGCACATGCTGAATGTTGAGGAGTCGTGTTTAGAGGTTTTTCAAGGTACATGATTATTTCTTTCTCTTTACATAAAACTTTCTCTCGTTTGGGAACCATCCAGCACATCCTGTTAATGTGCATTTCTCAAGGATTTAAATGTGGTGGAGTCTGAGGTGGAGTCTGTATTGTCTCATTTGAAAAGTCAGGCACTTTATCTTCTAGTCACACATTAAAATCCTTTGAATTTGGGAAAATGTTCAAGGCCCAGTCCTCAACTGTATAAGTACCATTTTAGCTTTAATCACTGCACCAGGATCTATGAACATCCTGGAATTCAGAAGGACAGAAGCCAGGGCAAAGAGTTTTCTCACAATGGTCTGTTCTCAAAGAACATCTCTTCCCTTCATTTCTACTGATTTTTCCACCCTTGATTTTTCCACCCTTGATATTTCCAAGATCAAGAAGTTATATCTAAAATTTTGTACTTTACACTTCCATAATTTATTTGCCAACATGATTAGCAGTAATCAACTGCCCCTCCACATGCACCTTTATTTTAACATTTGAAGTACTTGAAATTACTCAGGACTGGATTAACCAATGAATTAAAACAAAATATATCCATGTGATAATGTCCATGTTCTTTGAAGACTTCAGCATTTTTTCCTTCTAGACTAATGGACTCCAAATACTAAACCTTCAAGCTGCCCCCATGTCTGAGTATTCCCATTCCTGCCAAACCATATGGCACATCTTTATTTGAGTGTTAATGATTTTCATGTTCAGCGTGAACTCTTTGAAGTGATGCTGCATTTGTCTTTGATACAAAGTAGCCTGATATAAAATAGCTTAATTAAAATAGTTTGAAATGAAATAGCTTAATTAAAAGTTAACTCAGTAAGTTTTCAGTGTGCTGTAACTATAATCCTTCAGTACCAAACTTTCCAATCAGGACATATTTTTAATTGATAGAAGTGTTACAGTGGTTTTAGGAAATCTTTTTCAATTAATTTGGAAGCGTAGTTCCAGTTAATAGAATCAATGCCTGTTGCTATTTATCTTCAGGGGAATGTTTTGTTTCTAAGCAAATTAAATCCCAAAGGACAGAAAGCTGTATTTTAGCAGGCTCTCAATATGTTTTCTGTTTGAAATAATTGCAAATGTGCTGGCTGCTTTTAAAGCATATAATATGACTTCGACTTCTGTGCAAAAGGCTGTGAAAGATATTTTGGATCTACCATTTCCCAGGGGAAGCAAATCCATTGTTGGAATAGAAACCACATCAAAATTTCCATGGAAAAAAAAGCTAATATACACTGCAGTCCTAATGTTAGTCTGACAGAGCCTTCCTGTTCCTGTCATGGATTTTGTTTATCCTCATCAAAGCTGGACCTGTCTGAGCAGGTGACAGTGTTCTAAACACTGCCAGCAGGTGGGCATGTCGGGAAGAGTTTTAACAAACCTCTCTAGGCACAAGGAACAGCAGTTAGCACTGCATCCCAGGGAGGATCACACACTTGCAGTCAATCAGCCCTTTTGGCAGTGCAGCATAAGGGTTGGTGCTTCTGGCAGCAGCGTTCTCCACAGAACATGCAGTCCTCTCTGGAACTGAGCCTAGAGCACCCCCTTAACAAGTGACCTGAAGGCAGGACTGCTCCAAGTGACTGCTTGGTTCTGGTCAAGAAGTGCACTTGTCCTGCAAACCAACAAACAAGACTGAAATTCCATCCCACTGGATCCAAAGCTCATTTGGTTTCTTGACTTACTAGAAAATGCTGTGCATCTTTCTGGTATTTTTGCAAGATGTTTATGAATTGACTTTCCACTGAAGAGCATTTACCCTGTTCAGCCAGAGCAACCTGTATTTTTGCAGTGTCATCCAACAGCTTATTTATCCCTGGTCAAAAAATATTTTATTAATAACAAAAGAACACATGCCCACACCTCCCACATTCCCCCATATACTCTGAAGACATTTCTTCTTCCCTGTAGCACTGTTCCTTTTTCCTTTGGGAGTCAAGCCATTCCTTCATCTGCCCCAAATTCTATTTCATTCCTGCCGGTGTAAGCAAGTTGGCTATGCCTTTTTAACTCCCAAACAAGAAAAGTCAAGATAAGGTCAGGTTCACATAAAAAAAAAGCACAGCATTTACAAGTTTATGTTCAGTGACACCCAACACCAGAAATTCATCACTCACCTGTCTAATCCTTTCTCAGAACTTTGCCCATGCAATTTCCCCTCCCCAGACTTTTCCTAATGTCACAAGTTTCCTTCTCATATTTTTCTAGGCCTTCACTTCACTAACAGGCCCTGATGCTCTGATCATTGCAAACCACAGAGCACCCCCTGAGATTTTTCTCCCTGGAGGCTGAACTGTTAGTCCCTGGGTGAAATATGTGTGACACTGTGATGGATTCACAACAGATCTTTATATTTAAGCAAATTTTAACCTTACAGATGTGAAGATTGCATTAAAACTCATGCTTTACTTTCCTTAGTTAAATGTAAAGTGCTAGCACAAGCTAACGGAACTAATTGTAGAAATACAAGAAAATCTATCACTTAAAGAATACTTATTAAGAAAATGATCTCCTTTCTCTCACACATCTTGTTGAGATGGCACAGATCCTGTAAGGTGCTCAAGCTAACACTGTCAAGTGTAAGGCATTTACTGTGCAATGATTATTTACAATGATATGTCAGCATCTCCTTCAAGAAAAGGTGAAATGAGCTGGTGGAATACAAAACACTATACAATGATTAATGAAGAAAAGTCAATAGATTGGTCACTTATCAGGTAATATAAATTCCTTAGAGCCAAAGAAAGGATGCCCATAATAATTCATGAATAATTTATCTAAAGATAAACCATTTGAAGCAATAATCAACCAGAAATGAGAAGCTATTCTGAGCTAATTAATGTCCCCATTTAAGTACTGATTGACAGCCTTGCACTACTGGGCATTGTGTAAGAGAGAATCCACAGAGGGCAGTTAAGCAGAGTTATGTTTCCTTCCATTTGAAGGCTGTGTGGCTCTTCTCATTTGGAGATTTTGATATTCCTGCAGCAGATGGATTGTCTGACAGTACCTTATGGACAGCTGTAGTGCTTCTACTCACAGCACAGCCAGTAACACACTTAAAGTTATTGTAAAAGCTTTTTCAGAACTATGCTACAGGGTCAAGGTTTGTAAAACAAAGCACACAGTTGCCATCATATTTGTCTTCTAAGGAAGAAGTGACACTTTTCCCCTCTAGCTTTTCAAGTTTGACATATTTCAGTAAAGTCTATATCCTCTTAATGTTTCTTCCCCATAAAAATTACGGTATTTTACTACTTAGAAAAAATATTGTCTATATTTAAACTACTACATCCCAAACCAGGAAACAACACCCTGAATTCAAATATACATAAGGTGCAATCTCTGTTGGCTATTCTTGAATAATTTCATTATTCAGAACAAACTGGGTTCGAATATAATGAGCAATAAAGGAAAATATAAGAACTGCATTTTGTTAGTTGCATGTTAGCAATACTTACGAAGTGTCATTATTACTTTTGTTGCTGTTCTGCTGGGAAATCATTGCATCATTCATGTTTACCACTCAGTTTTCTGCCTCTCCTTCTGTTTTTCTTCCTCTCCTTCACATCAGAGATGATTCAGTGCAGCAGCATAGAGGCACAGCAACCTGGTAATGTGCTACTCATTTCAAATTACAACTCACATTTCACTGCTTTGCTAAATGCACATAGCAAGGACTTGAGGAAATCATTAACAAGATCTTATTCTGAATTTTAGATGGTAATTGAGCATACAGAAACAGCTAAGTCATTATTCATTTTTCTAGGAATTAAATAATTTACCATTTGAATTAAGCCATTTGAAATCACTTCACTAGTTAGTTCATGAAATGCTGTGTTTAATCACTATCCATTCAAATAGAATAGCCAGCTTTCCTTAAAAGAGAAGGGAACACATCCTACTTCAGATCATGCAACAGGACTGGGTTCCTACACCAGGCTTGAGGACTGAAGCTAAGTTTGGGACTGCTGTGGATCAGCTGTGTCAGGGCAGGGGACAAATCCCTATGTAGCTCAGAACAAGTCTGGGCTCCAATACGAGAAATGCACCAAAGAGTTCCTCTCATTGTCTGTATGAGGGGTACAGAGACAGCAGAAATACCTGTCAAGGGCTGAGGCTCAGAAGTGTTTAGGGAAGACTTTTTTTGTTCGCCTACCAAGGCTTTCTGAGAGCCATACTTGTATTAATGTTGCATGTTACACACCTATGGCTTTGGATTTTGGCCCTGATGGGACCAGCATGGAGGGTCCCAACTCTGACTGGATGGAAAGCCACGGCCTCAGTGTGCCACTGTAGGAGCTGGTTTTGCTGTGTGTACTCACTGGATAGGGGAGGATCGTGTTGTCTGAGAGTCCACAGTATTTCTCAGAACGTTACCACTGAAGTTTTGAAATAATTCCTGTGTAGTTAGATCCCTAAGGTTTTTTCCATGAATAAAGGTCTTAGAACCATGAGTTAACAGCAGTTAGAAATGGAAAAGGCTTGGGTAATCATGTTTATACAGAGATAATAAAATAAAATCTTGCCAAGTCCACTCTCTGAATTACATGTTGAATTCACTAACAGTTCTCTTCCTGGTAAGATGGCAGTTTTGACAAGCATCATGCAGCATCATGCAAAGTACGACTGTATTTGTTTCATGGTAAGAATACCAAAAATGCAGTTGCAGTAAGTAGTATGCAAAACCAGCTTCCTGGGTGGTGGTGTGGTGCAGTGCATAATTACTGTCATCTCCCACAGGGTTAACAATTTCCTGTTTGCAATCTGTACTTACCATAAATGTGAAGAGATGGAAAGTCAGTGTTTCTTAATGGACATGTTGACTCATATATGGCCTGGTTGGGTTTACAAACTGTCTGTGGGGTTTATTTTCTTCTGTTTATGTTTGGGAGGCTGACTCAATCAGCACAGTGAGCAAAGTATTGATCACCTGGGGAGATTACTTTCCAGTAGGCTGAATAACTTCAGAAGAAAAACACCCTAACACCAAGTCCTAATGGTTTCCTCAGAGTCTCTCAAACCTGATAATTCTGCAAATGCAGGGACACTTCTATCTACACTGCACTGATAGGTGCTGCTTAATGATATTTTTTAAATTCCAATTTACTGATTTGAGAGGGTTATTGTTTGTTATGTGTGTTTGGTTTTTTTTAAATCTACCAAGTGTCTTCCTAGACTGAAGGTATTTGTCAGGCATTAAAAGCAAGGGGAGGGGGGGATACCAGATGCTGTTTGTAACTGTCTGTTTTGTAATTTTTTTTCTGATTAGACCTATGGTGAAGAGAAATGTGGAAACAGTTGATCATTAAAGATTAATACTAGGGGAGATTACACTATCAGATCGAACTCCATTATTTATAGAAAAATGCATTAATTTTCAACCCTTGTTCTGATAACTACTCTACTTATGGATTTGAAAATTAAATTGCACTTGAATTAAGGATTAGGCTCTTACCCTGTCATTTACTGTCAGAGCTACAATCCAGAAGATATATAGCAACATAAAGAATCAGATGAGCACAAAATTGAAACGTGCAGCAGTGAAAGATATCAATTAAAAAAGGATATAAACCCCCCACCTGTGATGTTTTTCTCAGTTGCACAGTGGTTCTGGCTGTGGCAAATGCTGCTTAATGCAGATGGTAGCAATAAGAACATGAATCAACTGTATTTCACATTACTAATCTTCCTTTTGCAGAAAGGCCCATCTTGCACAATCTCAGACTTTTTTATCATGTAGCCATCTCACAGATACAATTTTTCAAAAAAAGAAGCTAAAAATAGATGTGATAATTTCTGGCAGTAGACACAGAATCTAACTTTTCAAAGACAAAATATTACAGATTTCTAGCATCCCATTACTCAGAAGCTTAGATCTCAGGCAGATGTCAGCATGGCCTTTTATAAATTAAAATTCTTCCCTATATTCTTATAATTTAATGGTAAAGAACACATTCCTGGCAAACTACAGGGTGGCAGCCAACATTCTTCTTTTCTCTGACTCTAAGGAGTCATTCAGCTTAACAGAAAAATCCCTCAACTCCATATTAGGATCCTACAGAGGTTTCAGTAATAGGCTGTCAACATTTTCAGTTTCAGCAATTACCCAAGAGATGAATTCTTAATGAATTAAGCAGGCTGCTAATTTACTGGAATCGTCTCATTGTCCATACGTTCAGTACTTTCTGTAAATGCAGAAATCTTTCTTTTTATTTTTTCCCTTTCCCTGACAACTGTTAATCAAATTACATTCAAATCTAATTTTACTTACATTTACTTGTACTTGAGGAGATTTGTTTTACTGAAATAATTTTCAATACGAAATTAACGATTTTGGAACATCTTTGTTACTTTTTTGAAAAAACTCCAAGACATATTAAAAAAAACCAACAAAAAAACCACCATACAACCCCTTTGATTCCATTTATAATAAAGCAAAATTAAGTCTTCCCTCAGCTCAGTTATATTTCCATAAATATGTAATCACAGTATGAGGCAGTATCTTTATTCAGGAGCTTTAACTGGTCTTGAAATAGACTCTGTTGGCTCCAATCGCTTGTATCCAGTGCAGCAGGTTCCTGCAGGAAGAAATGGGTTTAGTCCCTTTGAGACAGCTCCTGTTTTAAAAGAGCAAAGCTACTCCTTCTGCTACCACCTGAGATCACAGGCAGGCATCACCTGAGTGACCAATGGCATCCAGAAAATCAGAATGGAAAGGAGGAGCCCATTCTGACTGTGATTTTTATTGGGAAGCACTCTCCCAGCACACTTTAAAGCACTGAGCAGAGTTCAAAAACTTAGTAAATAAGTAATGAAAAAGATGTGCTCAGATATTCTAGAATATTTGGGAAATATTTCATTCTGGCTTGTTAGATACAACTGCATCCTGAGCAGTAATGGCAAACTACAGGTGTCAATGTTCTTTAAATTATTGTAAAGACTGATTTCTGCATAGCCCAACTACAAACATAAAATAGGTGCCAAGGCAGTGAGAGAGATACATCTTTCTATTTGCTTTTCTCTTCTTTTTATTTTTAATAATGTAATCATTTAGAGATCTATTTGTAATATTCCTTCTGTGTACTGCCAGAGTTCCCAAAATTCTCTATGGATTTCAGAAGTGTCAGCTCTGCTCACTGTCACTGACTGGGACATGTGCAGAGCTCACAGCTTTACAACAGCAGTTCTGACACTCTGAACTGCATTGCCATAGGGAAGTAAAAAGGAACAAAGATTCATGTCTTGAACTGCGTTTTGTTATGCTTTCCAAAAGTCAATACCAGAAGTGAAACATATCTAGAATATACTAACAAGCCATATCTAGCAAACCTAATAAAACATCCAAAGGCCCAAGGATCAATATCTAAGTAAGAAACTACAGCGATTTTTTCCTCTAGCTCCAGATGGAGTAGAACCAAAATTAAACATTTTTCTACCATTGGGATGAAAAGGGTACCCTTTGACCTCTATAATATCTGCAATTATAAAGTCATTAAGGGTGCCTGAGAAATCAAGGAACTAAGTATATTGTAACGAGTACTTTATGAAGGAAATATCTACTGCTTGTATCCGCCTAGCCCAAGAAATTCTTAAGTACACAATATAAAAAATTATTTACTACGACTCTGTCAGTGACTATATAGGTGTGTCATGCTACAGCAGGGTCAGACCAGGCAATAAGGCTTGTCTTATCCGTTCTAGAATAGTTGGAAGAAACATTTCCTTACTTGTTTCTAAACTTAAAAGACATTTGGACAAAGCATCTTTGATTTTTTATTAGAGTATAACAGCCAACAGTGGACCAGTCTGCAGCTGTATTTCACAAAGAAAACCTCTGTCCAAAACAGCCCACAACAAATAAACAAAAAAATTCCCCAAAACAAAACCCAACCAACCAACAACAACAAAACACAAACAAAAAACCCAAAACAACAACAAAAAAAACCCAAAAAACCCCCATAAAAACCCACAAAAAACCCACACAGAACACATTGTACCCTTTTTACAGATGAGGGCCTGGGGCCCAAACACAGCAAGACCCTTGGAAATAGAACTTTCATCAAAGACCTCAACTGAATACAAACCTCTTTAGGTTAACCATATTGCCACTGCTCAGTCTTGCTTTTGTCTTACAGACAACTGTGAGGCTTTTATTTATTTATTTACTTTTAAAGCAAAACAAACAGAAAAAAGCTATAAAGCCCATTGCTACTCCACAAATTAAAAAAAAAACCCCAAACCCATCTTTGTTAACAATATTGACTTAGGAAGAAACTATTCAGTACACAATACCTTGTTGTAATTCATAATTGCCAGTACAAATCTGGTTTCTGTATCTTCACTGCAATAAAACATTCACTGCCATTAAGAACATAATTTCCATATTACATACAAAATCATCAGTACTAGTAATTTTCTAGCTGCCTGGGAAATAGAGGCTGTTAATATTCATATTGAATTATAGGCTTTTTATATAGCCTAAACAATTATTGTAATGAATGTTTCAATAGGTGTGTGATACTGGTTTTCAGTGGTATTAAATTATTCAGATTGATTGTAGTCAATATGACCTTAATTTATTACATTGCATTATTACAATGTAATTGCTTTCCCCATATTTGGTGTACACCTTGATTGCTGATTAAGTTCTGTGAGCTCCCACAGTGCACGGAGCCCAGCTCAGGCAGCAAGTGCAGGTGTTACTGCAGCATTCCAGAAGTGCAGCTGTCACGGAGTGGGGCACAGAGGGTAAAGACCAAGTAACACTTTATGGCTTAGGACAGCAGAGGGGTGTTTCTCTCCCTCCCACCTGGCCCCTTCTTCACAGTAGGACCTGAGATTAGGCCCAGGCACGACTTTTCTTCACTTGGGATTATGGCAACATCCTGGACAATATTTCACATCCCATAAACCAGAAGGACCACAGCTGACCTTCAGGTGTCAGGCACTTGATAAAAACCTCCCATCCTGCCATTTGTTAGAAGTCTGACAGCATGACTTTGAACTGAATCTAAATGAAATTATTTAGGGCTCGGATAATCAGACTCATCCCCGGCGGTGTGTTTGAACTTTATCTTATAGCAGTGTCCTGTCACATAATTATGTCAAAACTCTCCTCCTTCCAGTGCTATCTCCTCTGCTGGTGGAAAAGCAGAATTGAATAGACTTATACCAGCTTGTACCAGGTCATTCATTAGACCATTTTTCTGCAAACAAATGCTATTCTGATCCTCCTAATAAATTCTCCTAACTCTGATCCTTCAATAAATAGAATCGTTGATGGTTATGTAAACAAAATATTAGCCATTTTCTACATTACACATTTTCTGAAACGTCCCTAAAAATCAAACTTACACCCTTGTGGTCATATTTTGGAGCTACAAAAATCAAGTCAGTGTTGGGGTTTTAGTTTAGTCTGTTTTTTTTTTTTTCCCTGTTAAAG